>NC_063066.1:25101630-25469130 GCF_018812025.1 Megalobrama amblycephala
GTTACCTTTTCCTCTGCTTTCAAAAGTCATAAATATTGTTTGGATTAAAGGGGAAATAAAAGTTCAGTTTATAGTCTATGTGGCTCCTTAGCAAAAAAGTATATTCACTTATGCAGTTCTAGAGCTATTAACGAAAAATGTAATAAGCGTATTATAGTGGCACCTATTGTCGGATGTATGTGTGTGTGTATATCTAAATAGCAGATTCTACCAAATTTGGGGTCTTTATGTTTAATGTTTTTTGACGACCAGACACTCCTAAAAATAAAACATTTGAACAACATCATCAATGCATACCAAATAAAATTAATCTGATCAAGGACTTGGAGTCCCAGTACAGCCCACATTTACTTGTAGGTGTATGTGCAAAGTACACACATACACACACCTCTTTAATGTGTGCTTGTGTGTGTTGCATGTCAGAGTGTATCGGAGCGAGAGGGGGCGAGCTACCGCTCACTTCGTTTCCCTTCTCTGATGCCACATTACACAGACCAATTCTTCCCACTAATTACCCCAGTGACACACTGAGGAAATTCCCAAACGGACTGCCGTCACGAAGGAGAACATGATACTGTAACAGAACAGAGTCCTTCTTTCATTTCTCTCCTCTCTTTCCTTGTTTTGTTTCACTCACTTTCTAAACCTTCAGCCACTGTGATCCCAAAATAACTGTCCTGGCACAAACTGGCAGTTGTAAGAGAAAGCAGCTACTATTTTTAGCCGAGTGCAGCAGCAAATATTGCATCATTTGGATTTATCACCTGATGAAAGAGCGGCCATGTCAGAAAGCTCTATCTCTCTCTCTAGATCTCAAAACTATGCAAACTAGATTTTCATTTCCTGAAGGAAATACCAGTGTTTACAAGCTTGAATAATAATAATGATAATAGTAATAATGATAATAATGATAATGATAAAGTATTAAGACAAAAATGTCATTATTTACTCCATTACTATTACTATTTAGTGTCATGGCGAAAACTTTCTTCTGTAAACCACAAAAAGATATTAGATAGGATGTTCATGCCACTCTTTCATACGATGAACATGATTGGTGACCACTGGCTGTCAGTGCCAACCTCAAAGATTTACAATTTTCTGAAGCCATACAAGCTTTGTTTGAGAAACAGGCCAAAATGTAAGTGAATTTGGAGCTTAACAGCCTTCGGTTGAAATTCATTGTAAAAAAAAAAGGGAGCATGAACATTCTGCAAACATCTTTTGTGTTAAACTTAAGAAAGCAAGTAAAATAAGATTGGATCAACATCAGGATAAGCAATTGAAGACTTTTTATCTATTCCTTTAAAATGTTCACAATTCAGTATGCATATTAATATAAGAAATAATTCAGAATTCAGGATGCAAATGTCACAATGATATTATTGCTGTCATTTACACAATGCACAATGTTGTTCAGAAATTTGGGGTCTTTTTTTTTTTTTTTTTTAAATATTGTGTTAAATTAATTTATTTTAAAAATGTAAATATGATGACAAAGCTTAATTTTTTGCATCATTACTCCAGTCTTCAGTGTCATATGATCCTTCAGAAATGATTTTAATATGCTGATTTGGTGAACAAGAAACATTTCTCATTATTATTATTACTACATTGAAAACTGTTGTGCTGCTAAATATTTAAAGTAGAAAAAATATACCTATTTTTCCAGAATTCTTTGAACAAAGTTCAAAAGAACAGTATTTATATGAAACAGAAATTTTTTGTAACATTATAAATCTTACTGTCACTTTTGATCCATTTAATGCATCCTTGCTGATTAAAAGTATTAACTATTGAACGGTAATGTAAGTCAAAGGGAGATTTTTAACCTTTTTTTCCCCTACTTTCTTCAAGACGATAAACTTTGCCAAAATTAAACAGCCTACTCGGTTTGGTTAGCACTGAAGAAATACAATAGCAGAAAATAGGTTTATCCTGTCAGTCAAAACCCTATTGCCCAACAAGCAGTGAACTGTAAGAGAATGGTTTGTTTATCACCAGGCATCAGCAGAGCTCTATCTGGTTGAACCTACCTTCACTTGTGGGTAAGACTTCCTGTTCTTCTCACTGGAGGCCCCTGGGAGTCCGCCGTGGGAGGGGCCTTCACAACCATAGCGGAACCTGAAGCCCCTCTGGAGATGACAATGTCAGACTTAATGTTGTGCTATAATTTGTTTGTTATTGTTACTGCCTTTTGCCAGAGTTACCAGTCTCTTCTGAACCTTTGTGCTATTATACAGTATTTAGCTTAAAACATGTTAGGAAAAACAATTGAAGAAGCAAGACAACATTTCAGTGGTGACATTATTTGACTAGTTGAAACCATTTAACAAGAGCATTTGCCAAAATATTATGTGCCTTACCTGTTTTGGTTGTTCGATGATTCGCAGACAAGGTCCGTCAACTGCAAAAGGAGAGATGCAAAATACTTTAATGAACTGTACAATGAAAATTCCCTAATTTTTTCTCTTAATCTTCCACTCTGCAGTCACTCTCAAATATTTTTATACTTGCTAGATCATGATTGGTTTTGAAACAGACAAACAATGACAACCAATGCCGTCAAGCATCGTTGATGCCAAAACTGATTCAGCACATCTGAAAGATTCCATATTTCAAATGAAATTTAAAATTTGTGAGCTGCAGCAAACAATAACTTAAATATCAGTCTGTTCCTTACACAAAGCAATCACATGGCAAAAGGGCAGTGTGAACATATCTCTTTTTGTGTTTCATGACAGAAAATAACTCATATGGGTTTGGAACGACATAAAGGTATTTTCAGTTAAAGGGATAGATCAACCAAAATGACAATTCCAAACCTGTATGAATTTCTTTCTTCTGCTGAACACAGAAGAATATGGGCAACCAAACAGTTGATGGGCCCAGTTGATAGAAACTTATTTCTAAGAACTAGCCACTAGGATAGTTCCCTGAGAACTAATTTCTCCCCCGGGCCATATTCCTGGTTGCATTCGCACCGGCAGTAGGAACTCTGAAGCGGCCAACAGCGGCGCCTTTATGCACGGCATTTAAAAACGCTAAAAAACGGTGGATGGAGGAAACCATGATCGGCGCTGTGTTTGTTGTGTGTTGTAGGTTTTGTGATAATGGAGATGGATGTAAACGCATAATTTGCCTGACTGAAAGAGCAAAAAGCGGGGCTAAGAGACGAAATCTCCTATGACAACTTTCAGTATTACATACCATTGAGGTGGAGAAAAGAACACAACCCTGCAGACAACAGGTTTATGCCGTTATCACCGTTTTTCATGTTCGTGAATTAAATATGTTTACACAGCATTTTAAAAATGCCGGGTGCCGGTGCTTGAGATGCATTTGACCAATCAATGTACAGTTTTGTTACTGATAGTTCCTATAGTGCTGGTTTAGACCCTACCCTGAAATATGAGCTAATTTAGTTCCTCCAAAAAGGAGTTCCTAGAACTAAAAAACTGTTTGTCGTTCCTGCAGTGCGGACAGTGCAAAATCTGGGTACTTCAGCCAATAGTTCTAGGAACTATGAAAAGGTTTCTCAAGTGCGAAAGCCCCTATTAACTTCCATAGCATGGGAAGAAAAAAAAAATACTATGGATGTCATCAACTGAATCAACTGTTTGGCTGCCCATATTCTTGAAATATCTTCTTTTGTGTTCAGCAGAAGAAAGAAATTTATACAGGTTTGGAACAACTTAAGGGTTGACAGAATTTCAATTTTTGGGTGAACTATCCTTTTAAGGATGAACCAAGTTGTCATGTTTGCATGAGTTATTATTGCAGATTCTGTGATTTATTTAGACAGTTGCATAAACTACCATTCAGAAGTTTGGGGTTAGTAAAATTGTTTTTGAAAGAAAATAATACTTTTATTCACCAAGGGCACATTAAATTGATCAAAAGTGACAGTAAAGAATAGGGCGGTGCAAATAGGCTGTGCCTAAACATTCACGTAAACAACGGTGGGTTATGTCTTAAGTAAACCTACACAGTTGAGAAAGAAAACACATGTGTATCAGTATTTTGGATCTGTGCATTAGCCCTTAAAGTGACAGCTGCTGTCTGTCATGATAAACAACAAATGACAAAGGAAAATCACTCTATTATCTTGACTGAATAACTTAATTAGCTTTAATAAGGATTAATCTATGCACAGTAAGACTATGCAGTGTTATATGTAAGCAAAAAGGTACGAGAGGCTGTGCTGTATCGTGTCGTGCCTAACAACACCCTTCAGCCGTGACTTATTCTTGATACAGCACTAGCCTCGAGTACCTTATTGCTTTTATAAAACGGTTACCACACAATACAAATATTAAAGCCAAAAATATGTATCAATGCACCTTTTATGACGTAAACTTTCACTAAAAGCCTTTCTTCCGCCGGAAAAATAGTCCCTGACCATAAAAACCAATAGAAGTTACATTATTACACAATTAGATGGCGGCAAAGACTGTCTTTATGAGCGTGTCACTCAATAACGAAGACTTTTACACCGAAAAGACTGAATTGTTGTGAACGTGGAACAAGACACAACTTACAAATTCTTTGACTAGCACTGTCAGACAAGACTGTTAAAAGGACAAGATATTGCAGCAGGCATTTAAACAGATTTTGAACATAGGACTGACCTTAAGGAAAATGCTGAATCTGAATGTAGGTAATAAATTCGCTCAATCAATCTCTTTCTGACAATACTCTTCTACATAATACAGTAAGCTTCAATGAACAATATCACCTGAGAACAAACAATTTATGTTGCTAAGAGTGGTTGCTAAGGGTGTTGTGTAGTGATACACAGAACCGTTGGGTGGTATAATGCCATTTTTTTACAAGATGTAAAACAAGTCTCTGATGTCCCCAGAGTGTGTATGTGAAGTTTTAGCTCAAAGATAATTTTTTATAGCATGTTAAATGTGTCACCTTTTGAGGGTGAGCAAAAACGCTCAGTTTTTGTGTGTCCCATTAAATGCAAAAGAGCTGCTGCTGCTAAGCAGAGGGCGGAGATTCAAGAGCTCTTAGCAGCTCCAATTACCTCACAAAGAATCATTGAAAATGTCAGAAACTGTTCAGCCTTTTATGTTCAAACCAAAGTCGGACAATGATGGAGAGACTCAAGAAGAAGTGAAAACGTAGAATGCAACAAGACGTTTCTGAACGGTTAGTTGCTTAATTTATGTAGCTGATGTGGGATATCTTAAAGTCACTGATTAGCATATTCTGTCATGATAATCTACAAATCGCTGATGTGGGAACTGTTTTAAAGGTGCCATAGAATTTAAAATTGAATTTACCTTGGCATAGTTAAATAACAAGAGTTCAGTACATGGAAATGACATACAGTGAGTCTCAAACACCATTGTTTCCTCCTTCTTATGTAAGTCTCATTTGTTTAAAAGACTTCCGAAGAACAGGCGAATCTCAACATAACACCGACTGTGACGCAACAGTCGGGATCATTAATATGTACGCCCCCAATATTTGCATATGCCAGCCCATGTTCAAGGCATTAGACAAGGGCAGCCAGTATTAACGTCTGGATCTGTGCACAGCTGAATCTTCAGACTTTATGCAGGTAAGCAAGCAAGGACAACAGCGAAAAACGGCAGATGAAGCAATAATAACTGATATGATCCATGATATAATGATATTTTCAGTGATATTTGTAAATTGTCTTTCTAAATGTTTCGTTAGCATGTTGCTAATGTACTGTTAAATGTGGTTAAAGTTACCATTGTTTCTTACTGTATTCACAGAGGTCAGAGTCACATTGTTATTTTCATTATTAAACACTTGCAGTCTGTATAATTCATAAACGCAACTTCATTCTTTATAAATCTGTAACGTTAGCTTTAGCCACAGATCAAACTCATCACTATCAAACTCATTCAGAATCAAATGTAAACATCCAAATAAATACAATACTTACATAATCGGGTATGCTGCATGATGAACACTTTGTAAAGATCCATTTTGAGGGTTATATTAGCTGTGTGAACTTTGTTTATGCAATGTATTATAGAGTTGTGAGCTTGGGGTCGTGGAGCACCAGATTTAAAGGGGACGCACGCTGAATCGGCACATATTTAATTATGCCCCAAAATAGGCAGGGTTTATGTAAATTTGAGGGTTAGTGATGTCACCAACACAGGAAGAAGCTCGTTGTAGTCCCTACCAGCCATTTGTTGTAGTCCTTAAACAGAGAATTCTTTAAAAGAAAATATCTTGCTTTGCATTGAACTTTGATCATCATAACTTTGCAGATGTTGTTTGTGTTCTAACAGCAACATTACACACTAACTAAAGTTAAAGTGAAATCATAATGAACCACAAAAAAATGAACTTTCCCCAACACTGATAATGTCAATGTAACACTACAGTGCAAACGGCAATAAAAGCAAGCATGGCTAGCTGAAAGGCCCCAAAAACAATTTAATTCAACCAGGTGTGGGAAAAAGAAGGATCAGAATTTATTCTTATCATGTAGACTTTCTGGCCATCAAGCATTTCAAAACATTTGCTGAGAGGCTGGTGTTCTGCAGATATTTCAAGGCCAGAGCTCTCATCGTACCACGTGTTTCCACAGAAGCGCAAGCCTCTTCCTCTTCCTGTGCACTACAAGGACTAAGACCACATCCTTGGTGAAGCGCAGCTAAAATCAATCAGCTGCCAGATCTGCAGAATTTAACCTCTTAGAGCCCAAATTTAATGTATCCTCCATTATGGAATGGCCTAGATCTATAAATGTTTATAAATGTTGACATAACAGGGGCAAGTAATTTATTTGGTTAGATATGACATAATGTACATCATATTTCCTACGTTACCCCTCTGACATTAGTCATCAAAGCTAAAGCAGATGTCAAAACCACAGGTGCACTGAACTCTAAATAGAAATACATTATTCAATTGTCACACTGAGCATTGAACACACCATCTCAAAACAGTAGTAAGCTTGAAGCAACTCAGTTGACGTCAAGTTAAAGGGAAACTATTATGCAAAATCCACCTTTACATGGTGTTTGGACATAAATGTGTGTTGGAAGTGTGTGAACACAACCACCCTACAATGATAAAAATCTTCCCACTCCTTTTTTAAAATCCCCATTGAATCAAAGCAGTCTCATTAGACATGCCATTTTGATTCTCTGAGTGACGTCACACTGCTCAGGCCCCGGCCACGGTCGCTGAATGACAGTTCTGTATTAACATAGTTTCCACCCTCAGCGAGTTGTACGCTGTCCGCCATTTTCTCTGCGCTTGAGCAGTTTTAATTTTGCAGTGCTTGAGATTGTCTTGTTTGTTTGTTGCATTAGCTCTTAAGCTCCGCCCTCTTCTTGAAAGTGGGCCGGGAGCAGCAGCTCATTTGCAATTAAAGGTACACACACAAAAACGGCATGTTTTTGCTCACTCCCCAAAATTGGCCATTTTAACATGATATAAAAAATGATCTGTGGGGTATTTTGAGCTTAAACTTCACATACACACTCTTGGGACATCAGAGACTTATTTTACATCTTGTAAAAAGGGACAAAATAGGTGCCCTTTAAATTGGTGTACCTACGTGACCACAAGCTAGCTTTATCACTATGCATTTCCACTGTTATTTGCCACATCGTGCCACTGCATGCTTGAATAGTTGAAGTTGAACTCTGCTCTCAAACTTTGTCAAACTGGCTTCACTCTCTGTTGTTCATGTCACCTCTAAATTACTGACTCTCAGTGAAAATTAATAATGATGGTGGTCACTTTCTTGCTGTTAATGTGATGCCCCCCATGATAACCCCACCAGTTGAAACTTAAAGTCGGCATGTAATAGAAGCTGCAATAGTCTTTTCTTTCCTGTTGTGACGTTTATCTGGGTGAAATGGCTTCTTGAACAAGAAAAATTGTAGGGTGGGACTTGATTTTGTCTATGGGGAATTGTTTGGATGGTTGTGGTTTGCTATTGCTCTGATGTCATGTGAGTGGCAGGTTGTACCGCTCTCACACCAGTAAACGTCATCAGAGAAAATAAGTGATGTCGCTGCAGGGGGGGGGGGTATTTTGATTAAAGAATTATGTGCATGGATAACTCATTTATAACATATACAGCAATTTTACATAAAAAAACAAGAATTGTCCATTTTAGAATAGGTCATCCAAAAATGAATATTCTCATATCATTCAGGGGTGTGAGAAATAGGGGTACTGGAACACTGTTTTCAAAGGATTGTAAATGCAACACAACTTTTTGTTCATTTACATTCATTCATATTTAGTAATTTATTTGTAATAAACACTTTAAAGTGATACTTCACCCAAAAATGAAAATTATCCCATGATTTACTCACCCTCAAGCCAACCTAGGTGTATGTGATCTTCTTTCAGACAAACAAAACCGGAGATATATTTAAAAATATCCTTAGTCCTCCAAGGTTCAGACTGCAAGTGTTTAATAATGAAAATAACGACAGTATTGGGGGCATACATATTAATGATCCCGACTGTTACGTAACAGTCGGTGTTATGTTGAGATTCGCCTGTTCTTCAGGTCTTTTAAACAAATAAGATTTATATAAGGAGGAGGAAACAATGGAGTTTGAGACTCACTGTATGTAGTGTTGTCAAAAGTACCGACTTCGGTACCTAGTCGGTACTAAAATTTTTAAAACGTGGCGCTTTGAGCGCTGTTGAGTGGATTCGTAAACATCTCTGATTGGCCGTTGTTTTCACGGCTCATCGGATATGTCTGTGATAGGCTTCAATGATCAACGCTGTAAAAACGTTGTAAATAGTCATCAATTAATCTCTTCACTAAGCGCTTACACAGATACACACGGGAGCGTTTGAAAGCAGGCATCTATCGCGGATCGGTCCACTGTTAGACACCTGCTTTCAATCGCTCGCGCTCCCACTTTCAAAACGCTTTCAAATTCAAACACTTCTGTGTGCTTTCAAATGCTCCCACGCATTGATCATTGTAGCCAATTACAGGCATATCCGATGAGCGCGTCAACACAATGGCCAATCAGAGATGTTTATGAATCCGCTCAATAGCGCTCAAAGCGTCACGTTTTTAAATTTTCAGTACCGATAGGTACCGAAGTCGGTACTTTTGACAACACTAACTGTATGTCATTTCCATGTACAGAACTCTTGTTATTAAACTATGCCAAGGTAAATTAAATTTTTAATTCTACAGCACCTTTAATGCTTTTTGGACGTACGTCCAATGCGTATGGCTGTTGCGCCGGAAGCTCTTTTTTTTACTTTATAAAGTTTTAAATAAGAATGTTTGTCTTACACAAATGCATTGATTCACTTCAAAAGGCCTTTATTAACCCCCTGGAGTTGTATGGATTCATTTTTTTATGGATGGATGCATTTTTCTTGTCTTCAAAATCAAGGCAGCCATTCACAACCATTATAAACATTGGAGGACTAAGGATATGACCTGGTGTGTATGTTGTTAAAATGAGTGTTCTCACTGTTACACTTGTTGTGCTTCGTGAAGAAAGTCTGAAATGTTTTTGCTTCAATAAGTAAATAGGGTAAATAAGTAAATGGGGTCCAAAACAATGGACTTTTATTGTATTGACACACCTTTTCGATAGTCTTTCATTTAAAACTGAAAGTACATTTTTAACTAAAACTGTATAGATTTCTTCTGAGTGGTACAAGCATGCGCAGGTAGATTGAGAGAGCGTGTCAAAAAGTGGCAGCCCCAAAACAGCACTCATCTCAGAGCAGGTTTCTCATGTAACCACATGACGGTGAAGAGCTGTTCATGGTTTTCAGTCGTGTCTCGGCAATCCAATGAGGAAGTGAAAAGTGCGGGAAAAAAATAGATCTGCTCCTATGGCGCCAACCCACATATTACACAAATGACTGCGTGTGACATCACTGAACCTAGGAGATGTTCCTGGGATCTTAAGTGTGTCTGCACTTCTCTAAAACATCACAACGCTACACTGTGCAGTTTATTGGATTTAGACCTCTGAGGGTGCAGGATACTGTTTTCTTAAGGAAGGAATGGAGCAAGAAGAAAAAAAAGGGAAATGAGGGCTAGTGTTACTGCATAAATTCTGCAAAGTTCAGCAAATGTCATTATTAAAGTCATCATGAAATCAAATTTGACAATTCTTATTGTTTTATGGAATTTTGCTATATTTATTATAAATGATTTATCTGTGCATATCACTATTTTTCTAAACTCATACACCCTCATAATCCTTAATCAAAATAACTTCCCCTCTCTCTTGCAGCGTCATCTCATCTCTTCTCTGATGACATTCTTACTGGTGAGAGGGCGGGGCAACCTGTCACTCACATGACATCACAGCAATAGCAAACCACAACCATCCAATCAATTCCCCATAGACAAAATCAAGTCCTCCCCTACATTTTTTTCTGGTTCAAGAAGCCATTTCACTCAGATATGTGTCACAACAGGGGGAAACATCAGTTTCATGGTGAATTTAAAGGGTTAGTTCACCCAAAAATAAAAATAACGTAATTTATTACTCACCCTCATGTCGTTCCACACCCGTAAGACCTTCGTTCATCTTCGGAACATAAATCAAGATATTTTTGATGAAATCCGATGGCTCAGTGAGGCCTGCATTGCCAACAATGGTACTTCCTCTCTCAAGATCCATAAAGGCACTAAAAAGATATTGATGGTTCTACCTATTATAAAACCACGAGAATACTTTTTGCGAAAAACTACTTTTTAACAATATCTAGTGATGACCGATTTCAAAACACTGCTTCATGAAGCTTCGGAGCTTTACAAATCGAATCAGAGATTCGGATCAAGTATCAAACCGCCAAATTGCTGAAATCACGTGACTTTGGCGCTCCGAACCACTGATTCGATTCGTAAAGCTATGAAGCTTCATGAAGCAGTGTTTTGAAATCGGCCGTCACTAGATATTGTTAAAAAGTCATTCTTTTGTTTTTTTGGCGCACACAAAATATTCTTGTTGCTTTATAATATTAAGTTAGAACCACTGTACTCACATGAACTGTTTTAAATATGTTTTAGTACCTTCATGGATCTTGAAAGAGGAAGTACCATTGCTGGCAATAGAGGCCTCACTGAGCCATCGGATTTCATCAGAAATATCTTAATTTGTGTTCCGAAGATGAACGAAGGTCTTACGGGTGTAGAACGACATGAGGGTGAACAATAAATAACATTATTTTTATTTTTGGGTGAACTAACCCTTCAAGACCTTGATTGAACGACAAGTCGAAGGAAACTCTTACCTGTTCTCATAACATTATTGTTGTGAATGCCCTGAAATGGTGTCGGGTCCATGGTCATCCACATTGTGTCGTTAGGGAACTCAATTTGTTCCATGAACTTCAGAGTATAAAAACAAAAACAATGAGACACATTGACTGGGTTTATATGCACAAGAATATTCCTATTATTTTTCATATATTTAGAATTTGGTCATATCCAGATTAGGTTTGTGCCATGTAAACATATCAATCATATTAAAAGCCATGATTTTAGAATTACTAAAAATACACTCAGCATAATAAATCACATATGCTGGTTACTATATATACTGTAGTGTAGAGAATATACAAGTCTTTTTCAAAATAAAGCCTTATTCAGAAAATAAACATCATAAAATATGCAAGAAATTATGACATTTGTAAATGCTTCAAATTTAACTTGAGCAACAAAGCGCTTCATGACTTGATGAGGGTTTTTTTAGTGTTGCATAAGGACAGAGTTATGTGTCAGATTATTAGCACAGGTGTACAATGCATGAAGTCAGTGTAGACAGACAAGTCAAATGTGGAATCAAAAATGAATAAAACTTGTCTCTATCTTAATTTGCTGCTGTGTTAAGGGTGAAATAGCAACCACAGCAGGCAGGAAGAAGGAAAACCTCCTCAGCTTTCTAAGAGACACTTCCTGTGTGATGCTGTGGTATTTACAGAAATTAATATGTCCTGTTTCAAATTTAATCATTTACTATCAGGCTTATATGCTTTCAAAGGCATACATCTGTTACAAACACAACAAAAAGAGCTCTGAGGTCTATGTTTATCTTGTGAAGGTAATTATAAGGCATGAGCTTCATGCTCCCTGTCCATTGTCTGCTATCTATGTGGTCTTTATGACAATAAACATTTTCATAAATAAATTAGCAGGTAGCAACAGTCGCTTAAAGTCAACATGAAATCAAAACTGAGCCTATTTACTTCCTGGTCTTACAACAGACAAAATATTCAGAAAAATGTCAGATTGCTAATTAAAATAAGTTTTGAATGGAGACTCCAAACATTGTAGAAAACATTTCCTCACCCCTGCATGGTATGGGTCCTCTCCAGCCATGATTCCTAAGGAGAAAAGTAAAACAGATTAATTCATGATTCATATTTAGAAAATAGTCTAATGTTAAAAAGTAGTAAAACACTGAAAATATAATATAGAAAATCTGACGCTAATTTTGCATTGGTTACACTATCACAGTGGTGCTTAATTCATTACCCCATCTATAGGTTTTTTTTTTTTTTTTAAATGAAACTTCAGCGAATCATTCACCTTCACTTTCATACACTGACTCACATTTTCATTATCTGAAGTAACCCCTTTTTAAAGTTGCATTCCTGCCTTCAAAGACTGACTATCCACCTTATTTTTCAGGTAGGAGTGGGTGCGGCCATTTGTAATTGTAATGTGTCTGGCTTCCGGTGTCATTCGCTTACAGTTATTTTTTAGCTGTACAAAACAGCTCGTTATGCTGCTTGATATTGCAAACGGGTATTTCTTACCATATTATTTTAAAGGTGCCATCGAATTAAAAATTGAATTTACCTCGGCATAGTTGAATAACAAGAGTTCAGTACACGGAAATGACATACAGTGAGTCTCAAACTCCATTGTTTCCTCCTTCTTATATAAATCTCATTTGTTTAAAAGACCTCCGAAGAACAGGCGAATCTCAATCTGTTACATAACAGTCGGGGTGTATGCCCCCAATATTTGCATATGCTCATGTTCAAGGCATTAGACAAGGGCAGCCAGTATTAACGTCTGGATGTGCACAGCTGAATCATCAGACTAGGTAAGCAAGCAAGGACAACAGCGAAAAATGGCAGATGGAGCAATAATAACTGACATGATCCATGATAACATGATATTTTTAGCAATATTTGTGAATTGTCTTTCTAAATGTTTCGTTAGCATGTTGCTAATGTACTGTTAAATGTGGTTAAAGTTACCATTGTTTCCTACTGTATTCACGGAGACAAGAGCTGTCGCTATTTTCATTTTTAAACACTTGCAGCCTGTATAATTCATAAACACAACTTCATTCTTTATAATTCTCTCCAACAGTGTAGCATTAGCCGTTAGCCACAGAGCACTATCAAACTCATTCAGAATCAAATGTAAACATCCAAATAAATACTATACTTACGCGATTAGACATGCTTCATGACGAACACTTTGTAAAGATCCATTTTGAGGGTTATATTAGCTGTGTGAACTTTGTTTATGCAATGATAGAGTCGAGAGCGTGGGAGGGGGCGGGGGGCGGAGAGCGTGAGCAATTAAAGGGGCCACAGCCTGAATTGGCGCATTTCTAATTATGCCTCAAAATAGGCAGTTAAAAAAATTTATAAAAAAAAAAATCTATGGGGTATTCTGAGCTGCAACTTCACAGACACATTCAGGGGACACCTTAGACTTATATTACATCTTGTAAAAAAAAACGTTCAATGGCACCTTTAATGTATTTTCTTAATTATAAACACACTGGTTTGTAGCGCAGTTTTACATTTTACTGCACTTTGATATTCTTCCTGTTATTTTCCTTTAACGTATAATAATTTGGAAGTCTCAAACATTCACAGAAAACACCTTACTTCCGTGTTGAAGAAACAGAAAAAAATTGCCTTTTTCTGAAACTGTCCATTTTGAATCTGAACAAGACTCAAAGTGGCACTAAGCTAGATGTGTCATTTGTGAACATACTAAATGAACAAGTCACCTTGTTTGTGAATGAAAATGTGCTGACTGTCTGAACAAGAAGGTGGCAAATGTGTTAAAGTCACTATGAAACCAAAATGGACAATTCTTATTTTTTATGGAATAATCTGTGCACATCAATTCACAATGGACAAAATCAAGTCCCACCCTATTACTTTTTTTTTTTTTCTTTTTTGAGAAGCCGATTCCAGTGTTGCCAAGTCTGCGGTTTTCCCTCGGAATTGGGAAACACACTGTTGCCGCGGGTTATTTTTCACGTCCGCGGATTGAAGCAACCCAAAGTAACATGATATTTAGCCCCATGAATGCAAATTTTACGAGGGGAACCGCACCAAAAACACAGATTTTACCCCCTCTATTGAAAATGAGAATGGGCTAGTTTTGAGTAGCAATTGGGCGGGGTTTGTTGTGAAAACCTGGCAACCCTGGCCGATATATGTCACAATAGGGAAGAAAGGACTACCGCAACTTCCATTTCATGGCAACTTTAAACGTGTTAAATGACTGATGGCTAACCATTTACAATTAAGATAATTCAGGGACGCAATTATTTTTGTCTTTTTTATAATAAAAAAAGTTGCACAGCAGTTGTGATGGATGAAAATACAAATCTGTTTTGTTGTCATTTATATCGGTTGAGTGAAAGATCAAGTGAATCACTCATGGCAAAGCAAATCTCAATGATCTCGCCCCCTACTGGCGTTGTGACCTGCAGAGTCGGTAACAGAACGAATCTGAGCTAATCATTTAAGAGGTTTCAAAACATTATTAGCGTTATTGAAATGAATCAAAATCCCAACCACTACTACACATCTCGTCGTCGTCTCAAACACTGAGTGACAACAGACTCTAATAGATTCCCGCTAATTAAAAACTAGACCTCGCGCGTTTGGAACATCAGAATGGTTTTTCGAATTCGACTTCTATTCTGATCGACTCCGGATGTTCGGACCGAGCGCGGCTTGATACCCAAATACATTGCATTGATAGATTTTGACACACGGCCATCACAACACATAACAATCACTTATCTCAAACTTTCTACTGCCGGATCCTGGCCAGCTTCCATCAAAAACACATTAATGTGCATCATGAGTTGTTCGTACTCACCCAAACCAGTTAATCAATAGTCCTTGAGAGCTGAAATGTGCATTTGGCCTCTGAGGCAGAAGTAGGAAGTTCAGCAGCACTTGATACAAAGTATCACAACAACCTTTAGATGGCAACATGGGCAACTCCAAGACAACAAGCATGGCTGGATCTACGAGGGTGCTTACCTTTCCTGACAGATATTCGAGGTTCAGGATCAACATCAAACAGCTGGGATCTGGGATTCCGAGTCAAGTTTTCTTATTTGTTACAGCTTATTTCTCCATGTTGCGCTGAAGTCAACTAATGTAAGCACATAGACAGTCAGTTCAAGGTAGTTTCCTTATTCAGGATGATTGTTGCGTCTGCTAGACATGGATATGCAGAAGGCCCACTGAGGTTAAAAGGCACATCGATCAATCGATTTTAATCGCCTGTCGCGTATGATCACAGTAAATCATGCCAAGATCAACTCGACGTTTGAATAGACAGCTTAACTTCCTTACTGGAAATTCCCTGTGACGTAGCCTAACTCATGTCTTTAAAAACGTCCTTTTGCGCCCACTTGTGGACACAAGGTGCTAGAACTTCATATACTGTATTTGAACATGAAAACAAAGAGTCTAAAATGGTTTACATGTACAGCCCGGTCAGGCCGATTTTAAATATTTAAGCTTGTCAGGATAGGAGGCCCTTTTAAACAAAGTTAAGCAAAAAAAAAAAAAAAAATATATATATATATAATTTTTTTTTTTTTTAAATCAGTGAAGAACAGTTAAATTCATGTGTGTGTATAGTATTATATATAATATAAAAAATATATAATATAAAATATATATAATAAATATAAAATATATATATAACATATACATCAATGACAAAGTCGATGGTGTTGGTTAGCTGCTATTCACCTCACAACTGGGGTCCCTTCTTCAGCAAACTAATTATAGTCCAGCAGTTGTTGAGAGATATCACTTGGACGATAGGTCATGTATGTTAGGGACATGGTCGAACAACTTCAGTATCAAATTCAGTCCATTCACGTAATGTTATTGTACCAGATTAATGTCCCAGATATACAGTAAATTGAATAAAGTGCAATTGTGACAATATGCAAGGTTCTCAAAAAAAGACTTCGCTCAGTGGTACTGCAGAAGGAAACACCAAATGATAGTTTAGCAACTTTATTGAGCAAACAAAATGAACAGCTAGTCGAGCTATTAGTTGATCGGTCATCCATTGAGAGCTTCCAATCACATATATTCAGTGCAATGAGAGAACAGTGTTTAGGAGGATAGACAAACTAATAGCTTCCCATTCTAAAAACATCAAAAAGAGGAGAGAAAAGGAGTAACAAAATAAGTTCTCAGACTCTAAAAGTGGACATGTATTCGCTTAACATCGTCTGCAGATATTCATTTTTGGCAGACCACAGACCAATTACTTTAATTGTTCCATTAACATGCAAAATATATATTTTCCGTAACTGCTGATACAATGACGTGACTGATTTGGTAAGAAACAGTCAGATATAAGCAAGAATATATTTCACAGACCATAGTTCTTCTCATTGCTATTGTAAAAGCATATAAAAACATGAAGGCCAACCGAGCAAAAGATCGACTTTGAGAGGTACGCTGGCACCTGCAGAATCGTTGTTTCTTTTTCTTAAATAGCACCTCTAGCCAGTGTCGTGAGTCAGAAGCGTTCGATGGTTTCACCTTAGTTATGTTTTCTTTTTCTTATTTCAATAAAAAAGGTCTGAGCTCGTAGTTAAAACATGCTTCTTTGACACGAGCATTTTTCTGAACATAAAAGTTGGTGATCTTTGCAATATTGTGGTCTTTTTTACAGCATGTGAATGAAGGTTGAAGGGGGTCAAAATAACCAAGCAGAACTGAAATAGTCTGAATACATGGGGAACTGTCAATTCATTGAGGGGAAGAGAAAAAAAAAAAAAAAAAAAAGTTGTCAAATTTTTTTTCCAGCTATACTGCAGATTGGTCTGATGTTCCTCAGGTATCACATGGCGTACTTTTGAGTCCATTCCCGAGCTATTCTGTTGTACCTGTGCAAGAGAAAGGAAGAGAAATGAAGTGTGGCATTGGCGCAGAGGCACGGTCACACATGCTGGGTAAGCGGACCGTCTGCCAACTCGGCTCAGGCCAACATAAACACACAGAGTGCAGAAACAGCTCAAGGTCAAACACGGCGGCATCTTCTCCATGTCTACACTGCAACTCTAAACATTACTTCTATTGTTTACTTTGATGCTAGTTATAGCCTGAATTGTTTACCTCAACCAAACCTTTTGTCATCAAACCTATGATAAAACCAGACATATTTAGGTCTGATTTTTGTATGCATGGTCTTTAAAAGATAAAAATTTTGAAATTTAAAAAAAACAAATGGGCCATAACTGGCTGGCTTGTATGAGAACCGCTTCATTTCTCATAGAAATAATTTATAATTTATTTACACACACAAAAACACCTTACTGTAAGTCATAGAAATGGATGAAGTTTCAATCAAAATAATAATGCATATATATATATATATATATATATATATTACAAATCCAATGTAATACACACAGTATATAATTACAAATCACTCCAATTTATATGCAAAATGTTAATTTCAGTAGCAAGAAAAATGTATTTTCAAAATAAAATGACATTTTAACCAGCCATACACTACCGTTCAAAAGATTTTTCAATGTTTTTGAAGGATTCTCTTCTGCTCATCATCAAGGCTGTTTTTATTTGATGAAAAATACAGTAAAAACTAAATATTTTGAAATACTACTATAATTTAAGATAACGGTTTTCTTTTAAGATTTTAAAATGTAGTTTATTCCTGTGATGGCAAAGCTGAATTTTCAGCATCATTACTGTTCAGTTTCACCTGATCCTTTAGAAGTCATTCTAATATGCTGATTTGCTGCACATTTTCTGTCACTTTTGATTAATTTAGTGAGTTCTTGCTGAATAAAAAGTTTTCAGAAAGTATCTTACTGAACCAAAATTTTTGAACAGTAGTGCATGTCTCACATGTAATACGATTTTCAAAAGCTACATCCAGTTATGAACACCATCAATAAAATTAGCCTATCCAGTAGTATGAACACCTACTAGTGACCAACAGTACTGCAGCATGGTGATGTCCAGAGATTAGTAAACCTTTTCATGCTCACACAAAAACACTCTACCACAATGCCTTGCTCACCTTAACCCCTATAACATGGCATATTTCTCTGTCCATTCCCTGGCTAGTTTATTATACCTGAGAGGAGACATCAAACTATTCATGCTATCTAAAAGTAGGGGTGTGATGATACACTTAGCTCATCATTAGACGATACACAATATAGGGTTCACTCACAAGAACGAGGCGATACAATATTTTAACACTATTTTTTTTTTTTTTAATCCTAAATGATGAAATATATTACTGGAAATACAGTCTTTCATTCCACTGAAAGTAACAGAATGGTGCGTTTTGAAATGTTTTAACAAATCATCTTTTATAAATACTGCAGGGTTTTAGGAGTTCCCAAAATTTGAGCTTGATAGGGGTTGATGAAAACAACTTAAAGGGTTAGTTCACCCAAAATATGAAAATTCTGTCGTTAATTACTCACCCTTATGTTGTTCCACACCCATAAGATCTTCGGAACACAAATTAAGATCTTTTTGATGAAATTTGAGAGCTATCTGACTCTTCCATAGACAGCAATTTAACCACCACTTTCAAGGTCCAGAAAGGTACTAAAGACATTGTTAAAATAGTTAATGTGACTGCAGTGGCTCAACCTTAATTTTATGAAGCGACAAGAATACTTTTTGTGTGCAAAAACAAAACAAAAAACAACTTTATTCAACATCTTCGGCGTTCTGACATAGAACCTGGAAATAGCATAAGAGAATGACACAAAAGAGAAGGTTTTGTTGAATAAAGTCGTTATTTTTGTTTTGTTTTTGCACACAAAAAGTATTCTCATTGCTTCATAAAATTAAGGTTGAACCACTGCAGTCACATGACCTATTTTAACAGTCTTTAGTACCTTTCTGGACCTTGAAAGTGGTGGTTAAATTGTTGACTATGGAGGAGTCATATACCTCTTGGATTTCATCAAAAATATCCTAATTTGTGTTCTGAAAGTCTTACAGGCAAGTAACGCCATGAGGGTGAGTAATTAATGACAGAATTTTCATTTTTGGGTGAACTAACACTTTAAATTTAATGTTTCTTGTCTCGCCACATTGACAGTGTGGCACGAGACCTCGTCACACCCCTATCTAAAAGGTTTCTCTATTACTTACACCAGCAAAAAAAAATCTGGCTGGATTAAAACTGTAAAAATGTATTTTATTAAAGGGATTTTTTTAAAGATTTAATTTTATACATTTTACTTAAGACAAACAAATACACTTACTTTTCATTGTCTGTTTTATAGATACGTGCTATCTCTGGCACTAATGGATCATCTGGGTTTGGATCACATAACAGTGAGCAGATGGACAATAGAACTGCAACAGAAAGAAGAGAGGTTGGCACATGGCAAACAAACAAATTCACTGCATATTTTGGCTATTCAATAAACTGACTCTTAAGAAAAAGGCATTCTATTAAGGTCAATGATTTTGTTCTCAGTTATTTTTTTATAGTTCACCTTTAGAGATAGTTAACGCAGGAGACCACTGAGACCTTAGAATATCCAAACAGATGCTGCCATTACTGTTAATATTTGGGTGATAAATTCTTGTGGTGAATGCAACCTGCAAATGAGAGAGTGAAACAGATGATCAGACCACATATATTCCAAACCAAGAAAATGATATTTTACAGGTTTCTCTTATTGAATCTATGTGCAAAATACTGCTAAGAGACAAAAAAATAACAAAAAAAAAAAAAAAAACATGACACAATCTTATTCAAATTTAGCCTTTACAGACAGATTAAACCGGTAGGTTGTGTTTAAATACTTGATTCTTGCCTTAGGTGGTTTGAAAGGGTAGTCTGTAGGAAAATGAATGGTCAAGAAAAACACACCCCCTTGATATGGACTGTCATTCTGTAAAGAAACAAAGAAAAAAAGTTACACGATTCCTGCGATTCCTTTAGTGAATGCAGTGCTATAACAATACAGACATTGCATGCAAATAAATGTCACAATCCATCATTAATGCAAATAAGGACATATTTCCACTTACAGGTCCCATAATTGTTGCTTGCCAGTGAAACACTGCAAATAAAGAGCAAGAGACGTCTCATTACAGTGAGCTCTGTTATATACTCGGAGACAGGTAATGAAAACAAAGAGCGAAATAACTCACAGTCATCTCCAACTGGCCCTGCTGAGCACTGCGCTGGGGGGTCCCGGCCCAGATCAGTCAGCTCCTAAAGACAGAGAGGATGCATAGGTATTGGACAGGATCTTTTATATATATATATATCCCATCAACTTTATCGTCTTTCATCCATCCATATAGTTTCTGTATGGATGGATGAATATCCATATCCATATTTTATTCCTGAGGTAAAACGGCAAAATGCAAATCACTTTCCATTGCTCCCATGTTCCATGCCACTTATGATAAATAAAAAAAATGATTTTAGCAGTTATGCTCATATTTTATATAATTATACAAATTATTGATAGAATTATATTATAACTTTTGGAAGCTAACATGTCCTGTGACATGCTATGCTCAATCAAACTATTTTAACATATTTTTATTATTCTTTTACAATTCTTATATATGCAGTTTTATAACCTCATATTTCAGAGACTACATGGAACATGTCAATTTCATCTCTTACACAGCAGGGCTGTTTAAAATGTAAAATCTTCTTGAATAACCAATAAACTGCTTTATAATAAATGTAAGCAATATACAAGACACACACTGTGCAAACTTTCAGTCATCACAGTGGGTGTCAAGGAAGCTGCACAGTTGCTTCATAATGTTATGTATAATGATTTAGTTAAAAATGTAAGTTTTTACAACAAGAGACTTATGCCACTATCAGGACAAGTAAGACATGATACCAGTTATAATGTACCATGCTCTGATTGATAGTCTCTTTTAATGTGTTGGATGAGCAATCTGATTTTGATTCCAAGTACATTATCAGTCATTGTGTCAGTTAACTGGTTCTATTATAATTTACATTTAGCCATTTAAACAGCTGAAATCTAAGATATTTCTGCAGGAAACTATAGACTTTATCCTTTCATTTTAATCCAAATGCATTCCTCTTCCAGACAGATAACGCAATTAATGAACTGTCACAACTAGGCGCTCTTCTGTCCCCGAGGCCTAAACTGTTGACCCTGGAGAACAATCAAAGTGAAGACTCATGTGTCATCGGGATTAGATAGGAACAGTGGACAGATTATCCTTTAATTTTACATGCTCTCACCCTTTAGTGATTGTGAATACTTGACAGCTTTCTCAGCTCTTGAAAAAACAGGCAGGAAATGACAGTACAATTGTCTTCTTAATGAAACTTTATAAAGAACATCAGAGGTTGATTGAGCAAAATGTTCTTTTGGTTTCCTCACAGTCACCTAAAAACCACAAACGTCAGCAAGTTCGGCAAAAAAAAAAAAAAAAAAAAGATCTAAAGATCACTTCAAACTTTTTTGATTTTAGTCTCAGAATAGGGCTTTTCACACTTTTTACCCGGGGTTATGAAACCCTGCTCTGGAGCAGGTTTAGCACCGCTTTTGTGGCGTTAACCCCGTATTGCGCTGCCAAACTTGTACAATGTGAAACGATGCAGTGTTAGAATGTTACAGCTAGACGCTTAGCAACAGATAACCAATAGCATGCCTTATATTCTCATGCTTTAGACAGCCACAGAAACACAAAATTCAGCATTTGAAAGGAAAATATCAAATGCTGACAAAAAACGTGACAATTTTAGTAAAGAAAAGACCGTTTGATTCTTACCTTTATAGTCTCAAATATTCATTCAGTATAAAAATATGGGTCATATTCAGAGAAATGTGCTGTGACGTATCCCTTTGTACCCAGCATATAGACTTTAGGTTTACAACCAGGGTTAGGCGCTTCTACATCAGTGTTATTCACCTATCATTTAACTGATTTTAGGGATAATTTATGGGTAGAGTTAGGTTTAGGGGTAGGACTAAATTTTCAGATAGGAATGTTGTTCAAGGATCAACAAAACAAGTTGATCCAGGAACATGTCTTGGCAATATCATGGTGAACAGACTTTATGTCCTTGTAATAAAGAAATCAGCCTTTTCATTTTTTTACGGGTCATGAATTCAAACCAATTGAAGTTACTTTGCCAAACAACAACCAAATATACATTCTATAAATTATACAGTGTTTGATCACAATTTTGGAAGCCTCTACAGTAAAAGCTGACAACTGAAACTTTGAAACTTCAAAATGTTCATAAAGAGATTGTAAAACTAATCCATATGAATTGAGCGATATAGTCCAAATTTTCTAAAGAGACTCGATCGCTTTTTTTGATGAACAGATTTAATTTAGGCTTCACAGCGAACATAAACAAAAATCAAACCAAACCTGAATGACACATGAGAACAAATCTCTTCTGGAAGCTTAAACATGCTGCACAAAAATGAACCTCATTGGTTAGGTTACGCAACATGAAGATCAAGTTTGAGCTTCCAGAAGAGGTTTGATCTTACGCATCATTCAAGTTCGGTTGAGCTTCTGTGTATGTTCGTTGAACAATGTTTGTTTACATGTGAATAAAAGCCTAAATTAAATCTGTTCATCATATAAAAGTGATCGTGTGTCTTCAGAAAATTTGGACTAAACCACTCATATGGATTAGTTTTACGATCTCTTTATGAACTTTTTTAAGCATCAAAGTGTCAGTTGCATAACTGTCTATGGAGGGACAAAAATCTCTCAGATTTCATCAAAAAGATCTTCATTTGTGTTTCGAAGATGAATGAAAGTCTTAAGGGTTTAGAACGACATGAGGCCAAGTAATTAATGGCAGAATTTTCATTTTTATACACCAAAAGAAAAGGGGGAATCATTCACTGCTCTTGACTGAATAACTTTTGTAGCTTTAATGATAATCAGTCTTATTTGTAATTAATACACTAAAGACTATGCAGTGATTTTTACATTTGATTATTCAATTTCTGTATTATTTCTTACCTGAATGCTTTTGTTAAATAGATGTAAAATGAAAAAAAGTAAAGCACTGTTAATTTAATGTTTCTTATATTGTATCTATGTTATTTGCATCTTAGATCTTATTTTCAGTAACAAAGATAAAATTGATTATTAATACAGTAGTTATTAGTAATAAAAAGAATTGAAGGAAAAGATACATCGAGGATCATTTTATAACTGAATAGAATGGTGAAGCAAGTGAAGATTCACACCTCTGATAAGGTGTACACTTGCAATGGTTTAGGTAATAATGAAGAATGTTGGCATAATAAACTAGTCTTCTGATCTCTGGCCACACCTAGGCATTTAGACAACAAGGAAATAACTACTGTTCTAGATCTTTCGGTCTCTCTTTATGGGAACAGTGACTATATAAACCACTTCTGAGAAAATAGCACATTTCTGAGAATTCATGTAGGCCTATGTGAAGTGCAGGCAACCCTCTGGCAGCACTTGCCTGTGCATGTGAGCATGTGACCATACAGGAAGTAGAGGTCAGAGGTTTCTTTGATGATGAGGGTGTCTGAGATGGAAACATCAAAACAAACCCAGGTAGACTGTTTAGTTCATAATATTGTTGACTGGTTGCTCATCTCTGAATACAAAACCAGTTGACGAACATACAAATGCCTATGAGAACATCAGTCACTAAGGCCTGAGGGATTATGGGTAGAAATTAAAACCACAGACTTATATTTAGTTTTTATCCCATACCATGATACCTCATTATTTTCCTCCAACCAATTTGAAGAACCAAATTTATTTCTACTTTTTGAAACAATAATAAAAAAATAAAAAAATAAATCAGACTGCAAACATGGTATTATTAATTATAATAGAAAAAATAAATAGAAAATTATGAATGTGTAAATAAAAAAATAAATAAATAAATAAAAAAACTATGATCACTGGTCTCGTGCTAGCTTTAAGAATATTGACTTTGAATGCTTAGTCAAGATCAACAAAAATGGCAAAAACATTTGGCTGTAAGAACTTGAAACATCTTTGCTGTGAGAAGCAAAATAAACATGGATCTGAGATTCAGTTAAATCAATCTCTAAGCTACTAAAGAGGAACTTAACCAGTCTAAACTAGGAACTAAACTGTCAGTGTCACAAGTCACACGAGAACAACAAGGTTCAAGGCTCAGCTAAATCAAGGCCATTCTTCGTGAATAACATTTCAGCTTATTGTTAATTGACAATAATGCCAGAAAAAAAAATCTCTGTCATCATGACACGGGTGGAGGAAGCCTTTGCAAGAGTCAATGTACGACACCAATTTAGCCAACCAATATAGGACAGTGTGAACATCAGCACTAACAGTGGCAGCTATTTTTACGCCTGCATACTTCAGATGAGAGTGTGGGGAATAAACCAGCCCTGCCATCACTTGAGAGATACTTTGCTGGTATTTTCAACCAGTCGTCTGTGTGCCCACTTGGCATTTGCCGTCCTAAAATTCTCACATAGTGAGAACTAAGTATTTGGCCGTCTGCCCGCAAACAATCTGCTGTGTCAGTCTAATTCATAGAAGCTCTCAAAGTCAGCGAAACAGGCAAAAATCACCCTTTCGCCAAGTTCAACAACTATTGTGCACTTCATGCTGGTATGGGCCGGATATGTCTAACTGGAGTATTACGTGCTCGTAGTAGCCTTCCAGGAAGCACTTCTAGCAATGACGCAAAGTTCTTGCTGTGTTTACCAAAATGAAAGAATGCCACTATTACAAGAGATAAGAATAACCCAAAGAACTAACAAGTCAGCATTATATGCCCATAGGATTTACTCTAAACCAGTAAGGCAAATCCTGTTCCAACCAGTACTCCTGTGGCTGAGATGATTCATAAATATTATTCACCTGAACCAACACCATGAGTTCAAGCATGAGAAATCACATAAGGTTGTGTTTATCTGGATGTGACTCACAGAGGAAACACATCCACATAAAATCCATCTCATCTACCTTCTAAAATCTAATTCCAGTATTTCCTCTGTTTTTAACCAACTAATGTGAGGAATACCATATAGTTACTTTAGTTTTAAACTATGTATTACAATGTGGTCTTTATGGGTATTACATGTGATTAGATAGATAGATAGATAGATAGATAGATAGATAGATAGATAGATAGATAGATAGATAGATAGATAATTGAAGAGCAATGTCAGCATTCCTTTGTGAGGAAACAATACAATAACCAACATTAAAATAATAATAATAATAATAAACATAAAACAAAAACAGCCTAGCTTCATAGCCAAGCCTGCTATCCTCATAGCATTTCTTAACATCTTTCAAACATACAAAGCGAAAAACCAAAGGGTTTGAGCGGTGAATAAAATATAATATTTCTTAAGATAAAATATAATATTTTACCTTGTGAATTCGTTTTAATGCCATTCTGTGTGTATACTGGGCTCCTGAGGCCGAGAAAAGAGGAGATTTATCCGGCTAGCTGCGGTTAGCTGTGCTCGCTAGCCAGACACTAAAGACCAAACAGAAACCCGACGAGACCGTAACGGAAACGAACAAAATAAACCGTTCAAATGGACCAACGGAATCCCAGATGTCCGACCGATAATAATCCTGACGAGAATGAACGTTATATTGAGTATGAACGGGAAGGCCTGTATTTCTACACTGAACACTTGTATAGGTATGTATGTGTCTCCACCTCCTCTCTCTTTCTCTCTTTCTCTCTTGCTTGCTCTCTCTCTCTCTCTCTATCTCTCTCTTTACAAAATGTCCTCTTTCTCACTCCCTCTATCTGTCCTGACGTCTACAGTATCAGTTTACGGAAATGTTGCGTTAAATGCTGGAAGCAGTGACTAACAGAGAGGAAAAGACATTACGAAACAGTCTTACAAAATAAGAGGATTTGTGTCATGGTTACATTCTCTCTTTTTAGTGGTTGTGTCTCAAAACCTAGTGCCTACATAGACAGCAAGTGTGACTTTACCATGAAATCAAAATGAACAAATCTTATTTTTTTTCTGTAATATTGCAGTCATTATTATAAATTATATTTATCTGTGCTCATCATTATTTTATATATATATATATATATATATATATATATATATATATATATATATATATATATATATATATATATGAAGACTTCAGATGCAAAAGCCTCTAAGTGCCATCTGAAATTTTCTTCTAAAATGATAATTTTTATCAAGCTTGTATGAAAAGGACCTATAAATTGCAGAAAAGTGAAATTAAAGTGAAATTTAAAGTGAAATTATTGAACCTACAAGCTTGATAAAAATGCTCTTTTTAGAAGAAATGTTTTGATGGCACTTAGAGGCTTTTGCATCTGAAGTCTTCATATATATATATATATATATATATATATATATATATTTTTTTTTTTTTTTTTTTTTTTTTTTTAATTAATGTGCCCTCATAATCTTTAAGCAAAACAATTAATCTGATTGCAACAACATCTTGCATCTTGCACCTGTCACTCATATGATATCACAGCACATCATTGGGGCCAGTTTCCCGAGGCCTCAGACTTGCAGGGGCTGTAAATCATCATATGGCAGAAGGTCCGTGGTTGATTATTAGTAAGATCTCAAATTATTTTGTTATACCCTTGCCAGAAATGTTGTGAACTACAGGAACAATTTTATCTTAGGAATTTAAATTTATATTATTGACCTAAAAATTGTGCTCTAACTCTTGAGCAGTAAAATATTACTGCTCAAGGGAATTACTGCTAAATGGGAATTGCATACCAACTATTATATGATTTTGAGCCTTACATGATTTTTATTTATTTTGTCAATGGAAATTGCACAATGTTAAAGGTGCAATATGTAAGATTTCTGTCCGCTAGAGGCCTATTCAAAACAAAGGCGTAGCTTGATGACAGCAAGTTTTAGAGCGGAATCTTGGGACATGTGGTCTTCACCGCAACGGCCGGTGCAAAAGAATAGGGATAGGACTCAGGAAGAAATCATGTTCATGGATGCGATTATTAACGTTACTGTAGTATGAAACAGAGCAGGACCGAGTGTTGTGGGAGCTGAACAAGGCCGCTGAAGCGATTGCGCAAAACACGCCGCAAGCAGCGGAACTTTTATTATGACATAGTCGCCGGCTCTGCTTCCTCTTTTCCGGTCATGAGTATGAGGTAACGCAGCTCTGTTTATCATATTAGATATTTGAGTGTGTTGAAAATGATATGAAGTTGATCTGTGTGTTTGCTCGGCGGCTGCTGTGAGACACTGTTGCACACTGCAGTAAGATAGATCGATTTTAGAATATCATATTAAATGCTGGATGGCTTGTGTCGATAAATGGCATGCAATTCATTTTAAAACATATTGTATGATGGAGAAAATTCTGTATTACTGTTACTAAAAATAAAGCTGCATCTGATTGTGCTATGTTAGCTACAGTACTTGACAAAATAGTGTTTTTCTTTGAGGCATGGTAAAGCATGATACTCGCAAAAAATCAAGAAAACTAGATTTAAAGAATAAGACTAAATGTATTGAGCTATATAACAAAAATTAGTTTTCTGTCTATAAACATAACCAAACAGATGTTCCCTTGCCTATTAAAATGTGTAATATATTAAAGCATCTTCGGTGTTTCCATGGTTTCTACAAAATAAAACCAGAAACCGAGGCAGACCGAGGGTAACGCGGGTAAGACGCAATTGACAGGCGACGACTCACACGTCCCGGAGCCTTGGTTAAAAGTGCAATTTTCTCACGATTTACAAATAGTTGGAAACATTTGGGATTTCGTAAGTACTCAAGTGAACAAAATATATAACACTGGCCTAGTGTTTTTTTGATATTTTACTGCAAAAATATTACATATTGCACCTTTAAAACAGTATTATGCTATCTTAGTACTTTCAGAGTCTTGAGACAGGAATTATCTTCTACACCTACAAACCCGATTCCAAAAAAGTTGGGACACTGTACAAATTGTGAATAAAAAAGGAATGCAATAATTTACAATTCTCATAAACTTATATTTTATTCACAATAGAATATAGATAACATATCAAATGTTGAAAGTGAAACATTTTGAAATGTCATGCCAAATATTGGCTCATTTTGGATTTCATGAGAGCTACACATTCCAAAAAAGTTGGGACAGGTAGCAATAAGAGGCCGGAAAAGTTAAATGTACATATAAGGAACAGCTGGAGGACCAATTTGCAACTTATTAGGTCAATTGGCAACATGATTGGGTATAAAAAGAGCCTCTCAGAGTGGCAGTGTCTCTCAGAAGTCAAGATGGGCAGAGGATCACCAATTCCCCCAATGCTGCAGTGAAAAATAGTGGAGCAATATCAGAAAGGAGTTTCTCAGAGAAAAATTGCAAAAAGTTTGAAGTTATCATCATCTACAGTGCATAATATCATCCAAAGATTCAGAGAATCTGGAACAATCTCTGTGCGTAAGGGTCAAGGCCGGAAAACCATACTGGATGCCCGTGATCTTCTGGCCCTTAGACGGCACTGCATCACATACAGGAATGCTACTGTAATGGAAATCACAACATGGGCTCCGGAATACTTCCAGAAAACATTGTTGGTGAACACAATCCACCGTGCCATTCGCTGTTGCCGGCTAAAACTCTATAGGTCAAAAAAGAAGCCATATCTAAACATGATCCAGAAGTGCAGGCGTTTTCTCTGAGCCAAGGCTCATTTAAAATGGACTGTGGCAAAGTGGAAAACTGTTCTGTGGTCAGACAAATCAAAATTTGAAGTTCTTTTTGGAAAACTGGGACGCCATGTCATCTGGACTAAAGAGGACAAGGACAACCCAAGTTGTTATCAGCACTCAGTTCAGAAGCCTGCATCTCTGATGGTATGGGGTTGCATGAGTGCGTGTGGCATGGGCAGCTTACACATCTGGAAAGGCACCATCAGTGCTGAAAGGTATATCCAAGTTCTAGAACACCATATGCTCCCATCCAGATGTTGTCTCTTTCAGGGAAGACCTTGCATTTTCCGACATGACAATGCCAGATCACATACTGCATCAATTACAACATCATGGCTGCGTAGAAGAAGGATCTGGGTACTGAAATGAATAAAATACTGAATAAAATATTGAAATTTGAAACTTCTGTTTTCGCATTCTGTTTTTATTCACAATTTGTACAGTGTCCCAACTTTTTTGGAATCAGGTTTGTACATCTCCTAGCCTACACTCTCAAAAAGGTTGTGTTAATAACACATTTTTGTGTTATTTTTTTGTGACACGTTTTGTGTCATTTTGTGTACATAATTGACACAAATTGTGTAAATATAACACATTAGTGTGTATAAAATGAGCAGGAATAACACATGGTTGAGTTAAAAGTAACACAAAATGTGTTGTCCTTAACTAGACACACGGGTGTGTTAAGATACAACACAGGTTGTTGTTTTTAACGTATCTGTTGACTTGGCCTGTCATTTTTACTGAGGTGTCTGTAACTAATTAAAGACTAATTAATTGCAATGTATATATTTGTCTTGTGTTGGCGATTTTGGTAGCAGGATTTCTGCCTGCTTTATTTCCTGTTTCTACAGTTTTTAGCATTAAATAAGGTGCTTTATTTCTGTCACTCTGTGCGCATGCGTGAGCGTCAGTTGCGCGGTGGAACTTGGCTGTAGCGGTTCTTCTGAACTCTTTAACGGTTTGTCAGTTTTCTGTGTTTCTCACTGTTTGCACGATCACAAAGCACTATATGTATTTTGTTTTTGTTTTAATGCTTGTCAGGTAGTATTAAACTGGCCATCTGCGTGGATTGTTTGGGAGGGGTGGGTCACGAGCCGCTCACCTGGCGTTAGTGTGAGTGACAGTGACAGTGTAGCCTAGTGGTCACTTTGTGCGCAGGAGATGTTGGACAAGAATAGAGGAACACCGGACACACAGGGCAATGATGATATATTAGCTGAGGTAGAGGGCAGCACGTGAATTATATAATGACTTTCCCCTAAATAAGACATGTGTGCTCCCCTGAAAACGTGATTTGTGAAATTTTGGGGGGTCTCAAAAAATGTTGACAATGTGTTATTTTGACGTGCAATTTCAGTTTCGTGTAATGTGATCATCATGGATTATTATGTGTAAAATTGCAAAAATATAATTCATTCATGCATGACGGCGATTTAAACCTAATTCACTTCAATAAAGATAACTATACATGCTATTCTTGTCATGAGCATCAAGCTGTGGGGCGCTGCGGTGCAAATTCCACTGTTGAGTACGTTAACTCGAACAGCAAAGGAAACTGACCCCAGGCCTGTGTTAAGGTGAGGCATGTTATTCGCAATTATGTGTTGTGGCTGGGTTGTTAGAGCTCTGCGTGACTCTCGATGAGTTAGACCTAATTGAAGAGAGGAATTTTGGTATTCTTCTGTAGCCTGACGAGTAACTTTAACCGTTGTTCATGTGAACTCAAAGACAGCCTTTGATGCTTTGTTTATAGACTATTTGTGGGTGGCTGTTTGTTGTTTCACCCAATTCGTGTCGATAATGTATAATAGGGTAAATCCTATATAATGCTTGCATAAAGCAAGTAGTGTACACAGTCGTAGCTGTTATGTATCTTTGTAAGTCATTGTAAGTCTTCTTTTGAGGCACGCGCAAGCGTATATGATTCTGATGATGGCAAACAAGAAGTGCACAAAACAACAAATAAGGGGAATGTGACCAAAAGTAGAAAAAAAAGAAAGAAACCACTGTCATATGTGTTTATCTAGACATTTTTTTTTTATTGTAGCTACTTTTGCCAGCAATTATGAAACATATAATATATTACTAGGCTATATTATACATATTTGTAACATGCTTCTGTACATAATAGGCTTGAGCAGATTTCAACCTGCCAGAGAGAGGAAAGAGAGAGTAGAGGAGGCATTCATTTAGCACATGTTTACTCAAATCTGCTGTTTTAAAAGATTTTATTTATTTTTATATTTAAGTGACAAGGTCATATATTTCTTGTTATTAATATTAATATGAAGAATATATTTGAACTGTAGTTGATTATGATTATTGAAATATTGTACATAAACTCTTCACATAACAGACTGTGCATAAAATGGATTTTCTCTTAATTCTCTTAAAGGGTTAGGTCACCCAAAAATGAAATTTCTGTCATTAATTACTCACCCTCAAGCTCTGCACTGCGTTCACTGCGTCAGCTGCGAAGGAGACTGACAAGGAAGAGGAAAATTGTTGAATAAAGCCGTTGATGCATGCAGCGAGATTCAGGCAGTCCAGCAATGATTATGTCAAAGATCAAATCTGAATAAGGAATAATACATTTATTAAGTAAAATTTAAATATATATATATATATATATATATATATATATTAAATTTTACTAAATTAAATTTTACTATATATATATTTACATTTATTAAGTAAAATTTAAATATATATATATATATATATATATATATATATATATATATATATTTAAATTTTACTTAATAAATGTATTATTCCTTATTCAGATTTGATCTTTGACATAATCATTGTTGGACTGCCTGGATATATATATATATATATATATATATAGGAGAGAGAGAGACAAACAAATTAATCAAGTAATTAATAGTTTAATAAAATCCAGAGTAGTGTATCTAACAGATGAAGAGTGAAGATCAGAAAGGAAGAACGAAAGAAGACATTTGCAGAACGAAATGAGAGGTAGAAGAGATGAAGCAGAAGCAGAAGGAGAGGCAAAAAGTGAAGAGCAAAATAAGAGCAACGACTATACAGTGGGTACGGAAAGTATTCAGACCCCCTTAAATTTTTCACTCTTTGTTATATTGCAGCCATTTGCTAAAATCATTTGTTCATTTTTTTTCCTCATTAATGTACACACAGCACCCCATATTGACAGAAAAACACAGAATTGTTGACATTTTTGCAGATTTATTAAAAAAGAAAAACTGAAATATCACATGGTCCTAAGTATTCAGACCCTTTGCTGTGACACTCATATATTTAACTCAGGTGCTGTCCATTTCTTCTGATCATCCTTGAGATGGTTCTGCACCTTCATTTGAGTCCAGCTGTGTTTGACTATACTGATTGGACTTGATTAGGAAAGCCACACACCTATCTATGTAAGACCTTACAGCTCACAGTGCATGTCAGAGCAAATGAGAATCATGAGGTCAAATGAACTGCCTGAAGAGCTCAGAGACAGAATTGTGGCAAGGCACAGATCTGGCCATGGTTACAAAAAAAATTCTGCTGCACTTAAGGTTCCTAAGAGCACAGTGGCCTCCATAATCCTTAAATGGAAGACCTTTGGGACGACCAGAACCCTTCCTAGAGCTGGCCGTCCGGCCAAACTGAGCTATCGGGGGAGAAGAGCCTTGGTGAGAGAGGTAAAGAAGAACCCAAAGATCACTGTGGCTGAGCTCCAGAGATGCAGTCGGTAGATGGGAGAAAGTTGTAGAAAGTCAACCATCACTGCAGCCCTCCACCAGTTGGGGCTTTATGGCAGAGTGGCCCGACGGAAGCCTCTCCTCAGTGCAAGACACATGAAAGCCCGCATGGAGTTTGTCAAGATGGTGAGAAATAAGATTCTCTGGTCTGATGAGACCAAGATAGATTGACAAGACAAGATTTTTGGCCTTAATTCTAAGCAGTATGTGTGGAGAAAACCAGGCACTGCTCATCACCTGTCCAATACAGTCCCAACAGTGAAGCATGGTGGTGGCAGCATCATGCTGTGGGGGTGTTTTTCAGCTGCAGGGACAGGACGACTGGTTGCAATCGAGGGAAAGATGAATGCGGCCAAGTACAGGGATATCCTGGACGAAAACCTTCTCCAGAGTGCTCAGGACCTCAGACTGGGCCAAAGGTTTACCTTCCAACAAGACAATGACCCTAAGCACACAGCTAAAATAACGAAGGAGTGGCTTCACAACAACTCCGTGACTGTTCTTGAATGGCCCAGCCAGAGCCCTGACTTAAACCCAATTGAGCATCTCTGGAGAGACCTAAAAATGGCTGTCCACCAACGTTTACCATCCAACCTGACAGAACTGGAGAGGATCTGCAAGGAGAAATGGCAGAGGATCCCCAAATCCAGGTGTGAAAAACTTGTTGCATCTTTCCCAAAAAGACTCATGGCTGTATTAGATCAAAAGGGTCTGAATACTTAGGACCATGTGATATTTCAGTTTTTCTTTTTTAATAAATCTGCAAAAAATGTCAACAATTCTGTGTTTTTCTGTCAATATGGGGTGCTGTGTGTACATTAATGAGGAAAAAAATGAACTTAAATGATTTTAGCAAATGGCTGCAATATAACAAAGAGTGAAAATTTTAAGGGGGTCTGAATACTTTCCACTGTATATGCAGGAAACTTACACCCCCTTAAACCTTTGTTTTGGTCTAATAAAATAAAGTTCTAACAGACTTATCCACTATGTCATAGTTGGTGTAACGGCTAGGTCAGAGTGACTGGTCAAATGTCAAAGATAGATGAAAATAGATACAGAAGGTGTTGTTTTGACACCTTTAAGAGAATATTGCAGTTGTGTTATCTCATGTTTGCAGAGATGGAAACAGACATATGTTGATAGAAAGGTACATCACATAATTAATTCTAATTGAAAATACACCCACTCAATCTTACAGCGCAGAAGACACCAAAGATCTTACATTAGGAAATATTCAAACATACCAGAGCATATAGTAGAAAATATATAAATGATTAGAGAAATCAATAACATGTAAAAGAATAATAATATATAAAGAATAATTAATAAAAGAAATAATATGAATGAAGACATTATCATAAACATTGACCATTTTGTATACACCAGTCGTTATTTTTGTTTTGTTATTATTGTCAAATTAAGATTAAGGTTTAACTACTGTAGTCACATTGACTATTTTAACAATGTCTTTTCTTATTCTCTGGACCTTGAATGTGGTAATTTCGTTGCTTTCTATGGGAAATAAAAACCCTCTTGGATCTTAAATTGTGTTCCGAAGATGAACGAAGGTCTTGCGGGTTTGGAACGACATGAGGGTGAGCACTTAATGAAAGAAGTTTTACTTTTGGGTGAACTAACCCTTTAATTCAGTATAGTGACTTTGTTACTTTTAGTCTTCAAGTTTCCTTGCTCAGAGCAATTAAAAGATAACTCATTTCACTGAAACAGGAAACATATATTCTTTGGTCTCAGAGATTTACTGTGGCTGACTTATTTCCAAAACCCAGTGATTGTCTTTTGCTGAACAACTAAAAGGAAAGTTTGAACCTTTAAGTTGTTCAGAGTTGAGCTATACGAAAATCTGTATTTCTCATTATTTCTTTTTCTATCACGCTCCTTTCAATCTCTTGCAATCTTTTGGATCACCTTCAATGTGCAATGATTGATTGATAGATATTAAATTAGGACCTCAAGAGATTACTGTATGTTGAAGGTGAAAATAGAAGACAGTACTACTTATGTATATTTTAATGTACATGTACATTAGGAAATTATATCCTGTCCTATATTTACATAATGTATATAAACTTTTCTAAAACATTCAGGTGGTTTATGAATTTTATTTAGAATCAAAGAAAAAAAGGTCAAAATAAACAAACAAGTTTTCTGGCATGTATGTTCTGTTTGCAGGAATTGCCAGTGGAAACCAGTCTTACCTGTATCTTCCAATGAAAGACAGAAGGAAGGTTTGTACCTTTCGTTATTGTCTTCATGATCTTTTAACACGTTCACTATAGATGGTGCTCTTTATCTTAAAGGAAACTATTAAGTCTCATAGCAGTAAATTTTATGCATCAGAATGTACAATACAGCAGTAAATAAGTCTGCATGTTTAAAGTGGTTTGAATGTACAATGCTTTGAATGTTTTGAAAGGGTTTACTAGCTAAACTAGTTCCCTTTCAGTCGGTCACGTTCGACGTACGTCAGTAGTGACCGACGAATTGGGATATCGCTTAGAGAGCCCTATCAGCTTCGTGTGAACTAAAACAAGCCAATGGAATTGGCGTGCGATATTTGCATAATGCGCACCGCCCCCGACAGGTGTATATAAATAGGAAGCGGATGCAATCGCACTCTGTCTTTCGCTTCGGAGCCATACACTGGTGTCCTGCTTCAGACTTTGTTTAAACTGAAACTAAAACTGCCTCAGAAGAGGATTAACAGCGCGCTGTTTGTGTTGGTAGTGAAGGCACTCCAGCGAGGTCGCGAGCTTCCGAGGAGCCGAGCTATAAGCTCTCAACTGCTGTTGTAACAGCAACACTCTAAAAGTGTGTGTGCGTGTTGCGATTTGGGCCGGTTCCTCGGTGTGTTCAGGGAGTGGTGTACCTGAGCACATCGCGTCACTCCCTGTGTGCTTCAGCACAAGTGAGCTGATCTTTCCCCTTCTAAAGAGCTTTACAGACGAACCCTGACAGTATGTCATTTCGTCTGTGCGTTACTGGGTGCGGTCGTTCCCTGGTCCCTGCTGATGGGCACAATCGCTGCATCTCGTGTTTGGGCGTTCAGCACGCTGAAGCAGCTTTTGTGGATGGTTCATGTTCCCATTGCGGGAATATGACTATTGCGGTGCTGAGGTCTAGACTCTCCTTCCTGAGGTCTCAGGAAGCGGGGGTCCCTCTCCTATGCCCTGTTCGACCGTTTTTTTCCGGCCCGGGCCGGAATGATGGTTCGGCGGTGTATGGGAAGGGTGACCTGAGGATTACGGTCAGGGCTTCCCCGCCGAGCGGAAACGCTCCGCGGGCCCCTGCCGCCTCATCAGCACGCAACCCGTCGTGCCGCCGTTGGTTTCCGCTGGGCCCTCTACGGACTGTCCAGCCGTTACCTTTGGTGCGCCTGCGGCGGACCGGATGTCGATCTCTGCATCGGAAGGTGAGCCAGGGTCCTCGGGGGAGGAAGATCCGGACGTGCTGCCGCCCTCCGGGACGGTAGCGGTGGCCGAGTCGGATCCCGAGTTGACGGCTGTGCTTTCCCGGGCCGCCTTGTGTGTCGGGCTCGAGTGGAACCCTCCACCCTGTCCCGGCCCATCTCGGCTGGATGATTGGTACTTGGGGGGGGGTCGCGCTGGTCATGTCCAGCGTCCCGCCCCAATGCCATTCTTCCGGAAACGTTCCCTCCTTCAGGGAACGAGGGTTACATACGTAACCGAGACGTTTTTATTCTCTTGTGCCCCCTGACAGTAAAAATCTTTGTTTTTACTTTTTGCTTTTCAAGGGATACAGGTAGCTAGGTTTGTTTATTCACCCAGTTCGAAAACTATCATCTATATCAGACATTTAAATGTACCATATATCAAAATATACAGGAATAAAATAATTAAATTGAACTGTTGCAAGACTTAAATTAAAGGTGCTCTAGAATTAAAAATTGAATTTACCTTGGCATAGTGAAATAACAAGACTGCCGTCCAAAGGTAAAGCGCAGTAACTACACATTTGATCAAAAATGAGTTATGGCTTGAAATGGGGTTTGTAACATCTGTTCTGTCTTGTGACAAAGTATCCCGGTTCAAAATTGTCCCGTTTCTGAGAAACGAGGGTGTCAAAATTGCAGTAACTACAAAATTGAAGCTAATACCAAGGCAAACCGCAGTAAGTGATGTTACTGCGTTCTAGCTTTGTTTTCCCGGCTTTGACAGCTGCGGCATGATGGTTAAACTCGCGTTAAAACGCAAATATCCAAAGACGAGAAAGGAAGATAGCAAAATATTAACTCCTAGCCAAGCAAATGACAGCTTTATAATCAATTAACATTAACTTGCTAGCTGCTAGCAAATTAGACCGATATTTTAGCCTACCTGCGCTGCTCCATTGATGGCTATTATACATTCAACGTAATCAGGGGCGGACTGGCCATCGGGAGTACCGAGAGTTTTCCCGGTTGGCCGCTGGACAATGTGGGCTGGCCCGTTGCGATGTAAATATATGTGAAGAATGAATTACAGTAAATTTACGTAGTCTGTATCCTCCGTCAACCCAGACGAATTGTTCGCGCGGGCGCGGCCGACCCACTTCAGCCAAAAAAACTTAGTGTGCTCAGTTTCTCTAGCGTTGTCTGTCTGTCTGTCTACTGTCCACAGAAACTGAGCAGCGTGACACTTTTACTGTTTGATTAAAAAATAAATAAATAAACGACGGACATTCATTTACAAGCATGCACTTCTGACCTTTTCATATTTTTCATATTTTAATGACGTTATTCGTCACACAATGGACACAGAAACATTAACGTTGTTTCAGCATGCCAGATAAGAGTGAATGTTTGTGTATCTGTTATTAGGATTTCTTCAGTAATTTCACAATCATTTGAAAATTATTCATAAAACTCGAAATATCATTCACAAACTTATACTAAACATGGCATAACTAAACATATTTAAGTAGCCTATGTCCCGTGTTAGGAAAGTGTCTAAAATATATCATTTCTAATTAGTTCACATGCATTATTTTACACACTGGTGATCAAGTTTGAAATAATACTTCTTTAATGTCTTTGAAAGAGGAAGGCAGAATTTATTTGATCAAAAATAGTCAAATAGCTGTTTTCTATGTGGATTTATTGTAAAATGTTATTTATTCCTCTGATTAAAGCTGAATTTTCAGCATCATTACTCCAGTCCTCAGAGCAATTTTAACATTCACAACATGCAAACATCAAAAAATAAAATATTAAAGTTATTAAAAACAATCAACGTGTAGTAAGAAACACAACAATAAAGTTGGATGAACACATTTAGTTTGTAGATACTGCACTTTGCTTTTGCAATGGTGTTTTAGTTGTTTAAGGTCATCCAAAGGCAGAGTGCAGTATCTACATTTTGGAGGTCAAAGGTCACATCAGTGGTCATGGTTTTTATCTATAAAAAATTTCTTCCTAAGAAGGCATTACATGAATGCATTACCACTAATCTACCTACAACGTGTTTGACTGGCTGGTGTAAAAACTTTAAAGGCATTTTTCTCAGTTTCAGTGTTTGCGTAGTTACTGCACTTTGCCTTTGTAGGGCAGAAGAGTTCAGTACATGGAAATGACATACAGTGAGTCTCAAACACCATTGTTTCCTCCTTCTTATGTAAATCTCATTTGTTTAAAAGACCTCAGAAGAACAGGCGAATCTCAACATAACACCAACTGTTACGTAACAGTCGTGATCATTAATATGTACGGCCCCGATATTTGCATATGCCAGCTCATGTTCAAGGCATTACACAAGGGCAGGCAGTGTTAACGTCTGGATCTGTGCACAGCTGAATCATCAGACTAGGTAAGCAAGCAAGGACAATAGCGAAAAATTGCAGATAACTGACATGATCCATGATATCATGATATTTTTAGTGATATTTGTAAATTGTCTTTCTAAATGTTTCGTTAGCATGTTGCTAATGTACTGTTAAATGTGGTTAAAGTTACCATTGTTTCTTACTGTATTCACAGAGACAAGACTGTCGTTATTTTAATTTTTTAAACACTTGCAGTCTGTATAATTCATAAAAACAACTTCATTCTTTATAAATCTATCCAACAGTGTGTAATGTTAGCTTTAGCCACGGAGAATACTATCAAACTCATTCAGAATCAAATGTAAACATCCAAATAAACACTGTACTTACGCGATTAGACATGCTGCATGACGAACACTTTGTAAAGATCCATTTTGCGGGTTATATTAGCTGTGTGAACTTTGTTTATGCTGTTTAAGGCAAACGCGAGATCCGTGGGCAGGGAGCACGAGGATTTAAAGGGGCCGCAGCCTGTATCTGCACATATTTAATGATGCCCCAAAATAGGCAGTTAAAAAAATAAATAAAAAAAATCTATGGGGTATTTTGAGCTGAAACTTCACAGACACATTCAGGGGAATTATATTACAGACTTAGACTTAGACTTATATTACATCTTGTAAAAAGACGTTCTACAGCACCTTTAAGTGATTGATGGGCAATTTACTTAAAATACACACACACACACACACGTTTGTTTCACTATATTAGTAAGGACGTTGCATAGACTTTCATAGATTTTATATAAGGTTAATGATATTTTCAGGCCTAACCCAACCCCTACCCCTAAACCTACCCATCACAGAAACATGTGCAAAACACTAGATTTAAATTAAACACATTTTGGCTGATTGATAAGTCTTTTTAACTATGAGGACCATAAAATATCCTCACTAGTAGGTAATAATATTTCACCATATAAGTAGGGTTGGGAATCAAAAATCAATTCCAATACTGGAATCGGATATTTAAGGTCAATCGGATACTTGTTATAAAATAAAAATTTCGATTCCACTTATTGATTCCTGTGCACACATTTGAATGTGCTTTTAAACCATTCAAGCACAAGAAGACGTGAAAGAGAACTTAATTCGGCACTCGTGTGCTGTTTTCTGTGCTGGGCGCATCCAGATGTGTGCACAAAAAGCAACCTCTCATATAGTGCACGAATACTGAATTGAGTTCTCTTTTGCGTCTTCTTGTGCTTGAACAGATAAATACACACACAATAATGTCAAAATATCCTTGTTAACACAGTCAGTTATGTCTTAAAGGGTTAGTTCACCCAAAAAATGAAAATAATGCCATTTATTGCTCACCCTCATGTCATTCTACACCCGTAAGACCTTCGTTCATCTTCGGAACACAAATTAAGATATTGTTGATGAAATCCGATATGGGCCAATTTCAAAACACTGCTTCATGAAGCTTCTGAGCTTTATGAATCTTTTGTTTCGAATTAGTGATTCAGATCTCCTATCAAACGGCTAAACTGCTGAAATCACGTGACTTTGGCGCTCCAATTCATTGATTCGATTCGTAAAGCTCTGAAAGCAGTGTTTTGAAATCGGCCCATATAGATATTGTTGAAAAGTCTTTTGTTTTTTTGGTGCACAAAAAGTATTCTTGTCACTTTATAATATTAAGATAGAACCACTGAACTCACATGAACTGTTTCAAATGTTTTTAGTAACTTTATGGATCTTGAGAGTTTGAATGGCTTTGCTCTCAATAGAGGCCTCACCGAGCCATTAGATTTCATCAACAATATCTTAATTTGTGTTTGAAAGATGAACGAAGGTCTTACGGGTGTAGAATGACATAAGGGTGAGTAATAAATGACATTATTTTAATTTTTGGGTGAACTAACCCTTTAAGTGAACATAAACAGTTGAGAAAGAAAACTCATGTGTAACAGTATAGGATCTGTGCATTAGGTCTTAAAGGTCCCGTTTTCGTGGTTTTTTGAAGCTTTGATTGTGTTTATAGTGTGCGATATAACGTGTTCATGTTTCGCGTGTAAAAAAATTTTTTCACATAATTTACTTATCTGTATACCGCTGTTTCCACTGTCATAAAAACGGGCTGATGACTTCCTTGTTCTATGAAGTCCCTCCTTCAGAAATACGTAACGAGTTCTGATTGTGCCAGCGGTTCCTGTGTTGTGATTCGACAGCAGCTTAGCGCTCCTTGCCCGGAAAGGTCACGCCTCTTACCATAACGTGGAGATGCACGCGCTCAGTGTTATTGTAAACATGTCTTTAATTTTACCCTATCAATTTGAGCCGGAATCAGACCCGGTGATTGGACTGCGGGATGAAAATAACAGCGTTTCGACGACATGGCGACAAACACACTCTACAAACGCAACTCTTGTGTATTCCTGTGGGCGGAGGTTAGTCAAAAAACTGTTTTAGTGACGTCATTAAAGAAGGAAGTAGAGGGATGTAGTCCAAACTGGCCGTTCGATGTAGGCGACTTCTGTTAAATAAAATATCTCGCTTGGCATTGAACTTTGAGCTTTAAAATTTTACAGATTTTATTTATACTCTAACAACAACATTACACACTAACTAAAGTTTGAAACATGGGATCACGAAGAACGGGACCTTTAAAATGACTGCAGGCTAATAAACCTGCTGCCTGTCATTGCTGTTAATCAAACAAAAAAACAAAAAAAAAAAAAAAAAAATCACTCTCTGATCTTGACTGAATGACTTTTGTAACTTTAAAAAGGATTAATCGATGTTTTATTTATGAAAAAGAAAACTGTGCATTGTTACTTTTTACATTTGATTTTTAATTTATAAACTTTGTTCAGTTTAATTTTTATTTGCTAATTTGCTTATTTGTTCTTATTGTATTACTAACTGTATTGTCTTTAATAATGCTTGAAATTTATATTAGTTAGTCTAGTTTATTAGTTTTCTTTAGGCTGCTGATTTTTGTTCATGCATCAGCTGCAACAGAATGTTTTGCAGAAATTAATATGTTTGATATCTAAACGTGTCACTTTTTTTTTTTCAAAAACATTACAACTTGTAATTGTTCTGGGATTATTTTCAATCAACAATATGGAAATGAGCTAAAATTCAAACAATACCCAACCCTACATATAAGTGAGGATATTTTGCTTTCACAAGTATAGCCAAACCTGTACAAACACGCACATACAGTACACATTGACCAATGCAAGAGTTGAGCACTCTGTGAAGTCTACTTCAGCACATCCCAAAGACTTTAAATTAATTTAAGGTCTGGACTCAGAGGTGCCAATTCATGTGTAAAAAAAAAAAAAAAAAAGATTCTTCATGCTCCCTCCCAACCATTCTTTCACAATTTGAGCCTGATGAATCTCTTGTAAATGCTGAGTTGTCAATCACTGGAACTAACATGGCCATGATGTTTAGGTTAACAGATAAAACACTGGATCCTAATGTCTTGGGAAATGTTAGAGAACTTAACCTAAACTAAACATTAAAAATAATTCACAGCATTTGTCAGTCATAGACTTAAATATTTGTCAATTAAATGTAAAGTGTGACACTTTTTTTAAATAAAGAAAATTGGCCATATGAATGTACACTACCGTTCAAAAGTTTGGGGTCAGTAAGATTTTTTTAATGTTTTAAAAGAAGTATCTTCTGCTCACCTAGCCTGCATTTATTTGATTAAAAATACAAACAAAACAGTAATATTGTGAAATATTATTACAATTTAAAACAGCTGTTTTCTATGTCAATATACAGTAAAGTGTCATTTATTCCTGTGATCAAAGCTGAATTTTCAGCATCATTACTTCAGTCTTCAGTGTCACATGATCCTTCAGAAATCATTCTAATATGATGATTTGATGCTCAAGAAACATTTATGATTATTATCAATGTTGAAAACAGTTATTTACATTTTTATTTCATGATGCTATGATGAATAGAAAGTTCAAAAGAACAGCATTTGTCTGAAATCTAAATCTTTTGTAGCATTAAACACTACCGTTCAAAAGTTTGGGGTCAGTCAGAATTTAAATTTTATTTTTGGGGGATAGAAATAAAATTAATCAATACTTTTATTCATCAAGGATGAGTTAAACTGATCAAAAGTTACAGTAAAGACAATTATAATGTTAGAAAATATTCTATTTTAAATAAATGCTGTTCTTTTGAACTTTCTATTCATCGAAGAATTTTGAAAAAAAAATTGTACACAACCGTTTTCAACATTGATAATAATAATAAATGTTTCTTGAGCATCACATCATCATATTAGATTGATTTCTGAAGGATCATGTGACACTGAAGACTGGAGTAATGATGCTGAAAATTCAGCTTTGCATCACAGGAATAAATTACACTTTAATGTATATTGTACATAGAAAACAGCCGTTTTAAATTGGAATAATATTTCACAATATTACTGTTTTTGTTTGTATTTTTAATCAAATAAATGCAGGCTTGGTGAGCAGAAGATACTTCTTTTAAAAACATTAAAAATCTTAGTGACCCCAAACTTTTGGACTGTACTGTACATTTTAAAATTTTTATCTGCAAACCTAGAGTGCACGTGTCCTAAAGAGTGAATGAACATGTTGAAAAAACAAAACAAAAACAAACTATTTACAACATATGAGGGTATTCTGATCTTACTAGCATGCAATGAAATATTGCAGAAAGAAACTGGAATTTTGAAGGAATATAATGGACGTATGAAAGAGTGTAATGTTGGAACAGTGCCACTACAGTATATGACTTATACTGTATACACAGTATAAGAGTATTTTGGACTGGTAAAACACATGGAGAACCTCTTGTAACCCGTGTGTTAAATGTCCTTTTATATCTGCTACTTGTCTACTTACGGACCTCAAAACATTTCATTTCTGATGTGGTTACTGGAGGGAATATTGACACTATCATCTTTTTGTACTTTTTTTAAAAGGACATGCAAAAGAGGGTCCTGCCAGTGTGGCGTTCTAAGGAATCCCAAATGTTACCTCAAATATCATGTCATTTTTACAGTGAGGTTATTTTGCCTGCATTCAGGAATTCTAGTAAGTCACTGAAAGACTAGCAGGTCATTGTTAGAACACTAGATGGAGCTCTTTACCTTACAAACAAAATAATAGCATGGCCCTGATATTATCTGTTCAGTGTACTATTTACTGTTTAGATGTCATGACTTCTGTGATTTACCTTACAGTCTTATTCATTTAAACCTTATATTTTTTTATGTTTGCTCAAATTATCACGGCGTGACAATTAGCACTTAGCCTGATTCTAAACAGACTGTAATTGTATTGTATTTTACAGAGTACAAAACAGCTCATGTGTATTAATAAATAAACAATAAAAAATACATTATTTTATGATCCATATAAAATGTTGTTGTAAGCCGCCAAATCTCTAATCTCAAAACGCCCCAGTAATTTGTATTTAAACTGAGATCCTAATTTATTTGCACATTTAAGATTGCAATCTTTTGAAAGGAGTGTAATAGAAAAATGAATTAAATAGCCTAATAATAAAAATGTTAAGCTTTTGAAGAACACCACATTAAGTAAGTTTATAGATGCTCGAGCTAATTTCATGATTATTGATGATGAATGTCCTGGCAAGAAACATTGCTTTTTTTTTTTTTCTTTCTTTTTTTTTTAAATCGACGGCCACTAGGTGGAAACAACCGCTTGAATCTGACAGAAAGATGTCCGGATTGATATAGTGACTTCAATTAACCTGGAACAGTGAGCTACATGTGTGCGCAAAGACAAGATATATTAAGTGTGTTTTTGTCTCGATTTTTGTTTAAGAAAAAATTCAGTTCTAACATCATTAAACCTAATATAAATTGTCATTGCAATTATATCTTGTTTTCCCCTAAATATGTTCAGTGATATTTGATAAACTGTGCACTCCAAACTACAATGCAAAGCATAGCCCAGTCAAGTTTTTTTTTTCGTAGCAAAATATAAGACGGATGTATATTGGATCAATGAATATTACTCAAATAGCAAAACAGACTTTTACAAACCGCTCGTGCAGTTAAAACGGCTCACATGATTTTTTACAATTTGACAGCGTCCCTTTCCGCGGAATACATGTAATATTATAGGAATGATAGAGTACAAAAAAATATATATGTTCTTGGGTTGCCATACATGGACATTTGGTAGAGAACTGCCAAACAATCGAAAGTGCCTGAAATACAGCGTTAGAAAATAATTTTCTACTTCATACATCTAGGGCTTTCAAAACATCTGACGTCGCAGAAATATTTATCGCGTTCTGGGAGACTTACGAAAAGCGCACAATAGCATAAGACATTTATCACGAATACAATCTTTATTTCCTTGTCTTGTGTTCAACGTGTTAGTTTCGAAGTAACATGGTGTTGCAGATGCTGTGTTTTGGGTATTGACCCTTTAACCTCTTCTAAAATATAGAAAGAATCTTTATACACCTAGTCTTGTGTGTTTTAGTTCGTAACACAACATAAGTTTCTGATGACTCTGATTATTGATCTTCAACCTCCACTCAAATATATAAGAGAATGTTTTATTAGTGGTCAGGGGTCAGGGCAGACAGGGATCGTGTTGTTTTCTATATGTCTTTCATGAATCGGGCTGCTTTTCTGTCGCTTCAGGTATTTTGTTTGTTAAGTGTATGTTGTACGCAACATTTTCGTGCTCTCAAAAAAGTTTTCAGAAAGCAAAAGCAAGATAATACTTTTGTAGATTTGTTTTTAAAAGAAGACTTATGTAAAGATGCTTTAGCAAAATAACCACACAAATAGTCCCACAGTTGTTATTATTTAATAATAATAATGTGTAAATTATGAAGGAATCTGAGGTAAAAACAAACCTTTGATATGTTAAAGCAAATGACTGCATTATACGATATGGGCACTGCATTAGTCAATAATATTTGTTTGTTTTTTTTAGGTGAAATTGGGTTTGAATTTTTTCCTTAAATCCCACTGAGTCGTTTTCTGACTGTGAGCTCTGAGATAGCCCTGTAATAAATATTTAATCAGGCATCATTTGGTGGAATTTAGAATAATGCCAAAGAACACCAGAAACCCTTAATACAATGCGAGTTTGCACAATTAAAAATTTCTTTTGGATATGAATGTGTATATGAGCAAAAACATTATCCTATTTTCTGGATTCATTTTACTTAAATTATATAATAATTGTTAATATAATTTCATTTATTTTATATTTATATTGCAGGCGGGCTAATAATAATAATACTATGATTATTATTATTACTATTATTATCATATTTCATGCAGCTGTAAATAACCTTGCGGTTTCTCAAATTTGAATATTTCTTCTAATTCATCGAGCAGGAGGGCATCTTCATTCCCCAAGGTTTTACAAAATTAAGAGATGTCACTGTTTAATAATACTAATGAATATTACTTTATTATAGAATTATTATAGAATATTACTGCGTTGCGTCATCTGTGGAAACACCATAAAGTTCTAGAGAACATAATCTGTACAGTATGTTTAGGATCCGCATTCACTCTCTGTTTAATATCAAATCATACCGGCTGCTCTTTTAACTCCTGGAAAACGATGTAATCGATTATATTTTAATCTCGATAGATGAAACGCATCGAGAATGTTCCTGGGTATTAAAGGCAAGTGTCAGGTTAAACTTGAAAAGCACGAGACCACTTCCACTGACAGAGCGCTCAGTCCCTCTAACATCAGCTGAGTTTTTGCGGCGAATTTTGAAAATGACGCAAGGGATGACCGCGACCAATCAGAGCTCAGAACGGAGATTGACATGTAAATGACTTTGCCTTTTAAGGGCAAGTCTCCGCCCTCGTCAAGTCCACGCTTGTCCCCCCCGAGAGCGCTGGAGCCGCGGAACCCGAGAGAAGGTGCGCTCCGCTGGGACACAGGAGGCATAAAGAGACGGGGAGGGAGGGAATGAGATTTCTTGCTACCCAATCCCTCTTTTCCCCAGGGACAGCAAGCCTTCCCTGGTCCATCCCTCCCTCTTGTTTGGTAATCATTTCATTTTACTCCTTTTTGAAGCAGTCGCCCGTTTTATCCCACTTTTCATTTCACAATCCCGTGCGCGTCTGTTCGCCTTCTTCTTCAGAGCAAGTTCGCGTTCTCCCCTCGTTCTCCCCGCGACGAGAAGGTCTGCTTGATCCCGGCTGATCGTTTCCTTTGAGATGCTCCACAGCTCTTGCCTTCTCTCCACCCTCTTTTAACTAGAGACCGGTTAATCTTGAGTGAACTGAACTTGGGTTTGGAATCTAAAAGAAAGAGGAACACCCAAAGGGATACGGCAGCGCGTCTTTGGATAAGGACCTCTTTCCCCTTGTTGCACTTTGGGGAAGATTTTTTCCCTTTCAGTTGGTTTTTGTTAATCCAGGTGGTGCAGGAGGATTATTCCATTCGAGCTGGTGTAGAGAGACATCCCCCAGAAGGCTATTTTCATGTTCTCCATCCAGGACGGTCTCCCACGGGGAGCCTTGACCATGAAAGAAGAGCCCCTTACGAGTGGCATGACGCCGGTGCGCTCTTGGATGCAGAGCGCGGGGATACTGGATGCCAACACAGCTGCGCAAAGGTAAACATCACCAACAAGCTCCAAGTTGTTCATATTCCAAGTAGTTGGGTGCGTGAAACGGAGTGTCGTTAGAGGAAGCGCTTTGCCACAGTTCTCTGAGTGTTTCGAAACCGTTTGTTTTGAATCTGTAAGTGCTCGTACAAGGTCGTCGCGCGCAGCACACTATCCCAGTCAGTTTGCCGGCTGTTATTTAGTTGTAGACGTGTTGAAACTGATTGCGCCTCGTTAGTCGCTGCTCGCGCCGCTCCAGAAAGGCGTACTCTGATTACTCTGCCTGTCACACACGAGAAAACATTGTTCTACCTGATTTCTCTGTGCTTGAAAGAGAGCTGAAGATCTGTCAGTTTGTCTCGGGTAGGAATCTCCCGCTCATTTCGCGCTAATCCGGTGATGTTTCACGTGCATCTCTAGTGAGAGTAACTGACAAGCAGGAGTTACAGTTTGTTTGAAAAGAAAATATGCGATACATTGAAATGCCCTGTAGTTGATTCAAATGATCTTAAATTATTTATTCGGATATATCTTATTTTACAGAATATAACCGATAAATACTGAATGTGAGGGGGAAATGAGTTTGTGAGGCTATTACGCTGTAGTAAACAAAACTATTAGGCCTGTTTTCAAAAACAGAAAAGTCAAACCGATCTAATGCAAATCAAACCAAACATTTGCGCCTGAATCAAAGTTAGTTTTAGGACTGCGAGTTCCTCCGCATATACTCTCCCATGGGTTCAAGAATGATGTTGAAACACCGAGGAAATGTGTGCTGTTCTGTCCCAGCCTTCAAAGAGAGACCTGGGATTTTGAGAAATACTATGTTACACTTAAGTTGACTTGTAGAAGTTTTACTCAGAGGGACAAAAATGTGTTTGAGCAATTTAAAAAAAAATCTGATAGCAGCTCAAAATGATTATTGTCATGCTAAAACTGTTAGAAAAATATAGGAGTAGAGAAAATTGGAAAAACAGGAAGCATCAGACTAATTCTGCAAAATGAATTGTACATTAATGGAATAATAAGACAGGCACGCTTTTTTAGAAAATATACACGTGTGTTTTTGGACCAAAATTCTTTACTTCATAAACGCACAGAGAAAATTGACAAGGACTTGAGGAATGCTAATTTATTGTCATTGATTATTCTTTTTAAGGATATTTTAGCTCATTCAAAAACTTTACGTAGGCTATCTATTTATTATATACATTTAATTTGGTTGCAGCAGGGCCAGGCAATAAATTAACATATAAATACGAATTTATGTGATATGTATACTAAATTGAGCAGTAAAATGCAGTTAATGAGGCGGGTTGTTATTTTCTGCTGGTGTAGAAAAAGTATGCATCCTGAAATCAAAACATCTTCAGGACATACACTGAAGTAAGCTTTCGAAGCGTTTTTTAATGTAGCTACAAATAACCTTACAGTTCATTAAAAACATGTAGCCTACAAAGAGAGATATGCTGCGTTTACATGTTTTCGTGATTCCCTTGAAAATCCCCGCGGTATATTAATATTGCATATTGTGAAGGCTGGATAAAGTTGATGTTTCAAACTTACACGGAGGTCAGCTGCCGTGTGCAAGTGGCCGAAATCACCTGCCCATCCGCAGCCTTATATGCGCCAAAAACACCTTGTAGATCACCAGTATTTGCAGACGAAACTGTTGATGTTTTACTATGATATTAATTAGAGACAAAAAAATGCAGTCTTTGGGCATCTAATTACCCTAGATGGGATAAACTCACATCTTGAATTATTTATTTGGGGGAGAAAATAGTTGCATTGCATGTAAGTTACAATGCATATCGCATGCAAAAAGCCCCTATATGGAGTTTGATAAGAAAAAAGTACGTTTTTTATGTGCACTTATTTATTTAATTATTTCATATAAATCGGTCAAAATTATCGCGCGCTTTGTAGTCATTTCTCATGCATAACGTTGTGGTAAAAGGCCGTGCATGCTCATCATACAGCAGGGCTACAGGAAAAAGTCACTTATAAATGTTAATACTAAACACGCTCCCTCATAATAAATAATTTGCTCTAGCCAATTATCAGCCTCATACACAATACAAAATTCTCCCGCGCTCCTTACAAACGCAAACTATAGAGAAAGTGTCATGATAGCATCTTAAACTAAGACTCAAAGAATTAAAAAAAAAAAAGATTAAAAAGCGTTCTTAATTTTTAGCTGTTATAATCCTTCATTTATTAGTATTGTACATTTCTGTATATGTTATATATGAATGATTTAGTGAACTGTCAGGTAAAATAGCTATACATGCATCTCTTCTGCTTCTACTTTAAATCTATCATCTTTCTTGCTCTCTCACTCTTCATCCTAGTGCATTTTTTTAATAGAATTAGTGCTCCATTTTAATCTCAAATATACACTGATGGCAGGATATCAGTTTTATGGGTGCAGTAAAGGGTGTTCTCTTAAGAGACAGTAAAGTGAGTGAATCTAGACAAAAGAAGCAAAAATGAGCTTAATTTTATTTGAATCCTTAATGTGATCCTGTAAATAATACCATGTGTTGGCTATGGTGGTGATAGGTAGGTGTCTAGGGGTGAGCTTGGTGGAAAGTGCAACCTTTTTTTGGATTAGTGCTGTCAGAGTAAACAAGGAAAGTCATTATTTGGACACATTGAGAATTTGTGTTGAATTTTTACTGCAAAAATGAGGATTCATGTATGATCCCTTTATTATTACCCACAATATTTTAATATCTAATCAGAGTTCAGAAACACGGTGCGAATTTTCATTCAGCGTAAACTTGTTTGCATTTTTACGCAATCTAGATTGATGTAGATGGAGTTGGCTGAACAGGTTTGTGATGCTCAGGCAGCTCGGGGGTACGTTTGTGGGGTCCATCTCCCCCCGAGCATTTCTCTCTCTCTCTTTCGCTCGTTCTCTCTGGGCCTAGGGGTGAGTGAGAGGGCCGCACAGCTGGGGAACAGATTTCGATTGACCCTTTCACCGATTCCGTACCCCTACACTGTAAAACCTGGCAAAGTGAATTATGTCGCCTCTGTTTTGTCCACTGGGGGGGAGAAGGAGGGGTCAGACTAATGAAGTCCAGACCCCCAGGCTATATATATATATATATATATATATATATATATATATATATATATATATATATATAATATTAAAAAAAGCACATCTCTCCACACCATCCCAAAATCCCTTGCGTGCTGAAAGAGAGAGTGCAATGGCGGGATACATACTATTTTTACATGTTGCAACTCCAACTAAATAAGCAACTGGACGATACAGAAATAGCACTTGGCCGCTCAAAAAAAGTTGTCCATGCAAGTTTAAAACATGTCAGTATTCGTAAATACATTAAAACACTCACCAATTCACAAAACACACCTGATTTACAGGGTCTCGCTCTGTTCTATCTCAGTCGACGCCTGCATACTGGAATGTAACACAGAGAAACAAGTGTTTTAGAAACAGCTGCCCCATAACATGCTAGCGATTAGCGGCCGGCTGCAGGGCCACCTCGGTAATGACCCCATTAGAAACGTACAGGTGACCAGTTAATGATTTCAGCTGTAGGCCACTAACGATTTTAGAAGTTTTTTTAGAACAGTGTGAGCGAGAGAAAGAAACGAGTGCTGTAATTTGTAGTGTGTGTGCAGATCTGGCAGGTGCAGTCGGGCTAAACCTACAGCAAACATGCGCAAGTGCAATACTAATAAAACACACACAGACCCAGCACTTCACACACACAGCACGGCCTCTTATGTAGAGCTATCTCAGTCCAGCTGAGGAGAGACATGTGACCAGTGCATTGATCAAGGCGTCCAGAGCAGATCAGTTACAATGAGGCCCTGACTAATTTTCACTCTCTCTCATGATTGAAAGAAAAACAAATATATTGCAATTTGGAGGGATACAATAATCGGAAAGGAATTCAGTGTGATTAAAGTATAAAAATGCAATAATATTCGGATGTAACAAATGTAAATACCCGTTTCATATGCACTTGATACACTTCTGCCGCTCTATTCTTTGTCACATGCTCAATTAGAGTGTCCTAATCGCATGAAACGTTTGTCTGTAATTTAGCCGTCCAGCTCCAGGAAATAACTTCTCACTGTGCAATGGCTTACTTGTCTCGGTGCAATTACGAACAAATTAGAAATTAGCTGGAAGTGTTTAGCACTGGCTGGTTATACACTTTTACGATTAAAGAAGCCGAGTATTATGTTTCTGGAGTGTCTGAAGGTGCCGTCAGCTGTTTGAATTTGTTTGTGGATGTGTGTTCATCTTTATGGCTAGTTACACTGGCTTTATAGTATGATTAGCAATCATTGTGTGAACGGTGATTCTTTGCATTTAGCTTTATTATAATGAAAACTATTATTTGGATACATTAAAAGCTCTTTTTATATTTCCTCAAAACCAAAAAAGACACATTTATTTACTCAGACTTGCATGTTAAAACTGAATCAGCATTCAGAAACCTTTATGAGGCATTTCACACATTACTTTGCATAAAAAAGTCTGGGTTCATAATCATATGTAGCCTACATGTTCTTGTTTTGTCACAGCTGTGGAGCGTTCCACACTGACATCCCATAGCCCATGATAGCGAGCGATAAACAAACGGGGCTGAATTTGATTAGATGTCTAATCTGTGAGTGAGCCGTGAGTCTATTGACTCAGATCATCTCTTGTTGAGAGCTACAATCAGTGAGCAATGATGGTACATCAACTCCTCTGACTCCACGGGCCATTCAGCAGAGCACCTTCTCTTTGGAGTAATACGTCAAAAGAGACGTCTAGCTAAATATTGGTGGCAAAAGCAGTGTTTTGTGTGTGCGAAAGTCAGTCGCTCATTGTTTTTTGTGTAAATTCAGATTTTGTTTAATGCGTTTGTTTAAAACATGCTTTTAATTGGCATTGTTTAAACCATTGCATGATTTGATTCCATTTAGATTGAGATTATTCAAAATCATCAATCAATCAAAAAAAAAAAAAAGTAAATAAATAAATGGATGATTAATGACATTGAAAAGGAAATATTTTGGCTTTTTTGAGAACCAAGCATATTATATAAGCCAGTGCACATTTAACCAAACATATCGGGGTATATTGAAAGAAAAAGAAAAAAAAAAAGGAAAGGAAAACAGTGTACATCTTAAACAATTGCATATGAAGTTTGTATTGCTTTCAAGGTTTTACTTTTAGATATATTTCCAAATACATTTTAATGTCAATTCAAATAGTCTTTTTGCAAACCATTTGACTATATGAATATAATAACAATCAAATATAATAATTAAATAAAAAATAAAAGTACGTTTTTATTACCATCCAATGAGAAAAACCTTCAAAACATCAATGTACTTTTAGAACTGAACCCTCTTATGCATTATGTCCAAAAGAAGCCATTTTTTGAGTTACCTTAAGTGATAACGTTTGACCCTTACCCATAATTCTATACGTCTTCTTCATACATCGTTTTTTTGTTGTTGTTTTTCTTACTTCTGTTGCATTGCATATGCATACCTCTATTGAAATACATAATTTCCAGTCAAACCAAAATTTATTCAGACATCTTGAACATTTCATTCATTAATACAGTTTATTTATTTATTAATAAAATATGACAAGATCTTAAACTGTGTCAGAAAAAAAAAAAAATCTTATTTATGTCAGATAACACTTAAGCAAAACATGGTCAGGTCAAGTGTCTGAATAATGTTTGGTCCCAAATTTGATCAATTTTACTGGTAGTCCACTGTATGAAGAATTTTTGGGTATAATATGTCACAGTTTACTTTATTTTGCTATCCTCACTTACATAAAAGAACTATAGTGTCCTGCACCCACAAGTAAAATTATATATATATATCTGTTTTCTCTATTTTGTTTTTAATAATTCATGCATCAGGGGTTATGGGAACACAATCAGGAACAGAGATGCATGTAAAGATTACTTTTCGGATGTCTGTAAAGTGTTAGTATTTGTGTGTGTGAATAAAACGGCGAGCAGGCGGTGGCAGTGATGCAGGCAGCTGGTGATGTATGTGCCAGCTTATCGCTGGGAGACGTGACAGACAGGCCGTTTGTGTTTGTGTGGCAATAGAAATCATGGAGAAATGACAGGCCTTCTTTATGCAAAGATCCTCTCAGACACGTTTGCTTTGACTTACGGCCACCCGTTACTGTGCAGCGGTGACAAATGCCTCTATTACTCCTTGCACTCAGTCATTCTAGGAAGGTTTTCCTATGATTCCACGTCGTAACATCCAATTAGCGATAAAGAAACAAAGATGCCGACTATCCATAAATGCAATCAGCACATCTGGCGCAGCGCTTTCACCTCAGATAACAGCCATGTAAAACAGACATTTTTATACTTTAGGGGGATCTAAATTGCCCATTTTGACAATTTACAATGCACAAGGCTTGTGTTGAACAATTAAATCACAACATACTTGAGTCGAAAGAGAACGAGAGCTACACAGATGAAATCGCAACAGGCCAAGTGAACCAAAAAAAAAAAAAAAAAAGACCCGGTTTGACCACAAGTGGGATTTAGGTTTCAAAACAACCTCTTCTTCTCTCTCTTTTCCTATTCTCGTTCTGTTTCTGCTCTCCACTAATCCCAATATGCTGCCCGTGCTCCTACAGCGCTTTAGTCCTCAACTCATTAAATCTTATTACACAGCTAATAAGCGCTAACCAAACATACCGCTGCCATGCTGACTGCCCGCTGCCGCCCCCAACACCACACGAGCACACACACACACACACACACACACACACACATAAGCATGGGCAAATGTATGCCACAGTAATTGTCTCTTTCTGCATAAATTACTCCTCATGTAAACATAGAGTATGTGCATATCTTAGTATCCACCATCCTCCAAAATACTTCCACACAGACCCTGATGAGCACAAGAAAAGCGAGCATGCTCTGGTTCTCAGCTTCCTCCTTTCTCATTTGGTCTGTTTTGGACATTTATTAGAGTAAAGGTCAAATATGATTTCCTTATGTTGGTTTATTTAGAGAATAATCTCCCATTGCAGGTTTTTGATGAAGGCAGGTGCTTTATTGACCAATCGTAGCTGATATCATCCAGCCATGTAACCTTTTTTTTTTTTTTTTTTTTTTTTTTTTTTGACGAGACCTTTCTGAGAGGGAAACTGGTTCTGAGACCTTTCTGAAAGGACGGAAGCAGCAAAAGAGAACAAGAAATTATTAAAAAAGTGGAAATGAGGGAGGAAGAGTGCAAGAGAGAGAGAGAACAAGATTTACATTTACTTGTTGGATCAGCACGTTGGCGCACAGCCAGGGCAGAGATGATTTTTCCGCGTCACATTTGTATAAACAGAGTGCTGCTGTACGGCTCATTAGTTCGATAGTGAGAGAGAGAGACGAGCTGTAGTTAAAGACTTCCCTTTGTCACAGTCCATCACAGGCGTGATTAATGTCACCAAGATGTGGGGCTGAGACCGTGATGCCACACATATGCCACACACACACTACCTGTGTCATATATAATTTTGCAGCCGTTTTAACAGACACTTCATGGAAAAATAAGTAATACTGGTTGATATATTCAATACGGAATTAATACAATAAAGATACAGATACAATACAGATAAAAATCAATACGTTTTTGAACAAAGATGAATACATTTATTCAGCAAGGGTGCATTCATTTGATCAAAAGTGACAGTAAAGAAATTTGTAATGTTACTTTTAAACTTTTTATTCATCAAAGAATCGCGATAAAAATGTGTCAAGGTTTCCACAAAAATAATAAGCAGCACAACTAGTTGCAACATTAATAAAAATAAATGTTTCTTCAGCATATTTTTGAAGGATTATGTGACACTGAAGACTGTAGTGAGAATCACAGGTATAAATGACATTTTAAAGTATATTAAAATAGAAATAGTTGTTTAAAACTTTTTTTTTTGTTAATTCCCAGTTTTTACCGCATTTTTGATCAAATAAATGCAGCTTTGGTGAGCATAAGATACTTCTTTCAAATAATTACAAATTTTACCGACTTCAAACAAAGGGTAGTGTATATTTAAGATAACTTTAAATCAGAATAACTCATGAAAATGCTCATTTTCTTTACTCTCATTGACTTCATTTTGGGTGCTGCAGAGATCCCATGATTAAAGTGTATAAATAATAATAGTAATTTCAAAATTGACACCCTTTCTTATTCATTTAATATAGTCTCCTGACCTAATCAAAATCAATTTTACAAAAAATAAATTTGTTTTATTATATTTTTCTACAATGTAATGAAAGTGTTTTTTGTCCAGTATTGTAGAGAAATATAATAAAACGTTTACACGACAACGATCTACTAAAAACGTAAAAAGCATTTCCTTCGTGTTTTTCGCGAAGAGATCCCCGTTCACACAGATCTGTGAAAACAACTAAAAACGTTGTATTATGCATGCCAGGCCAGTAGTTGGCGATGTCACTTTGTAAAGAAACACTATGCGCCTATAGACTGAACATGTAGTACACATGCACATGATATCACTGTTTTCACTGATTCACTCTTTTTCAGATACCGTTATTCGGAGACGATAACGGTATCGTTTTCAAAAACTTGCACTTTGCGTTTTCAGGCCCCCAAAACGATGTTGTTGTGTAAATGAATGACCAAACACATAAAAAGCTTTCAGTTTTTAGCTGAAAATGGTGTCGTGTAAACGCCCCCTAAGTATGTGAAATAAATCATTTAATTTTATAGATGTGATTCGTCAAAGTAATGTGACATTTTTCATGCAGGACTTTTAAAATATGTTACCAAATTAATTTCTTCAGTGTTAAGTATGCATCTTTTACAATGCTTAATAACTTTATCTAACTTGGAAACATCTTTTCTTTTTTGCTGACGTAATCTAAAAATAGTAGTAAACAATAACCTAACATGATGATCCAATCAAATCCTGATAGCTGATATCAAGTACCGCTCTACATTATTTGAATACCAAATACTCTGTTTTACTCTAAAATATGACATGTTGTTGTGTTGTAATTGACATATTTACAATAGAGTGGTGCAGGGATGATGGCAAAACCCGGAAGACTAATTCCGGGTTTTGACGTCAATTTCGAATGTTTGAGGAGTGTGTGCAGTTTACGTTGTAGAACAAAACGTCCAAGTATCGTTGAGTTATGTTTACCACAGTCCTTATTTTACTACAACGTAAACTGCACACACTCCTCAAACATTCGAAATTCATGTTTTCAGATCTTATTTTACTCATAAACCACAGGAAAATCTTGAGGGAACTATTGGCAAATTAGTCTTCCGTTTTTTTTGACGTCATTCCTGCAGCATTCTATGTCAAAATTTCAATCTTAAACATTTTGATTTCTCATTATTTTGCAGTGAGATGATTGTTTTATTGAGATGTACATGTGAAGGCATCACTCACACACGTCATCTAACTCCTCAATATCTCAGCAGATCCTGCTGTATCCTGTGTATCGGCAGATTCTTCTCCTCTGCATGTTCATTAGCAGATGATTTCAGAGTTTGAGTCTCTACACTTAGTATCTATTTCCCTCAAGTGTTCAGGCCCTTGAGCTGTGAGGATCTTAGCCTGGGGTTACTTTTTTCATTTAACATAATTAGACTTTGCTGTATCGCATTAAGCCTGCAGTGTGCAAAGGGCCGCAGACTGAACCACCGACTGCCATTGCATAAAGAAAGACGGTGCTCTCGTATTCTGAAATGTCATCATTACAAACCCTTCAGCTCCTGCTACGAGTGGTTTATTGTTAAAGCGGTTCTGTGAGACTGTATTTATTGATTCAAATAAAAGTCTTCAAGTGGAGGGTGTTTTTACGTCCAGAATTGTGTCAGAACGTGGGCTGTTTCTGGCTTGCACGCTTTTTTTCCTTTTATTTCTCTCTGCTCTGTGACGAGAAGATGTCAAACAGTGTGTTTAACTGAGGCCGTGTGCTGTAGCCGTCCGTTAGCGACTGATTTACACTGCTTTGCTGTCTATGTGTGTGTGTTTGTCACCTCGAAAGCTGTTATTTCAATACGGAGCGAGTGAGAGCTGTCCAATCGTGCCTGCCTCTGACTCACAACTGCTGGAGTGGATATGGCAGCAATCAACATAATTAAAATAATAACACTAACAAGCTTTCCGATTCGATCGTTTCCTGCACGTAAAGATCCGTGCTTTGCGAGACTGTGCGGGAACGCTGTCTCTCTCCTTCACCCCATCAGAAACATGACGCCTGGCTTTGTAACCGAGCTGATGGGGTAATGGAGAGGAGCTCATGATGCAATGCGTGTGTGTTTAAGTGTGATGCTGTTTTTTTTTTTTTTTTTTCTTTATCTTCCCCACAAATGTGTCATGTTGTAATTCTGTCTTCCTATGTGAAGGTGATAATTTGTGTTTACATGTGCTTGTGCAGGATTTGGGCCCAGACTGTTGATGTATACTGCATATATATTTATGTATTATTATCTGCTAATTCTTTTATAATTATTATGCGTGGAGCTAATTTAAAAGTGTCACACTTTAGGATCATTCATATAAATTTGAAGTGTTTATAAGTAATCGACATGTTACATGTCCGCTAACATTTTTTTTTTGACATAATATAATATATAATATGTTGTTGTGATCTTGTCGTATCGTCTTATTTTGTATGCCTTTTTCTTATTGCGTTTAGAGGGCATCTGTCAGACTTAGCACCGCCCTGACCAGTCAGACTGCTAAAGATCTTCACTGCGAATCAATTACTACAGATGAAGAAGATCATATTTCCCATTTACGTTGAAGTCATCCGCTTTAAAAGTGCTCCTCCCAGAATCCCCCTCCCACAGCCTCTTCTGTGAAAGCTGTTTTTGCCTTCAGTGTAGTAACCTCAACTTCACGAATGAGATTTCACCAGGCTCAGATACAAATGAAGCATTAAGCCCTGGTAATAGTACTGGGGAGGGGTCAGGCTTTATTAATGTCCTATCAGGGGAATATCTCAACGAGCGGAGACAGAGAGCAGGCCGCTTTCCAAAACACTGGCTCCCCACCCCGAGCCCAGCAGATGAACAAATATTTATGTATGAGCATATTTTGGAGATTCAAATGCATTTCGGCCCACCTCGTCAGGGTAACGAGTAAATAATGAACAGACTTAACAATGACAGCTGCAATTTATGTCTGTGAACATTACGCATTTTTCATTTAATGATTTAGGGAATTATAAATATTACGGGGCATTTGTTTTGCCTTAAAGGTGATGCCATTTTTTCTATGAATTATGTTAAAATGCTTTCTCCGTTTTTGTTGTTTAGGAAAGAAGTCTGCATTTATTTGATCAAAATACACTAAAAGACTATATAATACCACACTGTAATACTGCACAGTAAATACTGTAATAATAATAATACAATTTTAACACAACATATTTTAAAATGTAATTTATTCCTGTGATGACAAAGCTGAATTTTCAGCGTCTTCAGGGTCACGTGATCCTTTGGAAATCATTCTAATATGCTGATTTGCTGTTTGGGGCGGGACTATCTGTTTGGCAACCAATGGCTGAAGTGTTTTGGGAAACCTTTTTGAAACAAGTCATTATTTTTGGTGATACTAGTTGGTACGTAATCACCTTTATATACATAAATTTAGTGCTTTCAAATGATTAACCGTGATTAATCGCGTAAAAGATTTGTGTTTACATAATATACGCGTGCGTGTACTGTGTATATTAATTATGTATATATAAATACACACACGCATGTATATATTTAACAAAAATATATTATATTTATATATAAAATATTTATATTTATATATCATATAAATGATATATAAATATACATGTAAATATTTCTTCAATAAATATGTGTATTTGTGTTTTAATAAATATACACACATCACAATGAATCATTTGACAGCACTAAAACACATACATAAATATTTATCTATAATTATTTATTTATAATTAAATTATATTGTTATCATTTAATATTTGAATACATGTCAAAATTCTTTGTTAAAATGTAATGTGGAAAAAGTGTTCGAGTTAGACTGAGTGCTTGATGTGCTTGAGGGAAGGGATGCATGCATTACCACCCTATTAAAAATACAGATCACCTGCATTTTAATCTTCCTTCCTTTACTTCAGGCCTTCATCTCTCTCTGAGGACCATGTGTCCACTGATCCAGGTATGGGAAGATGATCAGTGCATGCATCAGTGGACCATGGCTGACGGTTTGATTGATAGGTGGACGTGTAGGGTTGGCGTAGAGGTGCGGGCCTCCTTCTCTCGGGCTGCGGGAGGATCCTCGGTCTCTGTCAGTCCTTCTTTGCCACGCGTTCTAATCGATGCTCAAGTGCGCGAGTCAGGATGGAAGCTTCTATCGGCTGAACCCTGGGGAGGCCCGAGCAGGTTTGACTGACAGGTCAGGGAAAGAGGAACGCAGCAGTTGCCAGGCGAGCCGTACCCAGTAGCGATTGGCAGCCGCAAAGGCAGACGGTGCCTTCTGGGGTCCCCGCTCCGCGCCAGATTCCAATTGTTGAGGTGGCAGAGCAGAGAGGGGCAGACAATAGAGTTCATGGCACACACAGGGCATGAGAAAACAAGCCAAATATCTCTCTTCTAACACCTCTCAGTAATGTCCTGTTATCTCTCTTTGTAACAGCTTGTTTGCCTTTCCTGCAGTATTTCCTGTCTTTATCATTTCACGGATTTGATTTGGGATTGTTGTACAAGTATACATGGGAGTTTGCATATTCCCATGTAGAAAAATGTTGTGATTCACACGCAGATCTTGTAGACATTGCGACATCGATAGACATCGATGTAGACATTGCGGTGACTTTTCAACAACACGCCGTTATATATTTATGTGCAATGTGATATTATTTGTAAAAGTTCATGTGAAACTGCCAGTTCATCTTTCTGCAAGCTCATATTTTGAGTGATTATTTGGGTTACAGTACATTAATCTCTCTTTCTTCCATCTCTCTCTCTCTCTCTCTCTCTCTTGTAGTGGTGTGGGTTTGGCAAGAGCCCATTATGAGAAGCAGCCTCCTTCGAACCTGCGCAAGTCAAACTTCTTCCACTTTGTGCTGGCCCTGTATGACCGGCAGGGACAACCCGTCGAGATCGAGAGAACCTCCTACGTGGACTTTGTGGAAAAAGACAAAGTAAGCACTCTGTCACTAATAGCCGCCGCTCTACAACGTAACAGGATTTGTGATATGCTGGGGTGCTGCTTATTGAACTTGGAGAACATGCTAAGAATGTACTGGATGGTATAATTGTTTGTAGATGCATTATACCATAATTCTGATAAAGCTGAAAAGTTCTCATAGATTTTATTTTAAAATCTTTAAAACCTAAAATGTGAGATTTTACGTCATCTCACACTTTGAATAGTTTTATTTTTATTGTTGCATGGGTTAAAATCATTGTTTATTTTTAGAAATGAATCTGATTGTAGTTTTTGAAGGTTAAAAGTAATAAATAATAATATGTTAATATATCGTAACATAAAAAAAAATCCTAAACATTTTCCAAACCCCCTTCAACAATGTTTAATATAAAGTTGTTTTAAAAGTTTTATTAACCAAAAAAATGTTAATAAATACTTATTGATCATACACATTCATTATTTGAAATTATTATCATGTGTTTTGGATGTATCATTCCAAGATGCTGTTAATATAAATACTCGGTTTATAAAACTACACCAACAATTTTTTTCAACATCCCCCAAACCCTCTGCAACAATGTAAGAATTGCAGCAATGTACACAATATATAATATATATAGTAATATATATTAGTTTTAAATCTATTATATATTAAATTATATTCTTTATTTTTTGTTGTTTTTTTGTGTGGATGCAGTGTGTATGCGTGAGATCTAAGTTCAGAGCTTGACACTCACAATATCTCACACTCAATATTGTCATTCTCAATAGTAGCAGTACCAAATAATACGTCTAGGGGGCAGCAATGAGACCATAAGAAGTGCATTAACAATATTATTTAAAATGTTCTTACTAACTTTAAAGCATCATTTATTTTTTAAATGATAAAATATTAAGCTTTTATAAGAAAACACTGTGTTAAGCATATTATTACCTCACATTATTTTATTCTTCTTCTGAGTCTAATTCTCAGGATTAGCATCATGGGAATAAATCTTGCTCTTTCCCAAAGCGTTGCTCTAAAAATCACGGTACCACTAGCTCCATTCTGGAGTGTAGTCGTGTGTTTGTACCTGCTAGCCCCGCGGTGTATGTCGGAGGGTAGTCCTGCTTACCCCGCAGTGTGTGTGTCGGGGGGTTGTTCTCAGTAAAAGGTTACAGAGAACAGCTCCGCCCACCGTCATGTGGGACGGGGTCCAGCTGGCACGGTCAGCGCTCTGTCCTCACTGTCCGTTCACCTCCGCCATAACCCCCGCCCAGCATCCCCTCTACACACTCCTCCACTCCACCCTGGGTTGCTGCCAAGACGCTACCACTGAACTTGGCAGTGAGGAGATAGAGAAAGACTGACGACATGTGTGGGTGTGTCGTGTTCCTGCGTCTCATTGGATTGATGTTACATCAGGGGGAAATAACTCACCTGAAGCCTGGATGTGATGCTTAAATGTAAACCTCACACGATCTTAGTCCAATGAGTGAAATAAAACTAGGCTCACATTTGGATGCACTGCAGTTCTTGTGCTGTGATTTCGAAATGATTTCAGAGTGAATGCCTTCAAACAATGTAAGTAAGATAAAAAAAAAGGACTTTTATTGAGCATTGAGGATACTTCAAATTGATCAAAAGTGACAATAAAGACATTTATAAGTTCATTAAAGATTCTGTTTCAAAGAAATGCTGTTCTTTTGAACTTTATATTCATCAAAGTATCCTGAAATAAACTATTATACTGTTGTTTCCACAAAAAATATTAAGCAGCACAACAATTTTCAGTCATTACCATGACATTCGCAGTTCAGATCTGAAGGTCAATGTGCTGAGATTACTTGTCTTGATGGTAAATGCTTTAATAAATAACCCCAATAAACACAGTACACACTGTAAAAAAGAATTGTTGGTTTAACTTAAAAAAGTAAGTTACCTGGTTGCCTTCAAATTTTGAGTTTATATTGAAATTAAAAATTTGAGTTAATACAATGAAGATGATTGATTTCAATCAACAGAAACTCACAATGTTATGCTGTCTGAGTTGATTTGACAAAAGAAAAAATGTTTTTTTTACAGTGCATATATATGCTGTTTTTGATTCTCATACATTGTCCTACTTGCTTTTGTGTCCTTTTAGGAATACAATGGTGAGAAGACCAACAATGGCATCCACTACAGGTTACAGCTTCTCTACAGCAACGGTGAGGCCCATACTGCTCCTCCAAACCCTTTCCATATCCCATCAATAACAAAGACATATTGCGAGGCAGAGCGGGGCCAACTGTAAACGATATGTAACCACAATCATGCAACATGTCTCATCACATCTGGGAGAGTATTTGAGAGCTCCATCTGTTTATCCTGAGAAGAGTTCATGCTGTTGAACACATTTGCCACCCTTTCACAGTTTACGCTCATGTCTAATGTCATTCCACGCTACTCACCCACACAGACACTTTAAACATGGTCTCATTTAGCTCTTAGTTCTTACTAAGTACATACAGACTGGCTACATCTGTCAGAGCAGGTATGATGTTACACGTGTCAATATTAGTGATTTAAATAGTGATATATATAATACACGCACATTGGCATCACAGGAATAAATGATATATTAAAAATAGAAACGTTATTTTAAATTGTAATATTTCACAGTATTGCTATTTTTACTGTATTTTTGATTAAATAAATGCAGCCTTGGTGAGCATAAGAGACTTCTTTCAAAAACAGTAAAAAATATCTTACTGATGTACATATTTGCATAATATAAGAACATTTATTGATTTACACAGTCATGGTAACACTTTAAAGTAACTTTCATTAAACATTGTTACATTATTCAATGCTTAACAGATCTTCAGTCAAAGAATTATCACCCAAAAATTAAAATTATGTTATCATTTACCCTCATGTTGTTTCAAACCCATATGACTGGGCAAGTTTTGTTTACAATGAACGATGAGCTTTTAAGCTTTAAGCTTTTAAGCTCCATAAAAGTACTATAGAAGTGGTCCAACAACTTGTGTACAATATTTCAGGTCTTCTGAATCCATGCAATATCTCTGGCATTTATGATAAAAGTAGCGATATCCAGTTCATGAACAAATAATTGTTTTGAGTTGGATTTTTTTAATAAATCTGTTCATCCTTTCCACAAAACCTGACTAATACATTTCCTGCATTCAGTTCGGGTTTGGAGGTTGAATAAATTAAGTGAACTATTCTTTTAATGTACATTTAAACAGTTAGAAATGCCACCTTGAAATATCTGAAAATTAAAATGAAAGTTATCATAAAGTTTGACTCAACATGAAGAGTCTGAACCAAAGACTCAATACAAGACTGTTCTCTTCTCCTGCTCTCCTTAGCGTAATGCTAACAGCCAGTGATGAGTGATATGTCTGTAGATGTGGATTCTCTGTCATCCACCAGCGCAGAGACAGCAGGCCAAGAGAAAATGCGAGCTCTCACACTTTAAGGCGGGAAGATCATAAATAATAGAAAAACTGAGCTGAGTTTGTTTTTGCTAAGAAGCGTTAGCGGAATAGCTCAGTCAGCACGACAAGCATAACAGAATGCGCATAAACGTACTGTAGGGAAAAGAATATTAAAACAAATTAATTTCCACGATTTTCATAAGAAATTAGTCCCCTTATGTCGACTTTTCAAAACAATTGGGCTTTGCGTTTGGGGCTGGCTTTCTGTTTTGTTTGCTCAAAGAGCCTTTTAATTTGAACACACACTTGATTCTACAAGTATTTGTGTTGAAATATGGCACATTACATTTTTTTTACTATGCAACTGAGCAGGATTGCATCATATGCAGAGCATATGAGAACATTTTTGCGTCCGAGATGAATGGTTTTGTGTCTAATATTCCATTTAATCTTGCAGGTATCAGGACAGAACAGGATCTGTACGTTCGATTAATAGACTCCATGACTAAACAGGTAAGCACTTTTTGAGTTTATTTTCAATGTGTTTTTTTTTGAAATTCTGCTCCACTCTGAAAGTTGCGTAGTAATGTTTATAAAAAGTAAATAAGTATATCCAACCTTACCTGGATACGTGCATACTCACGCTAAGCTGTGTGTACTATATAGCAAATCTCAAATGCTTGATTGTCATATTGTTGATAAATGTTATTAGCACCCGATTTATTTTCAAAAATGAAAATTCTATTATCATTTACTCACCCTCAAATTTGTTCAAAATCTGTATAAATTTCTTTGTTCTGTTGAACACAAAGGAAGATATTTTAAAGAAAGTTTGTAACCACACCCCATTTTGGGGCACCATTGACTTCCATAGTAAAAAAACTACTATGGAAGTCAATGGTGCCCCAAAACTGTTCAGTTTAACACATTCTTCAAAATAGCTTCCTTTGTGTTCAACAGAATAGTACATCCTACTTTACTTGCATTCACACAGTATCAGTATCCTCATGTAAAGCAATATATACTCTATTGCAAATCTACAGTTCTCTATATAAAGTTGTATAATAATAATAATAATAATAAATATATATATAGCGCTTTTCTCTGCACTCAGAGCACTTTACATATGTAAGGGGGGAATCTCCTCAATCACCACCAATGTGCAGCATCCAACTGGATGATGCGATGACAGTCATACTGCACCAGAACTCCCACCACACACCAGCTTATTGGTGGAGAGGAGACCGAGAGATGAAGCCAAACAGTATATATATAGTATATGGGGATGATTAGGAGGCTATGATGATGGACAGAGGTCAATTGGAAAATTTGTCCAGGATGCTGGGGTTACACCCCTACTTTTTTTCAAAGGACATTCTGGGATTTTTTAACCTCGTTTTAATGTTTCATCAGAAGGACGAGTAATGAGTATAACTATCCAACTTGTATTCAGCCGCATACATGCAGTATATTCATGTAAATCAATATATATAGCAAATCTCAGCTGCCTGATTTTTTAAAAATTTTGTCACAAAAAATATATTATCAGCCATCTCTTTAAAGAGTTAGTTCACCCAAAAATGGAAATTATGACATTAATTACTAACCCTCATGTTGTTCCAAGACTTTCGTACATCTTCAGAATGCAAATGAAGAATGAAATCTGAGAGTTTTCTGTCCCTCCATAGACAAACTTCACAAATGAAAATTTGATGGTTCAAAAACTTCATAAAGAGAATGTAAAACTAATCCATATGTATTGAGCGGTTTAGTCCAAATTTTCTGAAGAGTCGTGATCGCTTTATATGATGAACAGATTGAATTTAGGCTTATATTCACATGTAAACAATCATCAAATCAGTTGTGGTAAACAGAAGCTCAAGCATGTTTGCTTGACGCATACAAGAACCAATGAGGTTCATTCTCTTGAGTTACGCAGCACGTTTGAGCTTCCGCAAGAGGTTTGTTCTTGCTCGTCAAGCAGGTTAAGATGAGCTTCTGTTTATGTTCGCTGATCAATGTTTGTGAATTAAAGCCTAAATTAAATATGTTCATCATAAAAAGGAATCGAGTCTCTTCAGAAAATTTGGACTAAACCGCTCAATTCACATTGATTAGATTTATGATCTCTTTATGAACTTTTTGAAGCGTCAAAAATTCAATTGCAGAGCTGTCTATGGTGGGACAGAAAGCTCTCAGATTTCCTCAAAAAAATCTTCATTTGTGTTCTGAAGATGAATGAAAGTCTTATGGGGTTTGATACGACATGAGGGTGAGTAATTAATGACAGAATTTTAGGGATAAGTATGTCCAACTTTATCCGCACACATACAGTACATTCACGTAAAGTGATAAATACTGTATGACAAATTTAACTGCTTGATTGCCTGTATTGTCGCAAAATGTAAATTATATTAACGCCCAGCTCTAATCTGCTAAATGCGACTATAAGGCATGGAGATATTAAGATATTAGAAACATTAACATCATGCTTTTCTAAAAAAGTAAAGTTGCTTTGAAAAAACGTGTATTGTGAAAAGCGCTACACAAATAAATTTGACATGGCATAAACTGCATGTTTTATGGACCCCACATGCAAATAAAAGTGCCATTAGAGATGCCTCTCACACCCTGAACTCAGTCCTGCACCTGCGTGCTTCGTTCCGTAGTGAAATGGACCAGACTTCAACCCCCTCCAGTCTTCGTATGGCCTATCCTTTCCCCAGCCCAGCAGGTCCCACTGTCACTACGTGTCAGCCTGTCTCAGATCAATATGGCAACCAGTTCCTCGACAAAGCATCAACCCCGGAGACCAATCAATAGGCCTTAATGTAGCTGCAGAGCCGACACGCTGGAGACAATAATCCTCCCGACGACAAAAAAGGGCTGTAGCTGTGTGCGCCCGTAAAATCCTTCCCCCCTACCCACGCACGCAGCCTTTACATATGTGCATCAAAAGCGAAGCTGCAAATATCGATCAGCAACGGACGTTTTTCTTCTAATTGAGAATAAGAGGGAGAAGGATCTTGGTTGAGCGATGCTGCCTCCAAAATGAACATTTTCCCAAAATGAATTTTGCAAAATAGCTTTGTTCTACTAATCAAATTATTTCTTGTAAGGTGAGATGACTTAATTAACGTACCAGGAAAGAGTGTGTTTGGAGTTCATGGAAGAGTTGTAACACTATTCCATATCGCTGGACTCAGACGTGCATGAAGACCTGGGGTGGGGCCACTACTATGGCGCCAGCAATGTGAATCAAGAACGATGATATATAAATATCGACCCGATCCACCTTCCGACCCCCTCCGATACCAAATCCCCTCCCCCTTCGACAAAATTGGAGGATGGTGATGAAGAGGAAGAGACTTTCATAGGCAGCGGAGAGAAAGATCAATAATGTAGAAGTGGTCGTTATCCTAAAAGTATTGTTCCCTAGGGCATTGGGTCAACCCCGTCTGGCCGACTGACCAGAGTAGAGTAAGATGGAGGATAGTTTGAGGCGGATTGTATTTTGTGTTCCTTACGTGTGTGTGTGTGTGTTTATGATGGATTCATCTTTACTGGTGATTGGGATGAGGTCTGGTTGGAAGGGGGGTGAGTCCTTTAACTTCCTTGATATGCACTGATCATCCGTCATTCAGGCCAGGCATGACAACCCGATGACGGATGCCTGGGAGGAGGCCTCTCTTTCGGGGCCTGGCTGGCCATCTGGCTGCTCGGGTTGGATGCTGATGGGGAGAACGGGAAGATTGTTACTCCACATGAGCCCAGGCAGCGTCTGGATCCCCCTCAGATCGCTGCATACGTCCAACCGCCAATGAGCAGATTTAGCTTTTAGCATATGTTAAAGTTGTCAGCATGCTTTGAACCAAAAACATGACTAATGACCAGGTGTCAACATCCTAAACATTTATCTTGAGCAATCACTGGTTTCAGGATGAGCTAAAGGAGGGCTTGGCCAAGTCTCGAAACAATTTTTAAAAATTTGAATACTATCCTCCAAACTACACTACCACTCAAAAGTACTGTTTATATATATATATATATATATATATATATATATATATATATATATATATATATATTAAGCAGCACAGTTGTTTTCAGCATTGATAATAAGAAGAAATGGTTCTTGAGCAGGAAATCATCATATTAGAATGATTTCTGAATGATCATGTGACATTGAAGACTGAAGTGTTGATGCTGAAAATTCAGCTTCGCTTTCAGGAATAAATTACTTTATAAAATATTTTGAAATAAAAAACAAATAAATAACTGTTGGGTGAACATATTTGTTCACTTCCGGGGTAAGTTGTCACACTGTATTAAATTAACTTTTTTTCCTGGATAATAATTGTGGAATAATTTTTTAGCCAACATATTGTATGTAAAACTGTCAAATCAATCAAATTCTGTCATCATTTACTCCCCCACAAGTTGTTCCAAACCTGGAAGCATTTCATTGTTCTGTTGTACACAAAGGAAAATATTTGGAAGAATGTTTGTAACCAAGCAGATCTCGCCCCCTATTGACTACCATAATATTTTTTTCCTACTATGGTAGTCAATGGGGGGCGAGATCTGCTTGGTTACAAACATTCTTCCAAATATTTTCCTTTGTGTACAACAGAACAAAGAAATGTATACAGGTTTGGAACAACTTTAGGGGGAGTAAATTATGACAGAATTTTCTCTTTTTTTGGGGTGAACTATCTCTTTAAAAAAATAAATAAATGACAAAAAGTAAAAGTGACAACCATCCCGTCTGCTCTACCTAGTATAAAAATAATATCTTAGATAAACTTTTTATATTTAGCAATTAACATGCATTTCTCTCTCTTTCTTCCTTTAGCCAATCCTTTATGAAGGCCAAGACAAAAACCCAGAGATGTGTCGCGTTCTCCTCACCCATGAGATCATGTGCAGGTCAGTTCATATTTACCTCTCATTTCCTAAGAGAAGATCCTGAGACCTCTATAACAAGCACAGCTCTTCTCACATTCAAAGCAGTAACATATTGAACACAACGCAATTTTTGAAGTATCTTTCAGCGTCTTATTAATTCATTTTTTATTATTTAATGTGAAAAAAAAAGTATTACGCTTCATATTACTGATCACGATTCACTATCGCTGCATGAGAGAGGCTTTAGAAGAATATTAACATATGGCTTGGGAGTTCAGCTCACGGGTGTACCGCAGGGTTGCATAGGTGGACCTACACGATTCTTCCCGCTCCACTGTGAAGTCCTACAGGGCTTTCCTCATTACATTGACCTTAATGCAGTGTAATTATGGGTTCACAGTGGGCTCGCATGGCTGGAGGCCTGGATAGAGGTGTGTTGTCCATGAATTTTTGCCTTATGGCCATTGGAGGGGGGTACGGACCAGTAGGGGAGCAGTGATGGGGGGTTGAGGAAGTTAAGGGGGCTCAGATGCTGGTGTCCTGGGTGACAGGGGCTGACTAGGTGGGGATCTCAGAGTTAATAATGTAGAGAGGGGAAATTATGGGGCTTCGAAAAAATGTATGGCTACTGAAAGAGGTTTGTGTTGTCTCTTGTAAATTTAAAAGTAAATCCAAGTATGAACACACACATTATTCAGATGAACTCCCCCAAAAATCACCCCACTCACTCTAAAATAATTAATGCTGTTCAAATATAGCTATTCAAGTCATCTGGTGAAAATTCCTGTGTCTTTTCAAACAAAATATCACGGTGTCAGATTTTTCCAATATCTTGCAGCCCTACTACCGATGCAGTTTGCGTCCAATATTTTTTATATATTTAACGCTAATGTTCTTTGCTTTGCTCTGACAGAGATTTGCCAAGAACAGAGACAGTCAATTATTATGGGGAGCCTGTCGAGGTATTAAAGTGTTGATGGGAATTTCAACACATTCCGAATCATTAAGATGGACTTTGCTAATTATGTTCATCACTGAAGTGATTCCATCTGGCTGCCACCAGCACTACATAAATCTCACAAATGCTTCACCCTATAAAGTGGACATCATCACTTCTAGAAAACTCACCTGTTTTATGCCACATAGCACTGGATGTTGGGTATTCTGTGCTATTTTCTCCCTCAAGGAACCGGGCTTTCTCGTAGATGATTTCGATACAGGTTCCATTTCCATAATGATGGCTCAGTTTGAGTTGGTCATTATGTGATTGAGTGTGATTATTAACTGCCTCCCCTGATGAATGGTGTGTTTCCATTCGTTAATGAGAGCGAGATGAGAGATATTTCCCCTGTCTCTCACTCCCAGGTGATAGAACTCTTTATCAGGGCCCTGACGGAGTCTGCCTCACCTGCAACACCCATCAACAGACTGAAAGCACAGCAGCTGTTCATGGCAAACTTGATGTTCTTGTCCCAGACGTGAGGATGAGTGTCCTATGGTCCCTTTCAGGTTTAATAAATGGCGTTTGTTTGGAGATCATTTCCTTTGTCTGGTAAATGAGCTTAGCAAATGACTTTGACTGATTCATTGGCATCTCTTGTAAGCGGAGTTACAATATTGCTACAAGAACATACTCACAGACATCAAGAACTTTAAAAGATGTTGTTCTGAGATGTAGCTGGTCAGCATGGTCCCATTAGCTGCTTGGTGACCGTTTCAAATTAATTTGCTTGTGTTGACAAAACAATATGTATTATTCTTTTTTAAGGGACCCCAAAGACAATTTTCCCTTGTCTACGGCCTTTAAGGGTTGGGTGCTGGGTCCATCAGCCAATCAGCGTGTCATTATGTAATTTTAGGCTCAGGTGATTGGCTAAAAAAGTTCAGAGGTAAATAAATAAATACAATTTATATATATAATAGTGCTGTCAAATGATTAATTGTGATTAATTGCATCCAAATTAAAAGTTTGTGTTTACATAATATATATGTGTGTGTACTGTATATTTATTATGTATATATAAATACACACACATACATGTATTAATTTGAGAAATATTTACATATATACATCTATATATATTTATATTTATATAGAATTTATATTATATATAAATTATTATATTAAATTATATTTATATTTATTTATTATATTATTATTTATATTAAATTATTTTATAAATTAAATTAAATTAAATTTAAAATTATATATATATATAGCACTAATTATACATATTATTGCATAATATGTTGATTTATCTGTTGATTTTAACGTGGTAGGTGGTAATACATTTTGAAGATACATGCAATGATTACATTTAAATTTTTAACTTACAAATGAGGGTTTTTTTTCTTTTTTCTTTTTTTTGTGGATAGAAATAATATGCCCCTTAAAATCAAATCCAGTTTGCAAATTTTTCTTCCTAATTTAAAAGTTAAAAAGACCCTGGTGTTCTCCATAATGTATGTACAAAGGAATTTGTCATGAGATATGACTTGATCTGCCTTCAACCATTCAAGGTCCTTCCTGGTCATCCCAATGACTTAAAACTGGCATTTCAGAGTCTCCAAATGAGGCATCGCAGCAGATAGTTGGCATGGCACATCTACAAAATCATGGCGCGCGGTGCACAGTGGGCACGGACTGGTCTCTGTCCGCCAGTCTGGATGAGGATGCTGTGTTGGAGAGGTCTGTCATCGGCTCTCACCCTCCAGTCAGGCAGCCTGGTGCATATGATTAGCCCTGGCCGCATCCTCTCTGTGCCTGACTGGGTAATTACAACACTTGCCCTTTGAAAACAAGCCCTCTATTGACATTCATTCTCTCTGTCCCTCTCTATCGTTTCATGTCTTATCTTACCCCTTCAGCATGTTCCACTCTATCTGATGTTAGTCTTAAGAATCCCCAGGGAAGCTTTGAAGGCTGTTTTTTTATAAGCCTCGCTCTGATATTGCGCCCTCACCCGATAAACCCACCTTTTTAGTTTTTGAGTGAATCTACTTCAGGATACTGGAGGTCCGTCTGGTGGACTAGTGAGGGCCACGGTGGAGATAGCAAGCAGAGTGAGTAGCTCTTAGAGCATCTGTTCCTCAATCTATGACTAATCAGTAAGAGCGACCAGAGTCGGTGCCTCTCTACAGCCGCACAGCTTGTCCTGTGCTTATTTTTGGGGCTTAAGTTTGGAGCCGCATTTGTTTTTGTGGTTCTGGGCCTTCGTCATTAACCAAGCCAGGGCTAGCCTGCTCAGACCCTGGAGGGAATGCCATTAAGGCCACATTACGGACGCTCCGCCAAGGTTTGTTTTTGTGAACAGGGGCCCGGGCCTCCCTCCGGACCTGGCTGTGCTCCTGGGGTCCAGTTTGTTTATAACACTTCTTTCGCAGTTTGAGGAGGTTGTCACCACAGCCTCACCATTGGGTTTCCAATGCTAATTGGTCTCCTGGAAGTTTGCTAATGGTTCCAAGTAGCTGGGGGAATAAATTATGGTGGTGCTCTCTATGGCAACAGTTACACACACAAAGAACAGGAAAACAACGAACGGTTTATGTTTTTTTCAGGTTCTTAAAGATCAAACAATGTGATAAATGATTCATAAAGTCAGATCATTTTGCATTCAGTGGCTCTAAGTGAGGATTATTTGTCAAATGGCAATCTAATGCATGACAGCATGAAGCAAGTAGGATGAATATATCAGGAGTCTTAGTGGTCGGAAAAATCCATACAATATGATTTGAAGTTATTGCTTAGCTAATCTTAATCGAGGGTAATGATTTTTTTTGTTTCAGCATCTACTTCATCATTTCATCAAACTGTGCAGGGATAATGGAGTAGGTACAGCAACTCTCCTGTACCTAAATATTATTATATTATATTATATTATATTATATTATATTATATTATATATATATATTATATTATATATATATTATATATATTATATTATATTATATTATATTATTATTTTTTAAGAATATTTATTTATTTTTATATATGACAAATGATACAAATATTTAAAAAATATTTATATAAAAAATAAACAAAATATTGTACTTTAAATTATTCTTTAAATATATTTTTATCTGTAACACTATATTTATTTATTTATTTATTTATTTATTTATTTATATATTTAATACTAATACTAAAAAGGATTTGGGGATTATTTATTATATTATTAGGACTAAATTCTTATTGCTGTCTCTTGCTGCAAAAACAAAACAAAACAAAATCCTGCAGGAAGCACTACTGCAACACAATTTCTCTTCTGACTGATGATCTCAAGCTGATGAGATTAAACTTAATTGGAACCATTTTCACAAAGCAGGCGGCACCAGTGGTCTCACCAGTTTGGTTGGCAAGGGGTGAATGGGCAAGGCGGGATGTATTTAGGGGAACCACATGCCACCAGATGAGGTGCCAGCCTGGGGCGAGGGCATGGGCAAGGGCAGAGGTGATGACAGTGTTGGAGAGGAGCATTTGGGAGAGAGCCGCTGCACCAGGACTTCTCTGGGTGCTGTCCAAACTGTCAGAGGCTGGCTGAGTGACCTTGGCGGGGGCCCAGCCCAGCTGGAGCACAGGGCGAGAGGAGAAAGAGGGCGACCTGTCAGGCAGCCACCAGCTTGAGAAAGACTTGCCGGTCACCACATAGCTCCATCCCTACCTCTCAAAGAACAGAGAAAGGAAAGAAACATGAAAGGAAGTCTCTAAACTCTTTTCTTCTGTGGTCTTTCAGAGCACTTTATGTCCTTTTTCTTTGGTTCCAAATCAAGTCTTTGGTCTAAAATTTGGTATTTAAAAATCTATTTGAACATCAAGCTGGTTAACTTAAAAAAGTCACTTTTGTGTCTGTCGCTCTCTAAAACAGGAGTAAATATAACCCCAATCATAAAAGCGATTACTATATATGCTTAATAAAAAAATGTGTCATACAGGTATAAATACAGGTTAAATCGAGATTATTATGAAACTATTTGCAAATTATAATGTCGAATCTTTGAATCTGTCAACACCCTGGTGTTGATTCAGTATCAGTATCATTACTGAGGTCGCAGTGGCTAGTATCACACCAAAACATTTTGATATCGATCCAACCCTATTAGACAGGCATGTAACTTATGTCTTTTATCCATTTCAGCCGGTGTTGTGACAAGAAGAGCTGCGGGAACCGAAACGAGACGCCATCCGATCCTGTCATCATTGACAGGTAAGAACATCTTTTATCTTCCTTTTGCCCTCCAAAATGGAAAGACACCTGCACCTACTGGCATCCGGATATTTTATTAATGTCCATTTTGGGGGTTAATCCTCAATCAGACTAGTGAGTAAAAGATCATTTGTGAAATTAGCGTAGACATTCTCCTCTTGACAAATGCAGCTCTCGCAGAGGTTTGTGTTTAGATGGAGCGATAGCAGCCGCATTTAGGATTCTAAAACATTTAGAGATACTGAATATATTGTCAATTCTATAATTCCCCACCAAGGTTAATACTACATGTTTTTACTTGTAGGTTTGCTAACTGCTTACACTGTTCTGAACACGTTTCTCAAACTCTTTACCCTGTTGACTGGACTTCTACCCACTAAAAGCGTCTGTAGGGAGGTTCTGTAATGACTGGAATGGAGTAGACGATATTGTGTGAGAGAGTGTGCACTTCCAAACAGGACAGCAGTGAGAGTGTCCTCCTAGGGCACAGGGGTCATTACCAAATCCATGTTGGCTCATTAGACTGGCCTTGGAGCGTATCCAGCGGACAGAAGTGAAGGGAGCCGGAAATCAGTGACCCTCCCTCTTTCTCAACACACACACACACACACACACTTATAAAAACGCATACGCACAGCCACACACGAAATCTTCTCACCTCTAGCTGCCATGGAGTGCATCTGATTGGTGTAAGGTCCGAACCTGCAGAGATGATGTCACCTTTTCATGCTCTCGGTGTCTTTTATGGAATGTACCATTATTTAGCCGCTCAGTAAATGACAAAACCCTGCAGCCATTATTGCATCCACGCCGGCAAACAAACTACCAATAATGCCAATTTACTAACAACCGACGGGGCGAGAGAACCATCAAAGGCGCGACAAAATACGACAAAAGCGTGCGCGAGAGCGTTTGAATTTTTCATCTCTCTACAATGAGGCTGATATTGCCATCTGAAATGTTTCCTCTGGGAGTAGTCTGAATGAATGGCGCTACGTGGGGGCTGAATCACTGATATCTAGCCTGTGTGTGTGTGTGTGCCAGCCACATCCGAACTCCTCATTACGCTGACCAAAACCCATTCTAAAGTGTTTACGGGTGACAGTGGATGCGTGTGATTTAAGGCGGACCGGTCCATACGACTGCATTTTAGCGCCCTATTAAGATAGGCAGTATTTATAGGAGCGCCGCCCTGAGCTCCTTAAACCAACAGATAAATCAGTTCGGCGCGAGGGACGGCCGCCGGCCCACCATGCAAATCAGCTGTAGCGCCCGTCACTGTAAAAGGCTTAATGACGGCCATTCATCCTGCCCTCCACAGTCTCTACCTTTGTTTCAAGCACAGATCTGCTCTGTAAATCAAGACCTGCTGCGCACGGCTGTGCGGCCCCATGCATCTCAAATAAGAGCTCTCGCACGCACACTCGCACGCTTGCATTAGCACAGCCAGGCCTGGTGGCATTCGAAGGAATCATTTTTCACCCCTGCCTCTCTGTTAGTTTGTTCTCATCAATTTTGCCCCATTGATCGTGATGTTTATCGCTAATGGGGACGATAAACAACAACAAACAAAAGAGCTTCACTTGATTCTTTTTGATTTCGGCCCATTATCGGCTGTCACGGGAAATAAGGCAATTACGGTGACACAGTCACTTCCTGTCCTGTTCCAGCTTCGTAAATGCAAGTCTATTCTCAAGTCCACTTAGTTTTGGTCAAGTACGGGTCAGAAAGGTCAGGGGTCGTATCTCATAACCCCTTTACTTACACAAAAAACGGGAAGCACTTGCATTACATGCCATTTACAGATCAAGAAGTGCTAAGGTTAGAGTAAATTCATGATGGGCTGAATGAAATATCACTGCGTGAGCTTTAAAACAGGTGTTAGTACAAGCTAATATTGCAATTAGATCGTCCAGAGAGTTCTCTTAGATGGACAATAAATTGTGCAGCGTTGTCAGTGTCTAGATGGGTTTGGTCTAATTACCTCCTTTTTCCTCTCAGCCATCCAGCCTCAAACATGATCGTCATAATTCTCCTCTATGCTTTTTATTTTGAGTCATGCACGAAGAGAGAAATGAGACGAAAGATAAGGGTTAACATCCATTTCCATGTGACCTTCCTGACCTTTGCTCCATGTGTATGTTCACCAATGTCTCTTCTCTTCTCTATTCACCAGAAACTAGACTGCACAGACTAGTAGATGTGTGAAAGTGAAGGCAAAGCCATTGCCATTCACCCGGTTTTACAGACAAGGCTTAAGCCTAGTCCTAGACTAAAATGGATGTTTGAGCTGTTTTAACTGAAAGCAACTTGCACTGACATATCTTAAAAAATGTCACAGCCATTGTTTTATCTCAAGATGCAGACCAGTAAATTTTTTTTCTAAGGCACATTTATAAAAGCTACTCAAATACCCTAATTGACCCTTCGCCAGAAGTTTGATTGACAAGCGATCTAACCAATCATAACGCCGAATCCGTCATTTTGTCTGACAAAGCAGTCAGGAGTTTGAAGATTAACCTCGGTGGACTTGAACTTAAAAAATGGTGTTTATTTACGTCTTACCGCATTTGAAACAACATTCCTTCTCATGTTCATTCATGTTTATTTGATGCTATAAATTAACTAGTAGGAAGAGATGATTGGTTCACGAGCCGCTTGAGCGGAGGCGCTACAGAATCTGTCACAACACATTAAAGAGCCACAAAACTGTTTTTATTGTTCGAATTTCTTAACAAATTACACAACTTGAAAGCTGGGACTTTGTTTAATATCATAAGTAACCTGCTCTGTCTTGTCTGTCGATGTGTTGTCAGTGTCCTCATTGCTCCGTGATGTATTTTTCACTGCGTGTGGCGTTAGAGCTCCATGGCTTGTCAGATAAAGCAACAGTAACTAAGGGGGGCGGGTCTTTGCGAAGGGTCAATTGGACTAAGGTCTAAGCCAGGATTAATATAAACCCTGTCTGTGAAACCAGACCTAAAACTTTTTACATATAGTGGAGCACAAAAGTCTTTGCCTGGCAAGTCCAGAATGATATATCTTCTACAAGATATGTCAGTCTGGTCAGTCCGCCCTCCGTTGCGCCTTGAGTCAACTCCAAACCGTACCGTGCAATCAGATTCGTTTATTTCAGTGACACAGTCACTCTAGTGCGGCGAAAGTCCCTTCAATATCAACAAAGATTGCACACGGGAGACCCGAGAGTTTGTTCTATTCAGCCGTGAATTCAGTTTTAAATGACCAAAAAACACATTAATTATTTACTTTTCGCTGTTGACTCTCTTGTCGCTTTGCTAACGTCATATCCGCCCTTCTCTGATTGGTTTACTCCGCTTTCTGTTTGCTCGGATTTGCTCCGCCCTAGAAATTGATTCAATGGCCGACCAGACTCATCCGCTGGTACAGTGGTGAGGCTGGATTTTCCAGGCAACAAAAGTCTGAGACCACATTAAAAATCTGGGAGGGGAAAAAAGTATTTTAAAGGAAAGGACGATTTCTTTTTCTAGGGATGCACCGATGTGAAAATTTTGGCCGATACCGATAACCGATAATTCTTTATATTTGAAAGCCGATAACTGATATAGTGGCCAATAAATCGAAATCCAATAAATCTAATTGAGAGCCTGATTACAAAAACAAAAGTCTCACCATTAAAAGCCATGTCCCAAGCACACAATTATAATGTTCTCGTTATAATTTTATGAATCCTATATGACGTTTCACTTAACTGTATTTTCCTTTTTGAAGTGATTCCAATTATATTTCAAGCAATTCTAAAACATAATGGTGAACTGTGCACATCTGAAGTGTCCCAGCTGAAGGAAAAAATATTATTTATTGGCTTTAATATATTGGCCAAATTTTCTTTTCGGGCCGATAACAATAACATTAAAAATGAACATATCTTGGCCGATACCGATATGGTAGCCAGTATATCGTGCATCCCTATCTTTTTCAATTCAACGTTTCACCAAAAAAAAAAAAAAAAAAAAAAAAAAAAAAAAAAAAATATATATATATATATATATATATATATATATATATATATATATATATATATAATTTATATTTATATGATATTATTATATAATATACATTATATTAATATATACAAATGTTTTAAAATTAATCAAACAAAATAGAAGCATTTTCACTACTGGATGTTTATCCCTATGCTTTATTATTATGTGTGCTTGTGTCAACAAGACTGTTTGTGTAGGATATGCATGTGTCTTTAAACTTCAGCTTAACCCCTAGTTTGACTGTTTGTATGTGTTAGGACTGTGTGTGTGTGTTTTTTGTACATATATGTGCATGTTTGTGTCAGAGCTTAACCCTGTGGGGGTGGCTTCTGGTTTTTGGTTATCAGCCTCTCTGGACTCTTCCCAGCAATCGCGTTCTATTGATCGAGCTGCGCGCCCATCGGTGCCGGCCAGATTAAGAGTATAGATTTGCAATAAAAGAAGGACATTACTGGGCAGCCTGGGTAAAATTGAAAAAAATGATGAGCTCTTGGAAGTGGAGATGAGTCAGAGGCAGAAGAGAAGGGTGTTAAAGAGGTTGATTTTATGTATGTGTGTGTTAGAGACCCATTACAAGCGGGCACTGTACATGTATGACATTATACACTCAGGACCAGGAAGTCTTTGCTCGTTTTAATGTGCTTTAATGTGGAATATTAAGAGCTGTTTTATTGATTAATCATTTTTAGAGTAATAATTTGCAGTAAGTCTTAGCTGTCACAAAAGCAGCATTTTATTATCATATAAAAAGACTTCTTAAAGGTGAAGTGTGTAATTTCTGCAGCACTAGTTTTACTAAATGGAATTGTAAGAAAAAAAAAAAAAAAAACTCTCCTCCGATCTGACATTGGTAAAATATGTTTGCAAAAAATTTTGTTAAAGTGTTTTAGGTTGGATTCATACTAGGCCTGTATAGTATAGAGGTATGTTTTAGTGTGTGTGTGTGTGTTTTATGTGTGAAATATGAATGATCATGGTGTAGGGGCAGGTGGTCCGTTTGGCTGGGTCAATAATTCAGTATATCTGTCCCTCACAAGGGGACCCGTCGTGCCCCCTATTCTGCTCTCATACACATTTCTGTGGAATAGAAAAGGAAAAACAGGAGAATGGAAAGAAAAAGGGAAAGAGAGTGTGAATTTTGAGTATTCTGCAGTGGCACGGCTGTAGCCCTGGTGGTGGCACTCTGATAAAAACAGTGACAGATGCAGGTGAAATGAGGCCAGTCGCCATGACGATGTGGAGCGTAAAGTTCCCATAGCGATTCTAGAATGGTCATCTCTCATTAACCCCAAGTCTATTGAGCCATTTTTACCCAAAGCACCCCCATCAACTGTAGAAGCGATTGCGAACACAATCATTCCTGCGCTTTTAGCCTGAAAGTTATGATTTTTGTGCCTTTTTTGTATAGCAAAAGTCAAGAGATGACTGGAAATGATGGGAGAAATGGATAATGACATTTTGCGGGTCAATTTAGACCCATCACAATTACACTGCAATTGCAATTACATTTTTTCCCAGCCCTACACCACAACTCAATGTGTCTTGGGCCACAGTTCCAGTACGTATCATATTTTACAATGTCAGCACTAATTTTGCAGCCACAACCTAATGTGTACGTGTGTTTTTATCATAGCTGTAATGCGATGATGACCTTGAGTGGCCGACTGAGAGGATTGAAGGGAAGTACGACAGTCGCTGTTTGTGCTGTAGACCTCTCCTCTTTCATGCGGGCTATCTGTTTCAACTCTCGCTACACAAGCTACACAGCCAGGCCTGCAAATAGAAAGCCACACAACCACAAGCACCTTCCCTCTCGGTTCTGTTGTTACAGTCTCACCCTCTGCCAAACACTAGCCTCCAACAGAAGGTTAACTCACTGTAACTTATCTGGAGCACCAGCGTCCTCGTGGACTTGGATGTTTACTGTCTTGTTGTTGCAGTATCATCCTTGTGTGCCACATATGAAGACTTTCCTTTTAGAAAAAGCTGCATAATTGTCAGTTTGTTCAATCTTGCAAAAATAAATACCTAAAAATGCTCATAAATATATATGTGTGTATGTGTGTGTGTGTGTGTGTGTATGTGTGTAATCTAATTGAGTATCTGGGCATTTTTACATATTTATTCTTGCATTTTTTCACATTATTTATTTATTTTAATATATTTTTAGATATTTTTCTCATTTATTTATATTTCATATTTCTCGTGAATCTCATTTATTTCTTTTCTAATTTTAAATATTAAAAAAAAATTAAAAATTTGCATCCAGCTACAAATTTTTCACACCATGAGCTGCAGAAGTTAAATTACGGAAGAGGATTATGGCCATAATAAACGTAAACAATAATAAAAAAATAAAATCATCTCGAGATTAAAGTTGTTAAATTTCGAGAAAAACTCGTTAAATTTCAAGAAAAAAAGTCGAAATAAAATGTTGAGAATAAACGTGTTAAATTACGAGAAAAAACTCGTTAAATTTAGAGAAAAAGGATCCAGATAAAATGTTGAGAATAAACTCATTATATTATGAGAAAAAACTCATTAAATTACGAATTTGTTCTCATAATTTAACGACTTTTTTCTTGTAATTTAATGACTTTATTCTCAACATTTTATCTCAACTTTTTTTCTCAAAATTTAACGACTTTTTTCTCATAATTTAACAAATTTGTTCTCATAATTTAACGACTTTTTTCTCGTAATTTAATGACTTTATTCTCAACATTTTATCTCGACTTTTTTCTCAAAATTTAACAAGTTTTTTCTCGTAATTTAATGAGTTTATTCTCAACATTTTATTTCGACTTTTTTCTCGAAATTTTACGAGATTTTCACGAAATTTAACAACTTTAATCTCGAGATGGTTTTATTTATTTATTTATTTATTTTTTATTGCTTGGCCCTAATCCTCTTCCGTATTAAAGGGATAGTTCACCCAAAAAAGAAAATTCTGTTATCATTTACTCACCCTCAGGTTATTCCAAACCTGTATACATTTCTTTGTTCTACTGAACACAAAGGAAGATATTTTGAAGAAAGTTTGTGACCAGGCCGCTATGGGGCACCATTGACTTCCATAGTAGGGAAAAAAATACTATGGAAGTCAATGGTGCCCCAGACCTGTTCAGTTTTCCACATTTTTCAAAATATCTTTCTTTGTGTTCAACAGAACAAAGAAATTTATACAGGTTTGGAACAACCTGAGGGTGAGTAAATGATAACAGAATTTACATTTCCCTTTAAGCTATTCAATAAATTAGGTTAAGACAAAGTAATTCTAAGGTTAAGGAGCAAACATACCTGTATTTGTTCCTCTTTGCTGCTGACATTTTTCATATATACAGAAAGCTTTGAGTAAAAGGCCTGCATTTCTATTACTTCACTCAAAAACAGATGAAGCACTCGGTGAGGCTAGCAGGAGTTATAGCAGAGCGAGGGGCATCTGTAGTGCCTGTTTACAGCTCTCTATGGGGAAGTGTTGAGTTTGCATCCAGAGCCCGAGGTGAGGTGTGTCTGGGAGCCTGTGGGGCCGACAACAGTAGGCCCAGGCTCAGTCACAGCCTGCAGTACGGCCCCGGGGCCTGCAGGGATGGATGTGCTCCTGAGGGCCCACTCTGATGGAGAAAGAGAGAAGCAGAAAGGCAGGAATAAAAGAGGAAAAAACTCAAACAAAACAACAACTACGCATCTGTCAGTTCTTACACCATTATGCGTGTTTTCATGCCTAACAGTTCAACTCCTGTAGGGATGCTGTTAGATGCTCCGAGCAAGAATCTCCAAACAGCCAGGTGAGCATCGCCTCCTTCCAGTGAATGGCAGAGTGTGTTTGGGGTCATGGGAATCTGATTGCCCCCCTCCAGCAAATGTGGAAGTGTTGCAGCTAAATCCACCCCTCCAGTGCCTGTCACTAATGCTAGCATTATCCCCCGCTACCCCTCTGCGAGGGAAAAGCTATCGATCGTTTCTTCCTCATCCCTCTGTCGACATATCGCTGCCTCCTGCGGGTCTCAAAGAAGGAATGCTGGGTGCTGTGTAATCTGGGAAAGTAAACACAGTCAGGGGCTCTCTTAGCCACGCCCCTGTATTGACTAAGATCATGCTGACTTGTCTGGGATACCACTGAACTGGACCTGAACCCAGAGTCTAACCCACATTCTGATGCCAGAGGGATATTGTATGATCTCAGACCAAAATCTGATCTGACCAGATCTAAAATCTGAAACTTATGCTTTGATTTTTGCCTAAAACTGCCTATTAACTCTCGTAAAATCTCTGTAATTACTTCTCTCGTCTCTAGGAGGGCTCCACAAAATAAAACTAATATTGCTTAGTGCGAATGACAAATTACGCAGGTTGTGATTTAATGAAATAGATATATGCGCTACCAATTTCAGAGTGATGCGCAGCACGCAACACGTATTTTATTAAACAGTGGTTAAGCGTCTGAGAATGGCTTGTCTTGTTTACTGTGAATCAAGCTGTTCTGAGACAGAGCTTCACTCTGAAAACAGCAACCCATCAATGCATAAGCTTGTTTAAAAATTAAGAAGTTAAGGCTTAAATATTGGTATTGTAATTTTACAGTAAAAATAAAATTATTTTTATTACTTGAATATTTATTTTACAGTACAATAGTGTTATTAAAATATGTCTTATTTTGTTTAATATTTTTATTTAATAATAATCTGTAAAAAAGAATTGTTGGTTTAACTTAAAAAAAGAAAGTTACCTGATTGCCTTAAAAGTTTGAGTTCATTGAAATTAAATATTTGAGTTAATACAATGAAGGCGATTGATTTAATCAACAGAAACTCAAAATATTATGTTTTCTGAACCACATTAAGTGTCTAAGTTTATTTGACAAAAGAAAAAATGTTGTGATAACTAATTTTTTACAGTGTAAGGAATAATTGACGATAGGCTGTTGAATTATTAGAAAATAATGCACACCCAATGTGGTAATGTGGCCACAGCACACAGCGCTAGGATTAATTTCTCACACATCTCATCCCACGCCTCCGTTGCTAATTCCAAAACATAATTTTAGAGCTAGTAATGGAGACTTGAGCCATTGATAGAAGACTAATGCAGTTATTACAGAGAGAGAGAGAGAGAGAGAGAGAGAGATTAAGCATGTTTGAATTACCTTAGTCTGTGCGTCTCTCAACAGTGTTCAGCAGCAGTGTCTCTACCAAAAGCAAAACTGTAAGTTTATCAAAGTAATCAAAGTAATTTTGTGTTTTTATCCTATTGTTTACTATATTTATTTGTTTGATCAGTATCATTGTGGGGTTTTGGTTCTTTTGCTGTTGTTAGGCTGTAAGGACCTTTGAAATAACTGAAATCATTTAGCGTAATGATATGGACACGTATTGCGGTCAAGACCTGCCTGGATATACATTAGCTGTGCGTTTCCCTGAAAATAATTGCACACCTTAGAACGTTCGTCTACCAATCAGATTCAAGCATTCAACAGCCCTGGAATATAATAATTATTTTATAGTTATATTGAATTACTCACATTCATATTGAATTAAAAAACAGTGGATATGTGGTTCAAAAAATGGTGAATGATTTTCAGTCTTTTAATGATTTTTCAGCCCTAGTCTCTAGCAGCAAATAATTTATCAAATTTGTAAATTTCAATATCAAATACATCCAGCGTACTTCTATCTACTCTCTGATAACTTTACCCCCTCTCACCTTAGTTACGCGAACGTCTGCCCAATTAAAAACAGCCCTAATGAGGCCCTGCTGTTTTGCATCAGAGGGTACTGTGCCATGGTTCATTAAGGTGGCTCTATCCATGGTGCTGAATTTGGCTAGCAGATGTGAAGGAGGTTCGCATGCTCCTCCTTAAGCTGGTAAAAGGGTAGAGCGGTGCTGTTGCCCCATAGAGATCCAGACCAGCGTGGGGCTCCGTGCAGGTCATGGTCTGGTCAAACTGCAGATGTTATCGAGAGGTGCTCACACATAAGGGTGGTTTTGAATACAGAATGCATCTATGGTCAAACATATCAAAAGTCTGACTTAAATCGAAATCATAGGATACCTTTCTTTAATTTTTAGCGCTGTCTAATCATTTTAGTTGTACACCATGGCCTAACCAAACTTAAAGTGAATATTTTTCTTTTTAAGTCCCCCCCAGTTTCACTTTAAATATATTTATGTTTTGTATTTTTTATTATCATGGAATATCTGATTCAGTATTCACTTTTATTCTCTCTCTCTTTTTTTTTTTGTATTTTCTCATTGAATATCTGATTTTTTTTTCTCATTTATTTATTTATTTTAGCATTTTTTCTCTATGAATATCTAATTTTTTTTTTTTCTCATTTTATTTTTTATACTTTCCTCATTATATATCAGAATATTTTCCCACTCATTTTCATTGAATATCCATTTTTACTCTGAAATGCCACATTATGGAAATAAAATAGGTTACAAACTCTGGCTGTAGAACTATGTGGAGTGGGATTTTACACCATTGAGATTTTACTGTGACCTCACCAGCACAATGTGACAAAATAGAAACCAGTGAAGCGACAGAATGTATTATCACTTGTTGTTGGGACAAAAACTAGATGAGATACACAATTTATCGCTTTTTGTTTTGTCAGATTGTGCATGGTTAGGATACAATGTAATGCAATTGAACACAGTAAACCTACGGCAGATAAACGGGTAACAAAAGCAAAAGAAAGGTCATTCCACCTCTAAAATTCCCAACTGGATCATGGGGTGATTTGTGAGCTGAACTCTTCAGGTCCAAATCTAGTCAACCTCCCCTCCTAAATCCCACACAGCTGAACAGCGGGACAACACAGCGGTATAGAATGTCCTTGATGAGGTTTTGAATGAGTGCGATTTATCCACTACCACTCCATCTATGCTTTCTTTTCCTTTCCTTCTGGTGCCCTTTGGGTCTCTCACTGTCTCAGGGTGCAATCTGGCCTTGACATGCCCAGACCAGCCTATAAGCGCAGAAAGAAACCGAGACCAAGGGAGAGGGATGTGGAGGACAGAAGTGATGGTGTGGATGAGGGTAGAGGGCAAACGAGAGAAAGAGGCAGGGGCTGGATGGAGGCAGGTGGAGAAATGGAAACAGAGTGAGAATGGAAGAGGGGGAGGGATGGAGGCCAGAGAGATTGGAGAGAGAGAGAAAGAGGAGCAGATTAAGAGGGTATTGATTTCTATATAAAGATCCATAAATCTGATGTGGGCGACCGTGGCAGCCACAGGAGACTGCTTTAAGGACTGACCGTTACATAATCACCAACATACAGACAAACACACATAGATCCTCCCATTGAGATGTTATATTGTTTCAATGAACTGCTAGATACACTTATATTGTAATGCAAAACAGTAATCTTATCATATCGGTTAAAATCAGCCAACTACAATGAAATTACAACAAACACAAAAAACACTAACCATTCAAAAGTTTGTGAGATTTTATAATATTTTTGAAGAAGTCTCTTATGCTCACCAAGGCTGCATTGGTGTGTATATTGTGAAATTTTTATTACAATTTAACTTTTAATTTAAAAAATACATATTAAAACAGAAAACAGTTATTTATTCCTGCTATGGGAAAGCTGGATTTTCAGCATCATTACTCCAGTCTTCAGGGTCACATGATCCTTCGGAAATCATTCTAATATGCTGATTTGCTGCTCAAGAGACATTTCTCATTAGTATCAATGATGAAACAGTTGAGTTGCTTAAATTTTTTTTGTGGAAAACATGATCAATTTTTTTTCAGGATTCATTGATGAATTGAAAATTCAAAAGAGCAGCAATTATTACCAGAAATATTTTGTAACATTATAAATGTTACAAAATACTGCCACTTTTGATTAATTTAATGCATCCTTGCTGAATAAAAGTATTAATTTCTTTCCAAAAAAAAAAAAAAAAAATCTGACCCCAAACTTTTGAGGTGTAGTGTATTTAATATTTTATAGACAGTAGTTTATATTTAATGTTTTGTTTATTTATTTGTGATTTAGTAAGTGACATAGCCATAAAACTAGCATTTGTAAGGGCGTTGCTATGTGGTTGCTAAGGTATTCTGAAAGCTTTTTATGGTGTTGGTATGTAGTTAAAATTGTGTTTTGGGTTGTTGTTTACTTAAAATGCACCTCAAGTCTCTAGATATGGCTTATGTCCTTCTTTCAACGTTAGGCTGTACTTTTTTTGTGTGTGTGTAAACCATAAATCTGAATGCTTAGAAGAGTAATAGCACATTTCTCCTAAACAACAAGAAGAAGAAGAACAACAAACAATACATTATTTGAAGTGTTTAAATGGTGCCTTTAATAATTGGTTAGAAGTGTGTTAAATCACTAACTCTAAGTAAGAGCAATTGTAGTAGTGCTGCTTGCCTTAAGTGCCTTAGTAAACACCACTAATTAGTGTTCACCACTACATAGAGAGCTTTCCCCAGTGCAGACATCGCTCGTAATGAAGCCTGGCTCATGTGTGAGTTGTGGCGGTGTAGTTTATTGTGTTGGTATTTGTCTTTGTTGGCCTTTGTTGTGTTATGTGCAACTGACATAGATCTCCAGAGCCAGAGGATCATGTATATTTGATGCTTCGCTGTTGTTAGTTAGACCCCATAGTTTTAACCCTGCACACACGTACAGTATATGAATGTGTACATAGTTACAAATACACCTACTTACGTTAATAGTTCCATATGCATACATTCTCACATTGGCATGCCAATTCTCATTCACACTCACACACAACACTGTGCAGTGTGCACACACTCGTTTGCCCACCTGAAGCTATATACACCTCTTATTAGAATTTTATCGGCCCCGTAAAAAAACACACCCTCTCTCCCTTTCCAAAAGAATACTGCGTCTATACATGCAATTACACACACACTTTCTCTGTCTGTCTTTCTTACACACACACACACACACTCCGTTTCTATATTTCTCGGTCTCTCCAACAAACACAAGCATGCACACACACACTCACACAAAACACAACACAAATCAATACCAATTTATAATTCAGGATTGCTGGAGTTTGGGTTTTAGGGCAGGCCAGCATCCAGCCTTCATAAATATTACAGTGTTATTGACTGGATCCGAATGAATTGGAGATTTTTTTTTTTCTTTCTCTCTCCCTCTCTCCTTGCCCCCTTTCTTGTTTCAGGGGGCCGAGCAATAAAGCTTGCTTTTATTTATTCCCTTTGAGTTGGAGATGAGAAGCCTAACTGGACAACAAATTTGATCCCAGGAATGAAATAAAGTGGCTAATGGTGGGTAGAAGGGGATGCCCCCCCACCCCACCCCCAAATCTGCAGAGAGTAATGTAGCATGTGCAGGGATCGGGATAAGTGGGCCGATTTGTCTGAGCCGTGTCCCCTCTGGTTCCTAGAACCGGGTGCACTTTCACACATGGATTTATGCCCTAAGTAAAAACACATTGTCTTGTAATATACATTGATCACTCGGACCGGAGCCAGGGGTGCGGTCTCGAGTCTCGACCACCAGAACGGAACGAGTTAGTGGCCAGTCAGATTGGTTTTTGATAACTTCAGTTAACCGTAATTTTTACTTTACAAATCAACCCATTAAAATGACATTAAATTTAAAAGTTAAAATTGAATTTGTTGGAGAAAATTGAGTTGAAAATGAAATGAAAATGTTTAGAAATTTCTAGAAATTGTGGAAATTATTTCGACAAGGTCCTAAAAAGTTATACAGCACCATAATGATGAAAACATTTTTTTTGCAGCTTTGAAGTCTTATTGGACAAGACATTTTCAAAGGTGGTGTGAAATAGTATATAAAAGCATATGAAGACTTCAGATGCAAATAGCTTCTAAGTGCCATGTGAAATTTTCTTCTAAAATGAGCATTTTTATCAAGCTTGTATATTTAGGGTCAGTAATTTCACTCTAATGGCAATGAAAAGGACCTATTAATTGCCATTAGAATGAAATTACTGACCCTAGACACACAATCTTGATAAAAATGCTCATTTTAGAAGAAAATTTCACATGGCACTTAGAGGCTTTTGCATCTGAAGTCTTCATATATGGCCTACATTTACTGTAATGAGATAAATTGGTGGAAGTTTTGAATTTGGGGGCTTTATTACTTATTTTTTATTATTTTAATTGCGGTTGCCTTTATCTGAAAGCAATACGGCACTTGAGGTTGTATTTCACATATTACTGATTCTTACAATTAGTGAATCTTGGCTGTAAAACTGAAATGTTGTTGCTCTAGATATTGCTCATGTCCCTCCAGTGAAAGATTTTTGGCATGTTTTTTCATGTAGTCTGCTAGGCACGAAAATGGCTTATTAAATACGCTTAGCTTATTGCTTTATTGTTATAATTGTTACAATTGTAGGTACTACTACTATAAATAATATTATACAACAGTTCCTTCTAGTTCTCGAATCTGATTGGCTGAGAGCCGTGTGATATTCCCCCAGTATCAGCACTGGAACCGTTTCACCATTTGTATCACTCTGCTTGCTGCGACTGTCATGGTGATCAAGCAAATCCACCATATTTTCTACAAATACTATTGTTATATGTCACAGAATGTAGTTTTAAGTAGGTATTTAGACCTCAAATATGTGACTCAAATATATAAACATAGAGCCTATTTTACAATTTGTTTAGACACTTTCTGAGATTTGAGCCTGTGATACAGCGCTGCTTTTGTATGTTTGAGTAAATTGTTTGCTTGTGTTTATTTCCTATTATCTAACAGCTATTGTTGTTAATTTAAAAATTATTGTTCAATAAATCTATTTTTTTAATTAATAATATACCGTATTTGATATTGAGAAAGGGTCCATTAGTGATTGTGATTTCGACTTACATTATTGATTTACATTATGAACAGGTTACATTATTACACTATTAGATGGCGGCAAAGACTGTCTTTATGAGGAAGTCTGAAAGGGACTGGTTGTAAACAAGGAAGCTGTTTTAGCGCCGTCATGGAACAATTTTTTAAAGGACAAAGATATCGCTTTGAAGTAGTTCTGCACAAAAGAGGGTTTTTAAAGACACTCTGTTGTTGTTTCTTATTTATTTACTCACTTGTGCCGACGAACTGTTGTATAAACTCAATATCACACTCGTAGCCGTGCGACGTGGCCGTATATCAGCACGATGTGATTACCTACAGCACTTGTGCACACAGCCGTGCTGATATACAGCCATATCGCACGGCTACTCGTGTGATATTGCTCACATAATGAATAATGACTCTCTGAAGTGAAATTTGTTGCAAGAATAAACTAGAGTGAAGTGTCTCCAGCAGTCATTTTCAACAGTTGGGAGGTACAGAGCTGTCATGCCCGTAGAGGTGAATAAATTGAGTGTGCGAGTGTGTTTGGGGAAGATGATGTCTCTAACCCTCGTCTGCTTGTGTTCCCTGGCATGTTGTATCCAGACACAGTGTGAAGCACTCAACTTGTCCAACATACACGGAAAGAGCTGGTTGGTAAAGTCCAGTGAAAACGTGCACACAAACACACACGGTTCAGTTTTCCCTGACCTACCCCTCCGCCCACCCCCACCTTGCATCTCCTGGGGAGTCTCAGCCGATGAAAGAAAATCAATCATGTCATAAAACAGGGGAGAAAAAAAGAAAAGAAAAACCTGTTTTTACCTCTGCAAGTAAAACCACCAGCAGCTATAAACTTTCCTGATAAAACCCCAGTATCGCACTACACACAAATAAAGCACACAAAAATTTAAGTGAATGTGACTTGATGTTTGTTACCCATTTTGCTTCTATAATTAAAATAATCATAAAAAATGTAAAATTTTTCATCTATCTATATGTCTATCTAGTGTGTGAGTAAATGATGAATTTTCATTTTTGGGTGAACTATTTGCTTAAGGCTTGTTCACTTCCTCACACTACTTACATATTTACATATTCTTACTTGCACATATTCAGATGCTTCCACAAACACTCACACTCACACTAGACTAGAGGCCAGGTTGCAGGGCTAGTGGCTCCAAGAGAGAAGGGGGATTTAGGTTTGCTCGTTCTCTTCCAGCAGTCAATACCGAGCTCATCAACCAGCCCGTTTTAATCCCTTAATCAACCACAGCGACTGACGCTTAATTGGGCCTAGAGTCCAGTAAAGATCCCTTCCTCCACCTCTGATCCAGTCAGCGTTTACATAAGGGCCACCGCTCAACCCTCACGCATCTTAACCGTGCTGCAGAATCTACCGGTAAGACATAGTCAGCTGAGAATAAGAGTTTCTCGATCAGGGCTTTACTGTTTGTGTGATTGACTGGACTTTCAGACATTGCTGCAATACTAACAAGCTTACTAAGAGATCTCCACACGATTTAAGCTAGACCTTAGAGACATTTAAGCCAGGATTGGTAAATGTACCTGCTGTTTTGTATCCCTCATTTAAGGGCAGGTTTTCTCAAAGTTCCTTAATGATAACGGATACATGTAGAAGCCCTAGTAAAACCATCTGTTTTTCTCACAATAAAGCTCGAGCTGTAGGAGGTACCATCTATGGAGTCTCCAGCACATATCCCTACTCTACTCTTGCAAACCGGCCAAGAAAAAATGAATTTATTGATTTCTTTCTGACCACACGCATGATTTTTCCTATTTTTCTCCTTCACCTGAGCCGAGTGATCTATATGTCCCCTGACGTGGGGTAATGGCCAGGCTGACTATACATACTGGCTCTGAAAATACCACTAGACAGGTTCACCAGTGCAGGTGTTACGGTGCCTCACTGTAGCTGCAGTCTGCTATGATTGGGGTTTACAAACAAGCCAAGGAGGTCTAACATATTTGGAGAGAGTTATCCGTTAACATTCCCATTCATTTCAATGGTTGTAGCATAGTCACTCCTGAAATTCCAGAAACTTAATTCCATTCTATTCCATTTTGCTAAAATATCCATCCATCCATCCATCCATTATTATTATTATTTTTTTTGGACATGGAGAAAACATGTTTTTGGACTACTATTGTTAGAATTGCTGAAGCTAACAAGCCAAACCTTAAACCATGGAACGAGCAGCTAAAATCCATCCATGCTAGCAATAGATACCAATGCATTGTGGGAAATGTTTCATGTTTTAGAGAGTGGCTTGATTTTGTCAGATGTTTCCGCTTATTTTCATTCTTCACCCTATTGTGCCTGATCATTTAAACGTGATAACTTTGATAAGTTAGCGTTGGAGGGCCAGTAATACTTTTTAGCTTTGCCATGTGGGCCAACTGTGACCGACCATAAGCCATTGTGGGAAAACAAATTCAGTGCTTTATCAAGCAAATTCAGGGGTTGGTTCTCATCAGGCACAGTCTGTAGGCAGTTAACGGCAGCTTTATGACGGGAGCAGAGAGATCAGTCTCTGTAGACGAGTCCGAGTAATGAAAGGCAGGCCGTTTGTCTCTCTCTTATTCGTCTTTACGCTAAAGGCTCTGGCTGCATGGAGCTGTTCAGCAGACCCTGGTGGATGCTAAAGGATTGTTTGTTGCCTGCTAATCATGACCGCCGTGTCTGCTGAAGGAGCATTTGGCAGTGGCAAACGAGGAAGAGAGAGAGAGAGAGTGGGCACCGCTGCTGCCCAGGCGTCTTTAGCGGCAGTAAAACCCTCTTAGTGGGTAGTGCCATCTGGCCGAGCCCCTTGTGGGGGGCGTAATGTGCCCGAATCGTGGGGTCGAGATGCTTTACTACCCAAGCCTGCCGGCTGCAGATGGCACGGGCAGAGGCACTAGAAAACGCCAAGGTCGGGCACGCGCTGTGGCGTGGGATTCATGGCGCTAAATGGCATGGAAAGCATTTGATGGTGCGCTGGACAGACAGCGAGGCATCTGAGGGCCCACAATGCATCTCTCAGCATCCATCAGCACAGAAACTCAACGCCCCTGTGTGCAGAACCAGACCTAAATGAACATCAGGGCCACTGCTGCTTTATTAGACAAAAATTAAGAATAGTCGTGTTGTTTAAATGCTGCTGGCACCTACGTTTCAGGTCACAGAAAATCTTAAAGATTGCATCTGTGTCTTAGTTTGGCTTACACTTTGCCATAAAAGTGTGATCTACTGGCACACGTTATGGGCTCTGTGCATAAGTGTGTGTATTTAGGTATTTGTGCATGTGTGAGTGGGTTCTGGGCCCACTCCAGAAATCCCACGTCAACCGTGCGGTTCTTAGGGACTCTTTATGTTGTAGTGGGTGGCAGCTGGCAAAATGAATAGCCATTTTAAGAGCAGTGAGACAAGAACGGGCGCAACACACAAAGGAATTTAATAAGTATGCAGTCACCATCAAAGAGAAATGAAATATAGAGAAGAAAAGGTATTGGGGAAACAGTGTTTTTTTATTTATATGACGTTTTCCCTTCACCCTCCATCCAGACCTCCACAAACGGGCCGGGGGACCCAGAACTCACACTGCCCCCGGCCAGAGATGAGACTGAAAATTAATTTTGGCCGTGGATGGGGTTTCATTAAATTCTTTTTTTGGCTCATTTCCCTGAGTGGTCCCTGAGCTGAACACCCTGGCATCAGTGGCGTCTGTGCCAACCCAGCCCCCAACGCCCAGCAATGCACCCAGAAGAGAGTAACTAGGCCCAAAGCCGGGGAAAAAATAAAACTGTACACAAAAAAAAGAGACAAGATGGAATAGTTGCAGCTCAGATGTCCTGATATACACAAAGTCAGAAAATGTCCAGTTGAACTGTTACTCTGATACTAATTTATCATCACCCTTTGTATTGTGTTATACTATATAGTCACCATGATTTGGCTTATTTGAAGTTCAGAATAGCGTGTTATGCGACTTTCGAGCACACTTGAGGGAACTATTTTGGAATTTTATACATATTTATATATATTATATATTTTTTATATATATTATGAAATGTAGTTGTGTTAAATTGTTGTTTTAATTGATTGTTATATTTTATAATTATTTTATTTTTTATTTTATTAAATTTTTTTTTTTTTTTTTTTGCTGCTTAATGGGATACTTATTTTTTAATTAACAAAATAGTATTAAAATGCATTTGATTTAATAACTCTAAATTGTTTTTATTTATTTTTAATGATTTTTTAAAATATTTTTTTCTATTTTAAATTTTTAAACAGTATTGTTGTTTCATTTTAGCTGATCAACAGTATATTTTTAAATTAGTTTCATCATATTTTCCTTATTAGTTAATGTTCTATTATTGCACTTTGTATTCCAATAAATAGCAATGAGTCCTTTTTTTGTGAGTTTTAAATCAATAGGTTACATTTAAGTAAACAGATATTTACTTTTCTCTAATAATGGCCAATTAGGTTATTTTAGTCAATCGATACTTCCGTGGCCTCGTGTGCATGTGTTTGATGTGCGAAGCCTTTTTCATGCGCTTTAGACTGTCACTTTCCGAAAAGCTATCAGAAACCATCTAGCCATGCTTTTGTTATTTTTTGAAATATATTTTAGAGCAAATTCCTACCTTTTTCTCTCAGTCGGACTCAGGAAAATTGAGTTTTCAAGGTGAACATCCCATTACTGGAGAAGGTTGACAAATTAATTTGGTGTGCGCCTTGTTGCAGTGTGGGTAGTGATAGAGACCAGCCTGTCAATTTGAGAAATGAGGGCCTGCTCAGGCAGCCAGATGGGAGTGAAATTGAACAGCACATTAGCTAATTACTTATGCAAATCACCCGGTCTTGCACCTTAACTTAAGCACGGTGGATGATACTCAGGGCGGCTGGAGAGTTTTAGATAATACTAATCCTACTCCCATCACCCACACGAGCACATCTTTACCTGCTGAGAAAGCTCTATGAGGAATTGCTCACAAATAGCTGAATGCACAAACATACGCACACACGCAGTGTTCCCACTCTCGTGAGCGCACACACATACAGTACACGCAAAAACAAAGAAACACTTGTGAACCCGAGAGAAAACAAAGAGCTTCTGGCGTAAGGGGGAGAGAGTTTATTAAAACTGTTGAACTGGTCATATCTGCCCGCTTGCCAACAGTTACTGTTTGCGCAAGTGCTGTCTGTTGCTTTTTTTAAGTGTAAAGGCCCTTTCGATGCCTCACGTCAGCGTTGTCCAACGGATTGACCTCAATGGAGTGAAGCATCTGCTGCAGCTTTACCTCATATTCAACTCATATCTCTCTTTGTTTTTATGCTTTTACTTGAGTGTTTTTTTTCTTGCATTGAATGTTATTTTGAGTAACTTGAGTCACATGAGACAATCTAAAGCACTATATAAATAATAAAGGTGACCAAACGTGTCATGAAAGGACCTTAAAAGAATACGTTTCAGTACAAGCTCAGCTGACAGCATCTGTGGCATAGTGTTGATTGCCACAAAATTAATTTCCACTTGTCCTTCCCTTTTCTTTATAGAAAGCACAAATCTGGGTTAAAGGGATAATTCACCTAAAAACACTCAACGCTCAAGTTGTTGCAAACCTGTATAACTTTCTTTTTTATGCTATACAAAAAGGAATATATTTGGAAGAATGTTTGTAACCTAGCAGACCCCCCCCACCCCCATTGACTACCATAGTATTTTTCCCCCACTATGGTTGTCAATGGGGGCGAGGTCTGTTTGGTTACAAACATTCTTCCAAATATCTTCTTTTGTGTTCAGCAGAACAAAGAAATTCATACATGTTTGGAACAACTTGAGGGGGAGTAAATGATGAAAGAATTTTCATTTTTGGGTGAACTATCCCTTTAAATCTGGAGGCTCTTACAATAGAAATAAATGGAGGCATTATGTTAATGTTAAAATATTTACTGTTTCAATAGTATAGCCACAAAATGTAAACAATGTGTTAATATGCTTTTAAAAAATCATTTATTTTTTAGTTTTATGTTCAGTTTAACGTAATGTAACGGTATAAAAAAATTATACCTGAAAATTATACACATGATGATTTAAACAGCTTTATAATTCAGTACACAATTTGGCCCTATTCGCTTTCATTCTAAGTTCCTCGCTGTAAACTTGATTTTTGCTTATTTTAAGGAAACAAGGGATGAGTCGAAATTATGTTTTGTGGCAAGAAACACAATGCCAGAAATACTGTGGAATGAGCTTAACTTGTACTGAACACAACAACATTCTTTTAAAAGTCACAGAAAGCTGTTTGTCAAAAGTCAGGTGTTTTCTTAACACCTCTGATGACAACATTCAGGCGGGACAGGTTGCGGATGGGGGCGGAATTTCAGCTTTTCAAGGTGTCAATCACGAATCGCCCACCCCCTCCTCCTTCCCAAAACCAGCAGTGAGTTTTCAGGGGTCTGCATGCATTGCATCGCTCCTCGTGTCGGCGAGGGGCTTATGGAGGGCTTAACCGCTTCGCCGTGGCCTCTCCCCTAATCACAGTTCGCTAAGCCCACCTGTCAAAACACGCCGCCACACCAGCTACAGATCTGCCTCAGTCCCCCTTAATTAGCTAATCTAGCTCGGGCTGCGCACTGGGAAAACGGACTTGGAGGGAGAGAAAGAGACTGGCAGCAGTCAGAGACATCCAGCCCGGTTCAGCCAGAACTCTCTCTAATGCTGAGCTTGAGTATGTGTGTGTGTATGTGTGTTTGAATGGACGTTGACTTATGTTGTACAGTGGAAACTGTCGATCTATTGATTTGTGTGCGGCTGACGGGCCCAAGGCACAAGCTTAAGTATTATTAGCGATTTTGCAGTTTGGCAGCTGGTCATTAATTAATGCTCGATTTCTCTGACAAACAGACACTTTCTCAGGCCGTTATTACTGTAGACCTTCTTCATCAGATCTCTGAAATTCAAGTATTGTCAAGTTCATAGTTATTCACATTTCAGTGATGTCTCTGTGCGTTTTGTTTTTCCAAAGAAGTGGAAGCGATAGCCTTTGTGACTCTTGGCTCTAGAGCTGGAAGTTTTGCGTCAGGGGTTCATCCGCCCACAATCTTTGTTACTCATAAGCCATATCCTGTTTGACTGTTTGAGTTGCTTTCAAAATTAATTTCTGTTTGATAGTGTTAACTGTTTTAATGCTTTCCATGTTGCCATTGTAGGTTGTTAGTATAAATTATGTGCGTGTATTGTTCATCTTTGCATAAGGATGCATGTCCAGATGTTTTAGTCTCTGGTCTCTGCTAAAGCGTAGTTTGTGTTTAAACATTATATTATATTATATTATATGATATTATATTATATGATATTATATTATATTATATTATATTATATTATATTATATTATATTATATTATATTATATTATATTATATTATAATATATTATATTATATTATATTATATTATATTATATTATATTATATTATATTATATTATATTATATTATATTATAATATATTATATTATATTATATTATATTATATTATATTATATTATATTATATTATATTATTATATATTTTGTCATTCATTAATTTTAGTCAGAAAATTTGGCATATTTGGCACATTTGATTTGACATCTAATTGTATAAATTTTAAATCATATTTTAATATTTAGATTTATATTTTGCACAATGATGTGCAAACTGTAACAGACCAAACTTTCAACCTAATTTTTAAACATTCTGAGAAAAAAAAATAAAATGTATTAATTGAAGTTTCTGTGTTGTGAAGTCTGTTGCTGTTGAGATCTTATTATTATAATAATTATTATTATTATTAAGTCGGTAATTTTCATTGGTAAGATTACGTTTGACATGATTTCATTGACAAGATGGTACTAACATAGATTTTTAGAAATTCTCAGCACTATTAAAATCCTTGATTTATGTTGTTGGAAAAAGTTTATACATGTGACTGTAACTGACGAGAGACACTCCCATTCCCAGAGGAAATGCAAACAGAGAAATAGAAGGAGGAAGTGGCTGTTCATTCCCAGGAGAAGGACTGGACAGTTTTAGTGGAATTTCGTGGACACCCTGACGTTCACACAGTCAGAGCCAAGGCTGCTGTCTGATGCTGCAGTGATTTTCATCCCGGTACACTCAGCTAACCTTTGACCTCTTAGCTGTGCACTTTAACCCTCTCATGCCTGACAGACACTCGCCTCTTAAGAAGCGGCCCTGAGAAACCAATATAACTTCCTTCTCCAAACAAAACATCTAAAATACCATGCGTTTCGCAATCATGACGAATCGAGAACTTTAATTAAAAGCAGTTGTGTGAGCAAATTTCAAGGAAAAGTTTGTGAATTGGACATACAGAATATTCCCAGAGAGTGGTCATCAGTAACAGATACCAAGACAAGGCAACTTTTCTAGACTTTTCAACATGAAACAGACGTTAGGAGAGAACGACAGAAATACGAGGAGGGCAGCATCTGTGCTGTGCTGTCTAAAGCTTTAAAGACCATTTTGCTTGAAGTGAACTCCAACATAAATAATCCAAATGTGTGAGAAATAGGAGTGTGGAATAGGTGTGCAGATCCTGGGGGGAAACTAATCATTATTCAGAATGAAAGAAAGCTAAAAGAAAGAAATGAAAGCAGCTGAGAGATCTGCTTTTGAGATTATCTTCTTTATTTCAAAGAAATAGCGTTTACTCTGATGATAACTTCATGAGTGCTTCAATGTAGAGCTTTTGGAGAAGACCCGAGGCATTTGGTTGTTGTGAAAGTTGCAAAGTCCACTTGAAAAGGAGTTTGTTTATTTATTTATTTATAATGCTAATTCGGTTGTTAAGTCTGACGTCACACGGCAGTGCTTCCGGGTCCTAACGCTCTATCTCATACCACAAGAAAACAACAAATGGTGCTAATATACATATACAATGTGGTGTAATACTACAAAAAATATATAATTATAACCTTTATCTCCATACCAAAATTCCAGATGGCCAGACAATGATTCATCTTTTATAAATCGTTAAAATATTAATATCTGTGACGCTGTGAGCACGGAGACTGTTGTGTAGACTGTAAGTATTTAAAATGTTTAACTTTTTTAAATGATTGATGTTTAATATGAATAAATAGCGCTCATAAACGGCCGTTGATGGCATTCTCAAGTGAAACGAGTTGAGGCTTGGACCCGGAAATGGCGTTTCTTATGTCACGACTTAACAAGTGGATTCCAATAATTATTATTATTGTCCATTTATGTGTGTGAAAATAATAATAATTGTTGTTGTTATTTTAATTATGATGATTTATTAATTTATTAATGTTTTAATTATTACAATATATTTAAAGGTGCCCTAGAATAAAAAATTGAATTTACCTTGGCATAGTTAAATAACAAGAGTTCAGTACATGGAAAAGACATACATTGAGTTTCAAACACCATTGCTTCCTCCTTCTTATATAAATCTCATTAGTTTAAAAGACCTCCGAAGAACAGGCGAATCTCAACATAACACCGACTGTTACGTAACAGTCTTGATCATTAATATGTACGCCCCCAATATTTGCATATGCCAGCCCATGTTCAAGGCATTACACAAGGGCAGATCATCTGGATGTGCACAGCTGAATCATCAGACTAGGTAAGCAAGCCAGGACAATAGCGAAAAATGGCAGATGGAGCAATAATAACTGACATGATCCATGATAACATGATATTTTTAGGTATATTTATAAATTGTCTTTCTAAATGTTTTGTTAGCATGTTGCTAATGTACTGTTAAATGTGGTTAAAGTTACCATCGTTTCTTACTGTATTCATGGAGACGAGACTGTCGTTATTTTCATTTTTTAAACACTTGCAGTCTGTATAATTCATAAACACAACTTCATTCTTTATAAATCTCTCCAACAGTGTGTAATGTTAACTTTAGCCACGGAGCACCATCAAACTCATTCAGAATCAAATGTAAACATCCAAATAATACCATACTTACGCGATTAGACATGCTGTATGACGAACACTTTGTAAAGATCCATTTTGAGGGTTATATTAGCTGTGTGAACTTTGTTTATGCTGTTTAAGGCAAGCGCGAGCTCTGGGGGCGGGGAGCACGAGGATTTAAAGGGGCCGCAGCCTGAATCGGCGCATATTTAATGATGCCCCAAAATAGGCAGTTAAAAATGAATAAAAAAAATCTATTTGGTATTTTGAGCTGAAACTTCACAGACACATTCAAGGGACACCTTAGACTTATATTACATCTTTTGAAAACACGTTCTAGGGCACCTTTAATAGTTATTATTTATTTATGTAAAATGAGGGTTAAAATGATAAAGTGACAAAAAATTTAAACATTGACTGAAAAAAATCAGATTGAGTTTTTGTGTTGTGAAGTCTTCATGCTTTAGAGATTTTTTTTTTTTTTGTCAGTAATTTTAATTGGTAAGGTTAAGTTTGACAAGATTTCACTTAGCACGTTTACATGCATGCACACCAGTACACTGATAACTTACAAAAACCAGCCTTTTGAAATAACCTGTTGTCTGGGTTTACATGCAAACCAATAACCCAACAACGCAAGTAAACTGCGTTTACATGACTTTATTGTTAAATCAAGTTATTTCCTGGTAGTGACGTCAAAACATATATTTAATTTGTTATGTCGGTTGTGATGTTAAATAAAGCATTAAAGTCCCCCTGTGGTGAAAATCAAGATTTTGTTGATGTTGTTTATATGTCTATGTGATGTTTTCAATATGCTTTAACACCATTGCTCTGTTAAAACATCAACGTCACAAACTTCCTCATAACCAATCACGTCCATGTGCCGGCGGACTTTAGCATATGATTAACTATGACTGCTTTGAAGCAAGGGAGTTGTGTAACATTAGCAACACGTTATTAGCTGTTTGATTACGTAGTCAAGCAAAAGGCTAATCATATTAATTAAGCGATATCACTGTGTAGCGTTTACCTCAGTATGTTGACCGGGTGGATATCTGAGCTTGTGCGAGTGAGTGGAGGCGGGCTAATTTGCATATTCATTGATCCACGTATACTAAATGAAGCAAGGGTGTAGAGTTACATTCAAGCTATTTTAAGGCATGAAGACATTTTTTTTCACAGGAAAAATAAGTTTAAATATGTCATTTTGGTGATCAAAGATGAGTTTTAAGGGATAATATTATTGACTACAGGGGGACTTTAAAAACTGAAGAAGAGTATTGCAACATGTCGGTGGGAAACTTACGGCTCATATATTTTCCTGTCATGCTTTTACAGATGCAGCATTTTAACTGTACCACTTCTACTTCTGCTGCATGAGAGAACACATTTTTATAATTACTTATAATTTATTCTTTTGGTCACGAAAGGGTCTGAATTTGTGATATATTTTCTCCTTCCTTATTGCACAACGTTTGCTCTGCCTGGATGCGCTTAAGTCCACACAAAGGAGGCGATCCTGTCATTTCAATAAGCTGACAGAAAGCAGGTTAATGTGTTTACATGCTGGCTGAAATCGGTGTAAGGGGCAAAAATCTAGCTGTGGCGATCGGTTTATGCTTAATCCGTTTATAACCTTACTCAGATAAAGGAAAAGCGTAAACACGTTTATATGATTATGTGCATTGTCGGCTTATTAAGCATAATCGGGTTAAGAACGTGTACGTAAACGCACTCATTGACTGTAATAGTGCTACTGATGATGCAAGAATACAGTTCAGACCCAAAAGTACAATGTGAAAAGCTGATGAAATCGAACTTGAGTTCTGATCCAGCTTTTCTACCAAAATAATAGCGTTTAATTTGGATAAGATCCCTAAAGTGTTTCATTCTCAAACAATGCAGAATTCAACATTAAATGTAAAATCTTATTATTCAAAGGAGGAGTTCAGGTTCTGATCCGTCTGTTTATGAATGTTGTCATATTACCTATTAAGTGTATTTATGGTGCAAACAAGCATAACATTGTCATTGGAAGTTGGCAGAAATGGAAATGGCAGTGAGCGAGTGAGAAAATGCTTTTGGCAGAGCAGCGCAGCGACTGGGCAGAGCACAAGAGCCTTGGCAGCGTTCTGTGTTTTCCTTCAGTGGTGAAGTTGCGATACCACCAGGGAGGAAAAGGAGTTTTACTGGCACTGAGCACTCAGGTGCATCTACAACACAAACACACACCAACATCCATCTGGGCATCATTAGATATCATACCAACACAGAATATTATGTGCTGCATGGCATAATATATGATTATTATTAAAAATCCACACAAATTGTCTTTTAGAGCTGGGGAAAAACATGAAAATGGGCAGCACAAAATGTAATGTTAAGCGTAATGTCTCTATTTGAAATAACCATCAAAAGAGTTTTTAATTAAATCTATAGGCTTGTTTTCACTGATATTTCCCATTCTTGAGGATTAGCAGCAAGCATTCTGATAGAGATATCAGTTTTGAAAAGACGTGCAATGGTGTTTTTTTTCTCATCCTGAGCTGCTTCACTTGCTCATAATTAGAATGGCATGTTTTATTGACTATAATAAGGGATCATATTTGAGCACTAATTCAGAGCTGCTCTTACGAGAGGAAATTACTGTCATTAAGCAGGCTGTACGCTATCGAGAGCTGCCTCTAAATCACCGGGTCAGGCTACACGTGCAGAAAAATGCCAAACAAATGGGTGTCGGGTAAACATCGGTAGCTTAACGGCAATGAAGCGAAGCTGTTATGTGCTGCCTGTGCATTTGAATTAATATTTACTTGTTTTGAATGTCAAATGAACTACATGCAAGGGCCTTTTAGAATCGAGCGATATATGTCAAGTGTCCTCAGTCATAACTGACTAGAAAGTGAGCATAATGTTACCGTTGGCAACCAGAGAGCAGTTCTGGCCTGACATCAGTGGTTAGTGTACACTTCTGAGATCCAGCCGCCCATCTGTCCAGGGTCCTTCTCCAGGAGCAATGTGTCCTTGGATGGACCCCCCGTCCTCGGCGCGCTGCGGTAGTGGACTCCAGCAATCACAGACTAGCAGAGCCAAAGCTTCTCTCAGACCTGCCAGCTCACACTTAGCCATGGCTGGGCTTGAGTACGCTGCTGGCGGCCATGACGGTGGCGCCCTGGGGGGCTGCTGGCTCCCCTGACTGGCTTTAATAGAGGAGAGATAGAAATTATTCCTGTGATGAGATGGTTTAAAATGCAATATAGAGAAATGGAATCAGGATTTATGTATTCTTTGATTTAGGTTCAACTTGTATTCCTTATTTCTCTTTTGCCACTTTTATTGATAGTTAAGAGGCGGACTTGTGTTGCTAGCTCATCATACATTTTAAAGTAGCATGGCAACATTTTTCCAGAGGATAGCCATGAAGCAAAATATTACAATATGCCACTGTTTAACTGATCGATCCGTTTCATTTTAGTGAATCAGTTCATTTGGACGATTCAAGTAAAGCAAGTGGCTCACAAAAATGATTCCCTTTAATGCTTTGGGGTAGTTATCTTCTCTAGTGTGCTAGCTTTTAACATACACTAAGGTTCAAATGTTTATTTTTTAAAGGAAATTAATACTTTCATTCAGCAAGGGCACATTAAATTGATCAAAGTGGCAGTAAAGACTTTTACTTTGTTACACAAATGTCAGAATTTCAAATAAATACTGTTCTCTTGAAGTTTCTATTCATCAAAGAATCCTGAAAAATATCACGGTTTCCACAAAAATAGCAGCAAAACTATTTTCAGCATTCATAATAATGAGAAATGTTTCTCAAGCACGAAATCAGCATATTAGAATGACTAGACTGGAGTAATGATGCTGGAAATTCAGCCTTGCCATCACAGGAATAAATGCATTTTTATATATTTATATTATTATAATTGTATTATATATATATATATATATATATATATATATATATATATATATATATATATATATATATATATATATATTATTATAATTTTAAATTAACAATATTAATGCCTAGTTCTTTCATGAAACTCCAGACTGCCCAGGTTGATGGGTCCTTAATGCAGGCTGCTGATAATTACAACACTAACTACTTGGCACAAGCTGATTGGGTCATGTCACATCTGCAGCCAATCAGCTTACTTGCTCAACATTTTAATAGCTGTTTAGCGTTCACTATAGCAGTTCGTCAAAAACCCTTCTCCTTCCCCAGCTCCACCTGTATAGATCTGCTATGGATAATTGATATATGCTATTTGTGCAGCAGCAGCATGTCTACATACTCACAGCAGTGTATCGGCATATGTATTGGCAGTAGCAAGTTCCTGTACTTGCTCTGAGCAGCAGCAATGATTAACAGCAGCAGCAATTAAGCAGCGTAGCAGAGCTATTCCGCCAAGACGAAATACATTAACATTGTCATATCCATTATCATGCTAAAAATATCCTGAGAGTTGTCATGATAGAACTATTTTTACTACATTTTTGATCAAATAAATGTTGCCATGGTGCCAGACTTTTGCTACAGTTTTAAAGTAGCTTCCGCAACATTACTCACCCATATATTTCTAACCTTGGAAGTCATCCTTAATGTTCTAACCTTTTATAGTCCACCTAAACATAGCTTTTGTCTTTATTTATTGATGTCTTCTTTTGTTAGCGTGTTTAATTTATGTATGCAATCTGTTCTTCAGAACGAGGATGTATCTGAATTGACAGACCAACCTGGTTCCTCAAAGCAGCGTGTGCACGGTGTTGGACAGGTGAATATGTGCTGGTGTGAACATGTTTAAAGTGTGTGACAGCGTAGTATATGGCACTTAATAAAGGCCCGTCCTGTATAACGGAGATGGAACGTTGGGAACTGTGATCTCAGCTCATTAAGAGCGCGCCTTCATCTGTGAGGTGCGCTGTCATCATCCCTCACGCAAACACGCACACGCGCTGTTCGTCACCTCACCTCAGCCTGTAATTAATCTTTACCTTTAAAGGCTCTTATGAGCCCCTCCTCTGCCAGTCCAAGGTGCATTAACACCTCCGCAACAGCACCGCACTTCTAAAGAACATGTCAGTTTGTGCCGAACTGGTAAATAATGGCTTGATAAAGATTCCGCTTCACAAAAATCGAGCGTTATACAAGTTTGGCACTTTGAATGGGGTCTGAGCCTGTATTTCGTCTGTCTGTGTGTGTTACATGTGCTCTTAGTGAAAGGAAAATGAGATTTGCTTCTGAAACTACAGTGATGCAGTTTGTGATTCTCACTAATGTAATTCGGCTGACTCTCCCTGTACGTGCAACTAATGTTGCGTCAAGTTCAAACAGCATAGAGTAATTTTAAATAAACGAAGTTCAATTTCCCGAACCACATCATTGTTCTGCTCTCTCCGTGGTGAAAAACACTCCTTTCATCTCCTTTTGAAGAATCACTCCTTTTTTGTCAGAAAACTGACTTGGGACCAGGCCAGGCGGTAACGCAGGAGTTGATATCCATTTACACGTCTTTCTTGTTTTAAACTGATTCCAATAAAACAGCTTGCAAATTTAATGACAGTTGAGATGCAACTCGGGCTCCTAGAGTCTTTGTATTCCGGTTCAACTAGAGCTTTAGTTTTCACTTCTGCCTATACCTGGATCCCTCACCTGAGTCAGTTACACTGTGTTAAGGAATAGTACTTTTTAAAAGTAACACGTTACAATGTTGTGTTACTCATTATACAAAGGATGTAATCGCATTACGTAGTTCATTTTAATGGAAAGTAATGCATTGAGTAACTTTTGTGGTACTTCTTCCTTATCACGGTCTGTTGTTTACATTTGAGGTGATATCTATCTAAAAAATTGCAAGTGTATATACTTCCTGAGAGTTTTCACTCAAACATATGCTAAAGGTGCATTTCCTGACTTTTTTAAGGAATAGTGCATTGTGCATCTGAATGTTACATTTCATTACATTTATTTTCCAGGTAAAATATCTAAAAATCCTTTAAACAAGATTACTTGCGAAGCAACACTGCATAAAATATTTAAGTGCCCCTATTATGCTATTTTAAAAGTTCCTAATTTAGTTTTGAAGTTCTCCTGCAATAGATTTACATCAGGGGTCAAAAAAATAACTAATTTTCTCATAATATATATTGCACATTACCTTATTTCTCCAAGAGTCTGAAAATGGTTTGTTCGAAGATTTAGTATCTCTTAACCCCTCCTTTCTGCAAGCCTCTGCTCTGATTGATCAGATGGCTCAGTCTGTTGTGATTGGTCTACCGCTTACAGCTTGTGTCGGAAACAAAACGGCCATTACCAAATCTGAATTTAAGCTCCGGAACTTCCTCAGCAATTGATAAACATTGATACAAACAGTAAAAATGCCATTGTTTTTTATGTATCAATTCCAGTGTGTCACGAAAATGTATCAAATAAATGCTGCTCTTTTGCAAAAGAATCCTGAAAAAAAATCTGTCATGATGTGTACAAATATATCATACAGCGCATCCGTTTTTAATATTGATATTAATAAGAAATGTTTCTTGAGCAGCAAATCAGCATATTAGAATGATTTCTTAAGGATCATGTGACACTGAAGACTTAATGTAAGTTAATAAAAATGTTCATGTAAGTTCATGTAAATGTTGAGATTATCATTAACTATGATTAATAAATGCTGTAAAAGTATTATTCATTGTTAGTTTGCGTTAATGTAGTTATATATAGTCTATCATCTATCTTTGTTACACTGAAATTATACATTTAAGTACTGAGTAATATTAAGTAAATACATGTGCTTACTATAGGGTTACGATTAGGGTTTGGTTGGGTTTAGGTTAGTTGCATATGCATAATTTATGGTTATTACTGTAGTAACTACATGTAACATATGTAAATGACACTCTAAAATAAAATGTTACCAAACATTTTTAAAAAATTGTACCAACTCCAAAATTTTATTGTATGAGTATTAATTTTTTAGTTTTATTATTGAGTATTATTTACTTTAACCCAACAAACAGCAATAGTTGCAGCGTTAAATATACCCCAGCATGATTCTTTCAATCAGTAAAGTTATTTGAGAAAGTAACGCCTGTTAATGAGAATTAAGTTTTGAAGTGTAGCTCATTAAAGCTAGACATGATCTGAAGACCTCCGAGTCGTTATGATGGGTAATGGAATATTCTCTAAGTGCGTGGTTTGTGTCTGGCTCAGATTTTGTGGACGCTGCTCATTGTCTGGGATAATGCACACTGCCATGATGGCCACATGGCAGGAGACGTCCACCCCTGGCAGGGAAGAACTGCTGACGGGGCGGCTCTGATACAGACTAGACTAGATGAATCGGGCCCAGCGACAACAAAAGACAAATGACACAGGAAGAGTCGGACGCATGGACTTCCTGTTTCCTGTATGGGCACACGTCTGAGTTTGTTTACCGGTGGCCGTGCTGCCGGCTGTAATCAAAAGAAGGGTTGGGAAAACAGAAAAAAAAACAAAGATTGACACCGACCATACAGCCCTTGACAAGCCGCCTCGACGCGTTTGTTCAGCAAAATTAAACACTCCGGACTTTTTTCACCTGCTCTGGCAAGCAGCGGCGCATATGGCCCGCGAGTTAAAAATAAAGACAATGCGCATATATTATCATACATAATGCAGAACGACCCCCATTTAATATGCAAATTCCCTGAAATATTACTGAACACCTTCTGTTCAGAGCGAATACATTTGAATTTGCAATTAGAATTATCCTGTATAATTAATGAAAAGCGTCAATTTTTGGCTGCTTACTAATTTGATTAAACATGTTGATGAGGCATTTAGCAGCCGACTGAATGGAGACTGAAACCGGACTGGAGCAGGGCAGAGAGAGAACCAGAATCGGTCCAGTTCCCCTGTGACCTTTCTGACCTGGCTGCTTGGCTTGACTGCGCGTGCATTTGCATGTTTGTTTGTTTGTTTGTGTGAGTGTGTGAGAGAGAGAGAGGTGGCTTTGGAAAAGGGTGGGGGTTACAGGCAGAGCAATTAGTAGGGCTGCGTCTCGTCTGGCCATGTGTCGTAGATGGCAAAGAACAAATTGCTTCAATTGCGCCATGGCTTTCCCTACAAATCAGGGCTGTGTAAAAGGCTGTGCACACTTCCCTCTCTCTCTCTCTCTCCTCCCTTCCCATGTTTTCCTTTCTCTGCAAGAACACGGTGACATCATGAAACGCTGCGATAAGGAGAAACAGGTGACTTGAACAACAGCAGCTCAACTCTGAAAAAGGTGTTTACAAGTGAGCCAGGGCTCCAAATAAAACTTGCTTCCTATTTTAGATTTTATTCACACTAAGCACAAATCACAACTTTGAAAAGCATTCCATAACATTCCTAAAATATAATCTGGCTATTTTCGCTGCTGAATAAATGTCTGTTCACACCAAGAACGGTAGCTACAAAGATAACTGTAATGATAACTATAGTAGGGTCTATCTACACCAATGCTCATTACCGTTCTATTTATTCTAAGCGCTGCCACTTTAAACTCAAGCTCTGTAGAGTCGGTGGATTCTGATTGGCTGTCAGTGTTTATCGTTCATCATCTTTTGAAAGTGATTCCAAAGATATCATTCCTCTGAGTCTTTATTGTTCTAGCTGTAGGGTGGACTTCTTCATTCTCATACAATTAGAATGATTATTAAAATGTTATCATGATTGTCCTTGGTCTGAACAGGCCTTAAAGGGGTCCTTGATTATGATTTCACTTTTTAAACTTTAGTAAGTGTGTAATGTTGCTGTTTGAGCATAAACGACATCTACAAAGTTACAACACTCAAAGTTCAATGCAAAGGGAGATATTTTCTTTTACAGAAATCGCTATTTAAGGACTTCAACAAATGGCTGGTAGGCACTACAGTGAGCTTCTTCCTGGGTTGGTGACATCACAAACCCCCAAATTTACATAAATCCTGTCCCCAGAAAGGGGGTGAGGCCATGTTGGGCTGCTTTAGAGAAGACATTTTGTAGTAGAGTGTTGTTGCTATGCCGTCATTTTACGCCAGACTGCTTCACAAACGAGGGTCAGTTCAATGCTGGATTAACACAAATGATTAACATGACGGCACATGCTGAACTCCACAGCAAATATATGCATTTATCCAGCAACAATTCAGAAACATCCAGTTGCATTCTAAAAGTTGTAACTTCTTCCTGAGTCTCTCCATCAGTGTCGACTCCGGTTTGAACAATGTAAGGCTGACAATCATTTTGGCTGTGTGAGATTCTCCAGTTTTGTTGTTGTTGAGCAAGCAAAGTGCAAGCTGTTAAAGCTCTGCCCTCTTCTGGAAAGGGGCCGGGAGCAGCAGCTCATTTGTATTTAAAGGGACACACAAAAATGCAGTGTTTTTGCTCACACCCAAATAGGGGCAAATTTGACAAGCTATAACAAATGATCTGTGGGGTATTTTGAGCTGAAACTTCACAGACACATTCTGGGGAGACCAGAAACAACTTCTTACATCTTGTAAAAGGGGCATTATAGGTCCCCTTTAAAGAGTTTTATTTATCTTTTGGGTAGATGTTGCCAACAGTCCCTGATGAGTCACTTATTCCATTTGGAAAACTATAAGAAATCTTAAACACAAACAAAACGGTTTTATTGTGGAATGGCAGTAAAATGACATTTACACTCCGAACAGCTCCAGAATTCTGAGATAGAGATATATAATTTCTCATGCGCTCTGGTGCTTTTCAACCATCACATTCATTCAGTATCTAAAGCCAGTTAGATCGGGCGATAAGCCCGTTCCCAGGGAATTCTGTCGTTGTGCGTGCGCATGTTTGTTTATGTTGACCATTTTGATCTCGATTCAGCCCCCTGTTGCTATTTGTTACGGCTCTGTTTGTTTTGCACTGTATACAGTATCCATATTATACATACACAAACTCAGTCGTTAAGATGACACGGGGCTGGCTGAAGATCTTGAGAATGAGAGAATGTGAGCGAGCACGCCCAGCAGCTGATGCTGAGATAATTCCTTTGTCATGAGAGGTATTTGGCGAGATCAGTGCAGCGGAGGGTGTGTTAGTGTGTGACCTGCGTGATTGAGTGCGTATGCGTGAACGGAGTGTGTGCGGCTGGGCCGCATCCAAGCTTCGCACCTGCACCGCTCTCTTTGGGCCCCTTCTTCCTGTTCTTTCTCCCTCTCCATCCCTCTCTGTCTCTCGGCACGCTGCCACGCTGAAATATCGGCTGTTTTTATAGCAGTTCGGTTCCACTTATGCAGAACTCTTTCCTCCTTAGAGTTTCATTGACTATTTGAATATTGAAATGCAGGGCTTGTTTCCTCCTCAGCTATTCTTTTAGGAAAGGAAAATCACAAATGAGATCTTAATAGTTTCTCCTAGACAGCAATGAGATTAAATAGAGAGCAAAGGAAACTCTGTAGTGTCCTGCTTCTCACATTTTTCTCCTGTGAAAGAATATCTTCTCTCAAATGGTTCTTGTGACCCAAAAATTAGTTGCAGGTATATATATATATATATATATATATATATATATATATATATATATATATATATATGTATTATAAAACTATTATTTATTATTTTTCAATTTAAACAATTCCAATTCATTTTCCAATTCATTCACAATTATATACTTGTAATTTTTTTTTTTTACATTTTCATAAATCAAACATTTAAAAAAACATAACAATCATTGTTTTTTTTTTAGCTTTCTTTCTGTCAGAAATAGTCTTTTGTTAAATTTTAATATATATATATATATATATATATATATATATATATATATATATATATATATACAATATATATAAATAAATAAGTAAAACTGCATTTAATTAATTATTATATATATATATTTTTTTTAGCTTTTTAGCTTTCTTTTTTAGCATTATTCATTTCTCATTTGTTTGAAACACAATTGTATATTTTTTAATTATTATTTTTAATTAATTGATTTTTTTTTTTGCCTTCTTGCTTTATGTCAACAACTGTCTTATTTGTCTCTTTTCATTTTAATTTTATTTTGTAAAAGTTTTAATGAAACATTGACAAGATCTCCAGTAAGTCTCCTGAGCTTTGAAAGAGCAACCTCTGAGCAGTACAATTCTTCCTCTGGGTGATGAAGTCCTCAGGCATGTGGGCTCTGTTAGCTCCTCTCTGACTGCTGAGGAGGTGCTGTCACACCGCAGGGCCTCGGGCCTCCTCGTCATTTTCCTCAGCCCCTCACTCTGTGTTATTAGTGCCAGAGAGACCAGCTGCTCCCACAGCTGTAAGGGAGGAGGTGATTTATTAATTGAGTGGCAGCTTTTTTTAATCTCACACCTTCTGACGGGACGTGACAGGAGCTGTTCTCTCTGTTTGTCCTCTTCGGAAGTGGCACCGTCCCTACGCTGCTCTTTTGTGATATGGGAACTTGTATGGAACACTCTCAAAAAGGAGATCCCAGCACTTGTCCTCTTAATAACACAATACATCACTCCTGACGGGACAAAAGTCTAATAGACTATAAAGTGTAAGGGTGTATAAAGTGTAAATCTCACAGGACACCACTAACATCACTTATCAGATCTTCCAGAACTTATCAACACATCCACACAAATGAAATACACTACAACCTGAATCCAATGCCGCACCAGGATCAATATGTCGACTCGTGGCAATAGCGGTCTGATCAAATTCATTCTCTGAGATCTTTTTATTTTCTCTTTCCTCTCTAAATTACTCTGGCCAATTTTATCACACCAGAAAAAAAGGAACTTTTTTTTGAAGAGGTGCCGCAGAGTTTATATATATATATATATATATATATATATATATATATATATATATATATATATTATTTATATTATATTGATTTATTTATCTACTTTTTAAAGAAGGTTTTATTTGCTTATTTATTTACTTATTTATTTATTAATAACGTTTTCTTTGTACTCAGGCGGAAATTACTCAGATTGCATTGATTTATTGGAGGCCGGTCACTTGGGATTGTAGATTAATAAAATATTAGATAAATATTATTAAATATTTTATACTATTTTAATACAAATACTAATAATAGTTATCAATTACAAATTATTCTTAAATATAATCATATTTTTTTTTCTGATTAGTTTGAATCTGATAGTTTAAAAGAGTTCAATGTCATTAGACAACAATAATCAGACAAAGAATTAAAGATTCTACTAGTTTTGTACCATCAGACAGACAGTTAACGGCTCTCCTTGTGTCCATTGCAGAATTTCTATTCATTTCAGTTTTTTTTTTTTTTTTTTTTTTAAATATGCACAATAAATTAACAACACTATGAAAGTCCTAAGTCCACAACATCCTAAATGAGCGAATTTAAAATTAAACCTCTTTTTCCTTTTTTTTTTTATATTATGTCTTCCTGTACAGATAGTGGCATCACCTTCTGACAGCCTGTTTTTGTCGTGCAACCACTAATAAACACACCACCTGTATGCCGGCTCAGTCCAAACTGTCTACTTCAGTCACGCTGGATTTAATAGCGTACAAATCACATGACCCCGAACCTCACAGCGCGCTACAGTTTAAATCTATGATCCCAAGTGACCAGCCTCCAATAAATCAATACACTATCTGAGCGTAACCGCCCGCCCGAGTACATAGAGTAAATCCATTCTGCTGTTTAACAAACAAGAGCGTTTGTGTTCAGTGGGTGTAGGTTTGCAATCTGGAGGCAGCCATGGCTAAACGCTTGACCTCTCTTTTTCCCAGCATTGGCACCTTTCTATCACTGTCATACTGTTACTCATTCACATCTGAGCTCACTCATCACTCAAGGCCTTTCTGGCGACTTTGAGCCTCACCAGATGAGATGCTGATTTGAGAATGCAGGGAAAAAAAGAGCGGCATTCATCAAATTTCCTAGGAATGTAAATCAAAACATAAAGTCTTCACCTGCAGGCCTGGATTCCATGCAGCACTGTTGAACAGATTCTCATTAAGTCAAACTCACCCCAGCTGTGTACACTCATAGCTTGCCTGAGCGAACAAGAGCCCGAACTCTCCTCACACACACGTGCTTTCAAACTTTGCGGTAAGACTACAGCCCTCTCCGGGGACCGGAACCAACGACCTGTTACTGATTGGCAAGCTGTACCCTCTTCTGGTACGATGTGTTCCTCCAAACAAAGCCCCTGGTACGATGTGTTCCTTCAAACAAAGGAAGAAAAGAGGAAACATAAAAAAATCTGACAGTTTGTGGAGAGGTATTGAGAGTGTTTGTTATCAGCAAAGCATGTGATCTATGGAAGTTGAGACTCAATTGGACTGGCCAAATTTAATTGTGCATGTGACATTTGAATGGATGATTTCTACAACAGCATTTATTTCAATTTATTTTGTTTTGTTTTGTGTTGTTTTGTTTTGTTTTGTTTTGTTTTGTTTTATTATTTTATTTTGTTTTGTTTTGTTTTGTTTTGTTTTGCTTTGCTTTGCTTTGCTTTGCTTTGCTTTGCTTTGCTTTGCTTTGCTTTGCTTTGCTTTGCTTTGCTTTGCTTTATTTTATTTTATTTTATTTTATTTTTTCCCTCTTCTGGTATGATGTGTTCCTCCAAACAATGCCCCATCAGGAAGAAAAGAGGAAACATTAAAAAATCAGTCAATTTGAGGAAAGGTATTGAGTAAATGAATATTATCTACAAAGCATGTGATCTGTGGAAGATGATACTCAACTGGACTGGACAAATATGAATGTGCATGTGACATTCTAATACAGCATTTAAGACAAATATTTTTTTCAACTTTTTATTTTATTTTATTTTATTTTATTTTATTTTATTTTATTTTATTTTATTTTATTTTATTTTATTTTATTATTTTATTTTATTTTAGCTTTTTGTTCCTTCTGGTATGATACATTTCTCCCAAAAGAAAAGAGGAAACATAAAATAAAAAAAATATAAAAATCTTGAACACGATTGAAATGCTGCAATCTGCTCAGGAAGATTCTGAGAAGATGTTGGCGTCTGCGTGAATGTGTGTGTTTCTCTGGAGTTTGTAACTGTCCTCGGTTCTGTCCAGGCCAACACACAGCCAGATGGTGATGCTGGGTTCACCTTGTCCATGACCGTCTCCTCAATGCAGCAGAGAATGAGGTGTGCCAAACAGATGGATAATATCTGCTCTGTGATTTTAAAACCTGCATCTGGATTTTTTTTTTCTCTCTTTGACTCTCTCTTTATCTCTTTCTCACTTGCACTCTTTTTACCCTGAATGAAGAGTGAACTTCTTTTCTGGCAGCCCGGCCCCGTTCGTGGTAATTCGATTTTGTTTTCGGTGGTGTTCGCGTTCAGAATAAGTTCTCTCCCTCCATTATTTGTGTTCCCGTCGTGTTTAATTAAACCCAATGTCTGATGTGCCCCAAAATGGCTGCTGCTCTCTAAACACTTCAAAGCTCCTGCAAATTACATTTACTATGTAAGCATTGCATCATGTGTGCTTTTCAAATCAACATACTGTATCTAGGGCTGATATGTCGGTTCTTCTTCATCTTGACTTCGAACTTCTCACTTCAAAAACAAAGCAAAACACACCCCACACAGGCAAAAAAAAAAAACTCAAAAAACAGCCCGACTGACCTGGAGGTATTTGTGTTCCTTATTTATGAGGTTGGAAATACACAGTTTTGTAAAGCTGTTTGAGAACGACTCAAGTTGTGTTTTCATATGCCTATGTGGGTGCTGATTTCTCTTGACTGACAAACAAACGACGGACGTGGTGCTTGAAAAGGTTAAAGTGGCATGAGTGATATTAAAATGAGCCGGATGAGAGGCAAGCCCTAGGCGTTATTCAAATGGAGGAGTTATTTTTAATTTTGGTTCAATAAAGCAAGACGTTCAGCTATCCCTACCCAGATACTTAATTAAATACTTCACACACTATATTAGTTTTGTGTTGCCTGCCGCCGGTTCGGAATGGTAATAGCCATAAAGAGAAACATTTGTCTGACAGATAAAGTGAGGTATAAATCACTTTTCCCCCGAAGAACGATTTTGGAATAATAAAATACTCCTGTTTGCTGGCGTGAGAGAAATTATATTAGTTTCTACTTAAAGAGGCAGAGGCTATTTCACAGACTGACTCTTTTATTCTAACGGTCTTAAAGGACTCTTACATGTATTGTGGTTCACTCACTTAGCCCCCTGATTTACCTCGTGTTCCTCTTTGGTTCAAACACTGGAACATTCAACTGTGTAACTGTATTTCAAACCAGCGTATTTATAGTGTGTCAAGTCACTCAGTTTTAGGATTTTGTGATTGTTTTTAAAAGGATTGAGAATCCTGTCATCATTTACTTATTCAGGTTGCTCCAAACCTGCATTAATTTCTTTCTTAGAACACATATGTGATATGTGCTGTAGGGGCTTCATACATCTTGAAGTTTATTCATATGGAATCTTTTCTTCTTCTATTTTTTGTGGATAAATTTATCACCATTTATTTTCAATGTATAGAAAATTTGAGGAATAGTATGGGGTAAATTATACTGTTTTTGTTATCTATTGTACAAAGCATGTGATCTGTGGAAAAAGGAACTCAATTGGACTGGCCAAATTTTAATGTGAATTTGACATATGAATGGTTAATTTAATACTTTTTTTAACATGCATGGATTATTTTATTTTATTGAATATTCCATTCAATACTTGGAAGACTGGAGACTGTCTAGCTAAAATTACAAAAAGGCACCACAGAACTATCATAAAAGTCCACAGGACTTTATGCGCCCTATCATACACCCAGTGCAATGCTACGGCAGGCACGACGCAAGTGTTTTTTGCTAGTTTCAGCCCGACGCAGTTATCATTTTCACGTCCAGTGCCACGTTATTTAAATAGCAAATGCACTCACTCCCATCTCTTCGCCCCATGGGCGTCCTGGTCTGAAAACAAGGTGTGTTCAGGCGCATTGTTGGCGCATTGCTATTTTGAGGCAACTGGAAATGACTGTGCCATTTGACCAACAAAAACCTGGTCTAAAGTCAATGGTGCTGTATTTATATATTTATTTATTTATTTATTTATGTGCCTATAGGTGGGTGCACAATGCACGTATCTCTGCTTGTTACACACACAGGGACGTGCTGCAGCACACAAACATTTTTAAAAATAAAAGGATTCCTCGTTTAGACTTTCCGCTTGCAAATTCCGCTATGTAAATAGCAAATCCACCATGGAGCAAGTGCAACTGGCTATTAAAGGGAATGGGAGATGAGACTCTTATTGGTTTATTGCACCTTACGCCCAAAACACACCCATGACTCATTAAGAGACTAGGTACAACCCTTTTGGATCACGCACCTGGCGCGCCGACCATTTTTTCATTCGTTAAACTAGCAAAAGAGGATTCGGACATGCCCTAAGTGCACCTGTGCCATGCGCCATGTCTTTATAATTTTTGTAAGAAACAGGATCAAAAATTGGCATTGTTATCTGCTGCAAATTTCTCAATTTTTTGGCATTCCCATATTTTCAGATTTTTATTTGTTTTATATGTTCTTGTTTCTCTATACACTTTATATTCCTCAGAGAACTGTCCTTGAATTAGTTTAATTCTGTAATATTTAAACTAATGTATATCAAAACATTTTCTGTAAACACTGAGCATTTGATCTACCAGCTAACAGTGAAAGCACTGACAGTCCCTGTAGTGTGCAGTGACCTCAGCTTCATTCATTCCCTCCCCTGAGTAAGATATCTCCCCACGGACGGCTTCCACCAGCCGAGCGGTGTCGGACGCCCATATTTCTCACTCTTTCTCCCATTCTGAGGGGAGAACTAACTGGTGGCATCTGGTTCACTGTCTCTCCCTCTGTTCCCCAATATGCTCCCAATCTGTCCACAGGGCCTTTACTCGCTCTAATCTACGACTTCATCTTCAGTGAATATATCTGTTCGCTCGCTAGGCTTTGACAGGGCCGTTGCCGAGGATTAGTGCTGTCTTACAGTGCGGGATGTTCCGGATACCCTGGGCTTTAAAGGAATAGTTCAGCCCAAAATAAATATTCAGTCATTATTTACATATGACATGACTTTTTATATTTTTGAAGGATATAAAACGGCCAGTCTTTTCAATTTAATGAAGGTGCGCAATGAATTAAAAGCTCCAAAATGACTAAAAAGCACCATAAAAGTTTCATAGAAGCCGAATGGTAGTTTTGTGTGCAGAACAGACCAAAGTTTATCTTGGTGCATTCATTAAATAAATAGCAATGTCTGATTTGTGAACAAATCATTCTTTAATTTGAATCAGATCTTTTCAGTGAATCGGCTGATCCAGTTCACAAAACCTTTCTGAATGATTCATTCATTAATCCAGTACTCATATTGCTGACTCATGATTAAGTGACAGTGGCTAACAGCCCACTGGAGAGAAAGGAAAGACATGTGGTTGAGTAAATAAGGACAGAATTTTGGGTGAGCTAATTCTTTAAAGTAATCTTTTTACAATGTGCTGTTTATTTTCCCTCAGTCATGATGATGCATGGGAAAGTATCTCTCCAAGAAGCTGCTTAGCATGCTGTATGCTGATGTTTTGGCAGTGAGAAAGACTTACTGTAGGCTTCTCTGGCATATCTGTTTCTGCTGTGCTTTAAAGAGGGAATATTCCCGAAATTAATACTGCATGACAAAAACACTTTTTTTTTTTTTTAGTATTTATGGCTCTTCCTGAGATTAAGTGGCCTCAGAAAACACCTAGCATTTCTCCTCATCTTTCCACCCACAAAGAAAATCCTTCCATTCTCCCTCCCTCTCTCCCTCCCCATCCATAGTGGTTCCCTCTGTCTGAATAGAAAAATCCAGCAGGCCTGTGGGTGAAAAATGGGGCCATTTGGGCTTGTTTGTAAGTTCTGTCAAGAAGCAGCACCCCTGGCCTGGCCCGGTTAACAAATTGGATGTTTAATCTGGTGACATTCCTATCTGGGCCAAGGGCTAATGTATGTGTCTAAGAATAACCGGCCAGCAGGCCTGATAGATGGGAAGCTATTATAGGCGGTATTTAAATCTGAGCGCACAATTCCTCTATTTCCATGGTGGAAGAGTGACAGCTTGATTTCAACACTGGGGGGCTTGGATAGAGCTGTCAGCCTACACACATCAAGGAGGGATTTTCTTTGTTTTCCTTTCTTTTCCTCCACCGTCTCTTCCTTCTTCGGCTTGATTGACTGGACAGGCTGTTAACCGTGATGGTTGAGATGGAAGACAGTGTTGTAACGGGATTCGGGAAGTAGATATACTGCCTACAGATCTTTCACTTCAGTTCTTGTCTGTTGGTCCCGTAAAGGAGATTCTGTTTTATCCATCCGTCCATCTATCTGTCAATCTGTCTGTCTGTCCGTCCATTTATTAGGGATAGTGTGTTAAATTATATTATATATGTTTTATTAATATACATTATTTCATTAGTACAGTGGGTACAGAAAGTATTCAGGCCCCCTAAAATTTTTCACTCTTTGTTATATTGCAGCCATTTGCTAAAATCATTTAAGTTCATTTTTTTCCTCATTAATGTACACACAGCACCCCATATTGACAGAAAAACACAGAATTGTTGACATTTTTGCAGATTTATTAAAAAAGAAAAACTGAAATATCACATGGTCCTAAGTATTCAGACCCTTTGCTCAGTATTTAGTAGAAGCACCCTTCTGATCTAATACAGCCATGAGTCTTTTTGGGAAAGATGCAACAAGTTTTTCACACCTGGATTTGGGGATCTTCTGCCATTCCTCCTTGCAGATCCTCTCCAGTTCCCTTTCGTGGGAACTATCGACGCTACGTCAATGACGTGATGGGTTCCCATCACGTCATTGACGTAGCGTCTCATTCCCTTACTCAGGGAACAAGGGTTACGTCAGTAACCCAAGATGTTCTGTCAGGTTGGATGGTAAACGTTGGTGGACAGCCATTTTTAGGTCTCTCCAGAGATGCTCAATTGGGTTTAAGTCAGGGCTCTGGCTGGGCCATTCAAGAACAGTCACGGAGTTGTTGTGAAGCCACTGCTTCGTTATTTTAGTAAAATAACAAGCCAGACTGCCGTCCGTATTCAACTTCATATCAGTTACGCTTGTTTTGGAAGGCGTAGGATGTAGTGTAAGCATTTTGAACTGCGAGAGGCGTGACACTTTCTTCGTAAGTTGAATACGGAAGGCGATCTGGCAAAAGCTAGAAATTTTACTTTATAATGTGTTAAATATGGATATTTTTTCTAACACAAACACATCGCAGAGCCGTGTGGAGTATGTTTATGATGTGTGGATGCACTTTTTTGAGCTTCAAACAGGTTGTTTCTGTGCACTGCCATTATAAAGCTTGGGAGCATCAACTCTGATTGTATTCATCTGAAAGTCATATACACCTAGGATGGCTTGAGGGTGAGTAAATCATGTGGTAATTTTCATTTAAAATGAAATAATCCTTTAAAATAAATCTCACTAACCCAGTAGTAACTCAAGATTTCTCAATGTAAATCAGTGAACTCACATATCGACACATTGTTCTCAGATCACAACAGAGCTGTTCCACTGTCAAGTCTTACCGTTTGATCTCCATGTAGAGTAAAATATTATCTTAACACATTCACCCTGTCTTTCTCACCGGGGCTTCAGATGGTGACCAAATCCTCTGTAAGATCTACTTCTCTTTCCCTGCAGTCTGTACAAAGTCACTTTTGACATTTGACAGTTAATTAAGGAGTAAGTTGTTTCATAAAATATAGTATTTATTGTGCTGAGCATAATGATTCAGACTTCATGAGGAAATGTGCAGTTTCTGTTCACATAATTGGCCGTGTGAAAGTGTGGCAGGTTTCTGGGGTTTCGTTTATGGGTGTAATAAGTGACTGTGCTCTGTTCAGGAAGTGCAGCTTGCAGTAATTTCTGATCCATTCCTCCGTTGTGAGGTCAGCCACGTTCACGTGTTCTCTCTCTTTACTGCATTATGTCACGGATTGATTTCGATTGGAGGTACAAATATGTACTTCGCCATGGCAACAGGGGCCAAAATAATGCTTAAGAGGGTCTTGAGGAAATCTGATCATAGGGGAGGAGCGATTCTTGGTGTGATTTGAGTTGCTTCATTTTCTGTCTCTGCCGTTAAGTACAAACAGACACAAGGACACTGTTCACTGATCCAAACAAACATCCCACCATCAGGATTTTTGCAGGATCTTCTCATTTCTTATCTGTCTGTCTGCACCACCTCCTTTCCCGTTTTTCCCATGATGAAGTCATGGATTTATTTTCCCAGCCTTGTCTCTAGCAATTCAGCATGTTTAGTATAAGAGTAATCGTATATAAAACAGGAAGAAGCAAAAAAGAAGATTGTTACTGTACATCCCTGTCACATTACCTAATGTTTATTGTAATCAGTTTTTTTTTTTTTTTTTGTAATTTCAATAATACTTTATTAGTATTACTATTAGCATACAAGTTTAGCGCATAACCGTTTAACTGCATACTCACCGAAGCTGCATTTATTTGATTAAAAATACAGTAAAAATAAGGTAACTATTTTCTACTGTAATATAGTTTAAAATGTAATTTATTTCTTTGATCCTTTAGAAATCATATTATGTTGATTTGATGCTTTTAAATAATCTATTTCTTATTATTTTTAATGCTGAAACCGGTTGTGCTGCTTTTATATTTTTTGGGAAAAACATGATACATTTTTTTCAGGATTCTTTGATGAATGGAATGCTCAAAAGAACAGAATTTATTTGTTTATTTTTTGTATCAATTTAAATGTCTTTACTGTCACCTTTGATCAATTTATGAAAAAAAGTATATATATATATATTTATTTATTTATAAATATATAAAATATTATATATAATTTTTTAAATATAATTTAAAGGGATAATTTAAATTTCTGTCTTCATTTACTCACTCCCATGTCCTTCCAAACAAATGTCTTTCTTTCTTCAGTGGTACACAAAATGAGATTTTTGGGTTTTGTCCATACAATGAGGTTCAAAGTTAATGGGTTGATCCCACTGACCTTCATTAAACTGACAAAAACAGTTCTTCGGAATTTCATATTTTGTGTTCTAATAAAATGGAAGGACATGAGGGTGAGTAAATGATGACAAAATTTGTCTAGCTTTTAACAGGTAGTGAATTTCCTTATTCCTAAAAATTCTTAAAAATGCTCCTTTCATGTTTTACAAACTCCCCAGATGAATACAATAAATTTAATATGCATTCAAACGAAATGCATAGTCACTGCTCATCTCTGATACATGGAGGAGTCTGTGAGCTGCAACTGTTTTTGTGCTCATAACAAAGGTAAGAGGCCAGGGGAGCGGACGTTAGATGCAGTGTAAAGGATGAGACTGAGGAAAGGGAGACAAAGATCCGTTCTAGAGACTGTTTGAGTGCCTTATTAAATATTTAGTCTGATTGTACACGGTCCTGTAATTGCCATCTTGGCTATTGAATAATTGATGACGTGTAGGAGAGCAAAGGAAGGCCCCAGTCTCTCTCTCTCTCTCTCTCTCTCTTACACACATATCCACACCTTGCCTTTTTTGTACACCTTTATTGTTAATATAATCTTGTTCTCATTAACTAAAATGATTCTGAATTAAAGACAAAGTCAGTGAAATGATATTATAACCTCTTGTTCGCTTCCAGAATGTTCTCTTTGCTATCATACACAATAAATTATTGACAGAAACTGGCATGTGACTTTAAAAATAATTACACTGTTTGCTACAACCAGTCCATTCATAGGGCCAGAAAGAGCAAGCGCAGTCAAATGTTTGAGTTTTGATTATGCCTTTTCCAATACAGTGCAACTGGATATCAGGCAGCGTGTTGAGAGTGCAGAATGTTGTGAATGGGACAAAACACTGTTAATCTGATGCAGAGCCTATGAGAGCGATCGCTGCCCGTCTTAAGCATCCCAAAGAAAGACCATCTTTTCATAGAAAGCAACTAGCGCTCGCAGCAAACGGTGGCTGAGAATTGGAGCCATGGCAGCTTTTAAAAATACCTCTGCTGAAATATTGATTTTTTTCTTCTTCTTCTTCTTCTTCTTGCCTAACATAATAAGTGAGAGACTCCAGGGATGTGTGCGTATGTGTGTGAGACGATGGGTGAGCAGACAGAGATGCTCCTTTTACACATCACGTGAGGACATTTGTGTGTGTATGTGCGTATGTGTGTAAGAATGTTTGTGAATCTGTACGTGTGTCTTTGTGCAGATACAACAAGCTATATTCTGAACTATCTTCAAAAATATAGGTTCTTTATTGGCATCTATGTTTCCATGAAGAACCTTTAACATCCATGGAAGTTTTCTGTTGCTCTAAAGGTTCTTTATAGTGAAAAAAGGTTCTTTGGATCATTTTTTTTTTTTTTTTAATATTCTACTCACTAAGAAGAAAATGGTTTTATTGAAAGGTTCTTTGGGGAACCAGAAATGGTTCTTCTATGGCATTGCTCTACAACTTTCATTGTTAAAACAGTTGAAACATTCTTTAAAATAATAATGACAGAATCCCTGTTAATATCTCCTTTTTTCTTCATGATAGCAAGAAGTCCAAGAATAGAAAATCTACAGTTTATCAGATTTTTTTTCTCTAGAGGCACTAGTAATCTCACATAAGTTTCTGAAGAAATCTCAACTGTGTTCAGATTTAATAAGATACCAAAGTCTGCAATCAAAAGTTCAAAATCTTCATGAACTTGTCAAATTTATTTAAGCTGTACAACCCACAATAATTGTAAGGCTCTATACTCATACTGTCTCATTTCTTTGTATTTTTTATTTACCCAATGGGATTTTAGGAGAGACAAAGTTGAAACTTTCAATGAAACATAACTGCAGGTGTCCTGAGCTATGAAAGAGTTATAGCTCATATAGTTTCATAATAATTTTTTAGATTCACAGATTTACACTTTGCTCTTTTTTTATCCTCAAACTCTCAGATTTCTCTGCCATAGCGGTTTATAAACATCACCAAAACATTTGTTCACCAGCATCACCCATAAAACAATCCAAACTGAAGCTGAAGAGTTGTAAATGGTCAGGTCATCTCACACTAAAAGCTAAAGTCAGGTTTAGATGAAGGCCTGCCATACGGCTTTTCTCAGAGCTACAAGCGAGAGACCCTGGCCTCCACAGCCTGAAACCAACCCACCCAGCCCTTTCCGGTTTCTCTCTGGTCATAGAACCCCTTCCATGACAGTCCCTCGAGTTCGAGACAGAGCGATGGAGTGAGAGAAGTGGAAAGGGTGCTGTAGACCAGCAGTAATTCCTGACTCGGAGTTGGAGGCACATTAGGGACTGACAGGGCCACACATCCCCCTGTAATTGATTGCAGGCCAGCGTAATGAGGTGACGGCTTACAACAGAGACGCCAACTCCCTCATTATCTTTACCCACTTTTTTAAGAGCAGAAAGAGAGAGAGACAGCAAAAGACAGGAAGAGAGACAGAGAGAAGGATGGAGAAAAAGAAACACTGAGACTAATAACCGAGCCCTGGCTCTAGAAGGTCATTAATTATTTATGTTGTTTTAATAAGTTTTAGATGGGGAGGGAGAGGTTCAGCGTGAGAGTTAGTCTTTCTCTTCTCCGTCTTTCTCTGTCCACACCTCAATTTCGCCTGTTCTGTCATTCTGTCTTTTCCTATAGCTGTCTGTCCATTTCATACTGGGGTCTTTGTATCACAGCTACAATATCAGTCATTGCCAAAGCCTTGAGGGGACTTCAGGATGACATGTATCCACACTTGGAAATGAAAAGGCTCTGTATTTTTTTAAAGTGACAATAATATGATATGATTATTGTATATATGATTCTGATGCTTTTATTCTATCATTGTGCTAATTAGCAAGGAGACTGTTTTTTAATTATTTATTTTTGCCTAGTGATCAACCCATACGAGTTTTTCTTTTTTTTTAGTCCAATGGCCGCTATAATGCTGATATATCTACATATATAATAAACACTATTATCTGTCATTATAATAACTATAAAAATGTAAAAATATTTTACATAAAATAACAAAAAATAATATAATTATTGATTATAATATACATGTATAATACAGTACAAAGATATTTATATTCAAGTGTTGCTTAATATAATATAATATAATATAATATAATATAATATAATATAATATAATATAATATAATATAATATAATATAATATAATATAATATAATATAATATAAAATATATTGCAAGACAATTATTGCAGCACAAATATAAATGGATACCAATGATTTTTTTATATATAATTATGTAGTTTGTATGCTATATATAAAATGCCCACAAACTACAAACTTTCTGAGTAAATGATTATTATCCAATTTACCCAAATAATAAAAAAAAATGGACAAATACATTTATATTTATTATATATTGCAATATCATATTTGAGAATCGAGACATCTATAGGATGAACATAGAAAATTTGCCCTATAAAATTGCAATTTCTGTTTAGTTTTGGTCTAAATATTTTCTGTGGTGATCAACAGCAGGTCAAAGATGCTGTCGATAGAGCTTAAATTGCACTTAACCCAGAATATTCCTTTAAAGTCTGCTGGTTACACTGGACTCTTTCAGAATCTGCCCTGCTTGCGTCTTTCCACTCGCCCCCGTTTTCCTGTCTGAGATCTCTATTCCACCCCGAGCCTTGTCATCTAAAAGCGGCTCTTCCCCCCTCATCCCGCACACTTCCAAACACTGGGCTAGTCCTGCCTCGATCCGAAGGGAGCCGACCTGCTTTGAAGTGCTGCCGCTTTTCCAGGATGAGACCTGGAATCTCACATTCCCTGTCAACTCCTGCCCAGTGGCAGATGGAGAAGTCTAGACCTACGAGACTCTCTACCGTCACGTGCTCCTCTCTCCCCCTCCACACCCTCATCTCTCTCTCTCTTTCTTCCCCGTGTTCCGTGATTCTGAGAGCTCTGCCGTTCCAGAACCACCAAAGCGGGACGGGTTTCAGCTCAAGATCCAGGCAGGATTCTCTACTTTTAGATGGTGACTGGGTGGTTGTATAAACACAGTACTCCTCTAATATCTGAGAAGAGCTTCACTTACAGCCCTTGTCTCCTGCTGTGTTTTAATTCAATCCTTATTGATCCATATCTCTCCTTCCAAGGACTCCAATATCATATGAATGGAGCTCAGGGATGGGTTCCCCATATTATTGTATTCCATGGCCATAAAGGGCATTAGCAGCCAACAGAGCAACCCAGATCAAGTATCAGTCGATACTAGCTAAAGAGAGCAGGCTTTCTCCCTTTCTCTCCATCTTTCTCGCCGGATTTCTCTCTTTCCTATCTCTCTCTGGGCATTTGCTCAAGAGCGCTGATGGGGTTAAAGTATATATAGTGATTATGTCATGCGGTAAAGCGAGGTTCTAAAAAATCGCTTAAGTTAGCACCTTGTGTTTTTAAAGATATTGTTACTGTCTTATTAGGGAGAAATCAATGGCGTCTGCAGATGGCGGCCATTTATATAGCAGACGGGGCTTCTCTCGCTGCTTTTTCTCCCAGCATCCTTCTCTCCGTGCGCTCCGTGGGGCGGCAGCGGCGGAGGTTATCCTGTGGTTAATGTGACATGGCTGTCTGCGACCTTGCTGGTTGTTAACTGCCCGGATTATTATTGTGATAATGTGGCAATTAAAAGGAAAGCACTCCATCAAAATAGTGGGGCTTATGGTCCTGGAGATGAATGCATAGAGATTACCAGCCAGGGGAAATGCATTAAGACTGCAATCCATTTCGTACTGTAGCCCACCTCCAGCAGCGGAGGCTATTACGGCTCATCTTCATTGATATCCATTCCTGATCAATAGCACCAGGCTGAGGTAAAAATACAAGTAAATCAACAAAGCTGGAGTTAGTCTTCGATATAAAGGAAGAAAAGTCAAACCTCATCTCTAATTGCACATCATACGTCGTCCACACCAAGTGTCTTTTCTGAGCCAGCTTTGAGACTGGGCTAAACTGCTCATTGGCAGCTGTTTATAGCTGCTATTGTCCTTGAGTGTTTTCATTGTGTTTGAGTCACTCAAAAGTGTTTCTGTCTTTCTTTTTCAGATTTTTCCTGAAATTCTTCCTCAAGTGTAATCAGAACTGTTTGAAAAATGCAGGAAACCCCAGAGACATGAGGCGATTTCAGGTGAGAATACACATGTACAGACAAAAACAATGCAGTTACATGCACACAACCAGGCACTAATCAAGCTTTGGTGTCACCGTAGGTGGTGGTGTCCACCACAGTGAATGTGGACGGCCATGTCCTGGCCGTGTCAGATAACATGTTCGTCCACAACAACTCCAAACATGGGCGGAGGGCGCGACGCCTGGACCCTTCTGAAGGTAAGACGCAACCTTCACCGAAAAAAACGAAAACATGTTTGTTAACTTTGTACACATCAAAGAATCTTAATTTTAAAATGTATTAAAATGGAAATGATTATTTTGAACTTTTTCAGAATGTCGTCCCAAACCCGTAAGACCTACATTCATCTTCGGAACACAAATAAAGATATTTTTTTCATGAAATCCGAGGGTTTCTAAACCACACATAGGCAGCAACATCACTGTACCTTTTGAGGTCCAGAAAGGTAGTAATGGCATTAAAATATAGTCAACGTAACTACAGTGGTTCAAACTTAATGTTATGAAGCGACAAGAATACTTTTTGTGGGTAAAAACTAAACAAACAAAAAAAAGACTTTATTCAACAATTTGAACTGTTTTTTTGGGTTGAACCACTGTAGTCATATTGACTATTTTAACAATGTCTTTAATACCTTTCTGGACCTCAAAAGGTGCAATGACGTTGCTGCTTATCTGTGGTTCAGATACCCTCAGATTTCATCAAAAATATCTTAATTTGTGTTCTGAAGATAAACGAAGGTCTTACGGGTTTGGGATGACATGAGGGTGAGTACTTAATGACAGAAATTTTTGGGTAAACTAACCCTTTAAAATCTATAAAAAAAATTTTTAAAAAAATCACAAATCGTACTCCCCCCAAACTTTTGAATGGTAGAGTAAGTTTGAGACCACATTCATTATAATGACGAAGAAAGCCAAACACGTTAGTGCTACTTTCTACTTCCTTACCTAGTTCTCGGAGTACAGGTAATCTCACATCTGTCTATCTGAAGGACCTGCACTGGGTAATGTCGCTTTGATATGAAGTGATAAAAGTGTGCGCTGAACATCACCTCCCAGCTGACCTCAGAACAGTTACTGTATGTAGGAAAATGTGTGATTAGCTCTGTGCGAAAACCGTCGCTGTGGAATCACCGGCACTCCTGAGTCCCAGTCGAGGAAAAGGAAAGTCACTGCTCTACTTTTAGAAAGACTCTTCAGTAATTCTCCAAAGACCAGAACATAAAGAGGAAGTCACTGATGGTGATGCATTGTGGGAGATGTGCAGGCTTTCATCTTTAACACAATAGAATACCCATGCAGATATTGTAAAAGAGAACAGCTGTTCCATTACACCCCAACAGGTGAATGCAAATCACGCCCAAAGGTTGTTTACTTTCATCTGTTCATTTTTCACAGGTATCAAAACTTCCTCTTTCCAGAGATTTTTACTTATGCAACAAAGAGAACAATCAAAAGCAATCAAAAGTGATTCAGAGCCTAAAGTTAGGGAACTTTGCATTCCCATGATGCCATTCAAGTAAAGTGGCCGCTGGTGTACAGCACAATATGCAGTAATGTGGTCTTACCAAGAGCCCCTTGGTTTGCCTGTTAGCTCACCAAGCTGCGACCAATCAATTCCCGTCCATAGCCAGTGGAGACTGGGCCAGTTGTTCAGTCAGCCTGTCTGTCTCCATACCGCCTGCAAAGACGGATTTACGATAAAAGACCCAAAAAAAAAAAAAAAAAAAAAAACTTAATGGTTTTATTGAGCTGAGAGATGCAGACACCAAAGAAAAAAAATCAAATGAGCTTTTACAGCCATTGGATTTCCTGTTTATCAGTTTTTGTTGTAGAGTAAAACACTGGTAATGGTAATTAATTTAATGATAATGTTTCCCAAATGTTACATGAACGTTGACACCGACCCGCTCTAACTAGCTCTAACCAGTGCTTGTGTTGTGATCTTGTTTTCCGAAGCAGCCACTCCATGCATTAAGGCCATCAGCCCCAGTGAAGGATGGACGACTGGGGGGGCGACCGTCATCATTATTGGGGACAACTTCTTTGACGGATTACAAGTGGTCTTCGGCACAATGCTGGTTTGGAGTGAGGTAAGTTATGAAACTGAAGTGGTTTTGAAGAGCCAAACCATTTTACTATTAAACATTTAATTATTCTTTAAATATTTCTTTATTATCTTTCTTTATTACCTTTCTTTTTCTTTAAAGGAGTGTTTTTGATTTCACATTGGTTTAAATAAATCAAATTTGTTTCAGTAATGTGAACACTTTCATTTAATGTTCAATATTGCTTAAAACTTTAGATTTCAAGTTTGAGAGAACCCACTGTACGGTTAAAATCTATAACAGTGTCCTTTGAGTAATGAATCACTCTTTAGCTTGAGCATTAACTTTGTTTACATTGGAGACAATGCTCGTGTATTGAGTGCCGACCACTGAACGTGTGCTCCGATGGCTTCTAGCTCATCACACCTCACGCTATCCGGGTGCAGACGCCCCCTAGACACATCCCTGGGGTCGTGGAGGTCACACTCTCTTACAAGTCCAAGCAATTCTGCAAAGGAGCTCCGGGACGCTTCGTCTACACAGGTATACAACACTTTGCAACTGCCTGGAGCCATTGCAACCATCTCCAGTATCAGAGCACATTTCTGTCATCTTTCTTAGAGGTCAATCTTTGCATGTGTTCTTTGTCCATTTTATCGAGTTCCTGCCTTTGTTAGCTTAAAATATTAGGGCTTGTATGCTTTGTGGTCCGTAAAGACGCTTTCCCATGATGGCATACTCTTAGCGGGTCATTCTTGACTCCACACAAGCGGTCGTGTCTTTACTTTCGGCTGATGTCCGTTCTCTTGTGTCCAACAGGCAGGACGAATATCATTTAGTAAAATCAGTGCTTTTCATACACCGATTATTCCATCAGAATAATCCAGATGCCAGTCAAAGTAGGCGAAAGGTCAGATCTAGGACTGTTTGGTGTGATAAGAAAATGTCACAGCGACGGTCATAAAAGCGAAAGAAAGAGAGGCCTGTGTTCAGGCTTTCTGTTATACATCAGCTTTATCTCAGTGTATTTCCCACGTTCTTTGTTCAAAGCGCCTCTCATTCAGATGCATTTGCCATGTAAGCAGCAAAAAGAGACAACTTTACAATAGAGAGGACGGCCCTGTCTTACCTTCGACCGTTCCTTTGCAATGCTAATGTCTGCCGGACCGACGAGAGTTGACTGACAGCTGTACGCTGCGTCGCTTTTTATGATGAATAGCTTGAATTTTTCTAAAAGTTCAAAAGAATATTCGCGGTGCAAAGAAAGCCTGTTGCAAATTGTAAAGATGAATGAAAAAGGACCTGTAGAATATCTCTAAATCAGAAAGCAGAGACAAAAGTAAATGTAAGGTCATACAGGATAGAGGACAATGAGAATATACACACAAATTATATATATTATGTAATAAATACATAGGCTATATACATGCTTACATTTTTTTCTTTCTTTACAATATAGCAATTCCTGTAAGAATATAGTTTGGAGACTCAGTGCCTAATCTTTCTTTCTCAAAATCATTTTCATTGTACGCTGCAAATTAGATTCACACATACATATTTTAGTTTGTGGATGCACTGACATACATCCAGCAACTTATTTACTGTGCCAGAGATGTGTGATATTCATGAATGTGAAATGAAGCGGGCTTTTAAATACTAAACAGGCAGACTGTGTATAATTGAAGAGGAATGAGAGTGCATCTAACCTCAGTGATGTCTTTCCCACCAGAGACTTCCCATAAGCCCCAGTGAGCTCAACTTTACACAGCATTCCAGCTCGAAAAAAAATTCACTCCTTATCGTCAGACACTTCCAAATGAACACAAGCCAGTTTGAATATTTTGAAAGAGATACATTTAGGTCATCAGAAATTAAGTGCTCAGGCCGTAGGGATTGGGAGGGGGATACGTACATTGGCGAAGGAAACTGGCATCTCTGTGCAGACACACATTATTTTTTATCACATTCCTTTTATCTGCTTTTCATTAGCAGTAATGGACCCTAGAAATGCATCAAAGACGGCCAATGTGCCCATTCCACTGATTATAGGTTCACTGTCTTATCTTTGCTGGAGTTGAAAGCCAGAGAAGCAGTGTTCAGAGCATGTCTTTTCTGATATCACTGCCGTTAACACTGCCATCACAGGAAGTGATCTCACAGTCTTCAGACTGAAGCATCTGGGGCTGTTAAAGGGAAATTTCACCTCTCTTCACCAGGGCTTAATAACATTCAGAATTTAGTTCATTAGAATTTATCAGTCTGAATTTTGTCACATGGAATTTGGACATTCCCTACACAGGATCTTGCATTGGAATGACAGGAAAAGGAGTTTACTTTCCTCAACTACTATGTACTTACATTAAAAAATAAGTACTTATTCTGTTCATATTATATTGCAAAACATTTGCTGCTACTGAAGTGGGATACAAGTAAGGTTAGGGACAGGTTTGATAGTATGGGTTGGTTTAAGGGGGGGGGGGGGTAAGGTGTAAGGGATGGGTCAACAGTGTAATTATAAATGTAATTAAAGAAATGAATTACAGATGTAAATACATGCAGGTATTTTTGTAAATATAATTCCAATGTAAAAACATATGTATGTACACAATAAGTGCATTGTATCAAATGAGTAATTTAAATGTAAGTTCATAGTGGTTAAGGCCACCTAATATAAAGTGGGACCGATTTTAAAATATATGTATATATATATATATATATATATATATATATATATATATATATATATATATATATATATATATATATATATTCAATTTGCAATATTCAAATTGCAATTCTGTATCCTGTTTGCTACCACAGTTCAAATTGAAGTTGTTATTTTATTGCTATGAAAGGCTTTCTCAGTTAAATTCTGAATATCACACAACTCTACTCTGCACCTGGCTCTACCACTACAGGGAAATGTCAAAGATTGGCTGTGTCCAAATTCCCTGAAAGCATTTAATGTGTGGCATGGGCTAGTTAGGACATCTTGTTAGATTAGCAGAATGTTAAGTCCAATTCTCACTTTCATTGTTGCAGCTGGTACCTGATAACTATTACGGCTTTGTTGCTTTCTCACATTTACTCTGTTCTCTCTGGCTCTCCCTTCGGAGAGATCTTCACTCTTATTCTGTTAGTTCTGCTTTCTGCCTGCATGCATCATTAAATCCTTCAGTCCACCAGCTCATGTCTCTCTCTCTCTCTGTCTGTCTCTCGGGGGGTTAAGACTCCCCAGGTGTTGGGTTAGAGGAAGGAGGGCGAGATGAGTGTGAAGAGCCTGAGGGTATTGACTTTCCTGGGAAAACACAGCTCTCTAAAATCAGTAGCCAAATACTGCAATAACTCAACAGCCATTGATCCTCTTTCCCCTACGGCCACATTGATCTATACATTACAAGCACTGAGACTGGCGGCATGGATCCAGCCTACGCTAACACAAGCCTCCCAATAGCCAGTAACTTACTGCCTCTGCCATTATAATCATAATAATAAAACATGTGACCAGAAGTGATGTACAGTTAAACGACAGCACATCGTACCTCTGGTTTGCAAGCATTCAAGCAGTATTTGGGGCATCAAAAAGTCCGCATTTGATTTGGCCTTTTGGGTATACCGTTTTATTTGATTGCCTCAGTCAAGGAGATCCACCAGATATAAAACTTGTATCTGAAGCATCCTCTCAACTTCCTGAAAGGGGAGGGCTACTATTCCCTTAGCAGTGCTGCATGCATTCCAAGCAATTGCACAATATCCTAGAAACAGAGGCTGAGAGGATACTGGAGGTGCAGGACTGTTAATACGAAGAGTGCTGTTCTCTTGGGTGCCAATGTGCCTGTCAGAACTTGCCTGATGCTTTCCAGGCTGACAGCCTTTGGCATTGCAAACAAGAGCTGTAGCATCTTTGCTGGGTGAGACCTTTTGTTTAAAAGACTCAGGGGTCACTTAAATTGGGTGCTGGGTTACAGAATGGACAGGGACAGGGGGGGAACAACCTCCCCGAACACTTGCTCAACCCATTCTGGGTACCTTATTTCAGCTTGTCTGAGCCTCAGTTGTAGAATAGGGGTTGTTTTGTGAAGCTAATGGCTGTCATGGGGTTGTAGGGTAGGCTGGCGCAGTCCCAAAGGGTTAGGAAGGGTGTATATGTTTTTTGGTGGCTCTAAGTGCCCAGACTTCATACATTATGCTATTGCCTGAAGCGAATGTAAAACTAAAGCTTACTTTAGGTTCAAAGTGTGTTACATTGACTTGCAACTCTGTTAATGGGATAATAATTTTATTGTTTATTCATTTTCATGTCGTCCCAAATATGTATGACTTTCTTTCTTCTGTGGAAAAAGTAGATATTTTGAAAACTGTCTCAATGTCTTTTTTGAGAATGGGCGACAAATTTCAATCTAAAGTGTCCAGATAGAAATTTGTTGCCCATTCTCATTGGGAAAGTGTCCAAGCAACATCGCTCGGCAACATTGCTAAAAAAGTTGCCTCGTGTATCATCATTTAAGCCAATGGGATCCAATGTTGTTCTTTTGGATCCCATTACCTTTTATTATACAGACAAACAGGTGAAACATAATTCAGAATATCTTCAGGTTTGAGACAACATGAGGAGGAGACTAAGAGAATTGTTGAAAGGAAGAGACTTAGGGAATCGTTGTAAGGGATTGGATGTCAAAGCTACACAACAAAGATTTTCTCAATTTAGCTATGTAATTGCCACAGCCTGGGGCCCGAAGAGTTGATTGGAAAACCACGGAGCACCCAGCTGGTATGCAACTTAAAATCATGGGCTGGTTTTGGAACCTGCTCGCTGTGTTCTCACATCAGCCAGAGGTTCTGGCGCCATCCACTACAAAAGCTCTTTAAAACTGGCACTAAAGCTTAATGGCACAGGCTCTGTGGACAGCGGTGGCTGATGTTTCTCAAAGACCGTTCCCATAGCCGGAGCTCGGAGAGGGACCAGGAGCAGTTCACTTGTTGCACAAGCCATGGAACAATGGGCCACTTTGTTACCTTTTCATCCTCGGAGCGGGCAGATGGAACACATTAGCGGAACGTTCCACTGGATGAGCTCTGCAGGGCTGCCGAGCACGTAGAACAGGACCCGGCATGATGTCATCATTTCGTTCAGTTGTTTCACAGCTTGGACGCCGATGTGTTTGTGAGTCTCACACTAGGAGGTGGTCTGTCAGCAGTATCCTGACTGCGGAGTATATTGGTGAGACACTTTGACAGTAGCTGAAGTACAGCCTTTTAGTGAAATCCATATCCAGGCTATTGGCATGCGGTAATCTAATTAATGTCAAATTTCAAATGTTAGAAAAGCAGAAACGTCATCTTTTTTTCTTTCTTATTAGCCAAGTAACATAAAGAGTTTGTCAAGAGTATTTTTTTAATTCATATTTTTGTATTTGCATAAATGCTAAGACAGATACAGCCATACATTATTGATATGCCACAATGCTTTTTCTCACGATATTGTATTGATACTTTAAAACTTTATATCAATGTTTGTTAATGCACCAAAATAATAATTCTTTGTCAAAATGGAAACTGAAAATTATTATTTTTAATTATAATTATTTAAAAAAGAAAATTTAATAAAACAATTTCTTTTTATAATTATTTTTTAATAATTTATATTTTTTTATAATAATTTGAAATATTGGATATGTTTTTTTTAATATTGCTCAATAACTCTGTAGACACAAAAACAGAATTTTTGGTAATATAACAAAATTTCTTATACAATTTTCCAAAATTTTGGTGCATTTGTATTTATTTATTTTTGCATGGCCTACAGTTCCATAATAGAGAATTAGGTCATCTAAATATGCATAAACTCTGAGACAATAGCTGTGTCCCAATTCAGGGGCTGTGTCCTTCAGAGGTCCCATTTGAAGGCTGCATATGTCATTGAGTCGGTCTCATTTAGGAAAATTAACCGTTAGATTGCAAAGTAATAGAGAAATTACAGTAATTTACACCTCATGATGAATAACAGTCAATTTTATTATGGTTACTTTTCTTAAATGAGACCTGAGACCTTTTCTTAAATGACGACTTGAGGACGTATGCAGCCTTTAAATGTGACCTCCGGAGGACGCAGCCCATGAATTGGGACACAGCTAATGTTTCTCGGTGCAGTCAGAGCCACTCAATGAGGATCTAGAGAGATTAGAAACTATATTGAATGTACTAATGTATTGAATCAGGATGTATATATTGTGATTTATATCGAATCGTGATGTAGTTGGCGATTCATAGTCCTATGATACCAACTCTCAGATATGTGAAAAAGTGTGTGCTTTGCAGTGACTTGAATGCAGTAAACATTTCCAGTGTGGAAACACTGAAGCAGAAGTGACATTAACACACCAAGCTCCTTCTGTTACCCCTACTCTCTCTCTTTCTCCTCAGAGACCGAACGGTGATGCAACCATGCTGATTACCGCTTGCATCCGTTTGCCTTGCCGGCTAGATATGTTAATCATCTGTTAGGTAATTGCCTCTGTAGCGCCTTGATTAAATTGAGTGACACGTCAAAGAAGTGTGCCTCAAAGCCATACTTCCCCCACCTGAGGAGCCTGTTATTATTTTGGAGTCACAGCCTAAAGTGTCCCCCCATGAAATGACTAATTATCCAACATTGGTTCCACAGGTCTTCTCTTTAAGAGAAAAGTGATTCCTTTGATAGTGATATGAGTCTCGACTCTGTAGAGGAACGACACATTCCCCTTGTGTAGAAAAGCCTCCTCTTATTTTTTTCCACTGATCTTATTTCCCATCTCGTACATGCATACAAAATGACTGACACACGTGAAGTGATACAGCACACGTGCTTTCCCGACATCTTGTTGCTCCCTCACGATAACGTCAGACCAAAAGTGAGAATCATTTGTTGATTATTATCTGTCCCTAAAATCCAGACAGTGTTTCATAGTGCGGTGTCACACAGGGGTAAAACCAAGGTTAGCTCAGCTTTGTAATTGCTGCCATAACAGCGAATCGTGTTCAAGACGTAATTAAAAGTGTGTGGTTTTTAGTGCGAGTGAGTCTGTGTTGTCTGCGTGTTTGAAGAGGCCAGGGTGGGTTTTTCTTCATCTTCCCTGGTGGCTCTCCACTTTAAAGCAGCCTGCGCGCCCTGCCTCTACTGTCAATCACAGTTTAAAGTTCATGAAATTTCTATGAGGATCGATCCAGGGAGGAGGAGGTGGTAGGAGTGTTTGGGGGTTGCAGGGGTTAGGGATGGGGGAGCGGGCCGTGATGATTGATCCAAACTTGCACTTTGAATCTCACTCCTTGTTTTATTCCTTCAGAATGGTGCGAAGAAGCGCATTCTGATTTTTCCGTCAGTTGCGATGCAATGCGTTTCCGTGTGGCGCGGCCTTTCTGACGTGAGGACAAAGAGGAGATGGATGGGTTGAAATCGATGACACGCAACAGGGGGGTCTTCAGACGTTTGTCAACAAGCCAGATCTGCGACCTTGCAGCGACAGACTAGAACGGGAAAACAAAACGCCTCCTCACGTCGCCCCGTTGTGCACCTGTAAATGTCTTCCCCCTAAAGAGTAGCGGGGCAATCTAAGTGCGAGATACCCATCTGCAGGTGAAAGAGCCGCTCTGTGCCATTCTCTCCCATATCAATCATGTAGCACATGAAAATGAGAAATTGAGGCATGTTGCGTCGGAATCCGAACCTGCATCAAATTCCCCATTCCATCAATGCGCCTCCCATGGACAAAGCAGGGCTTGATCAAGTGTTTTAGATGGGCCGAGGGCTCCATCTAAAATCATTCAGTCTGCGTTAGGGGGAGACCGCTGAAATAGCCTCTCTCTGAATGGTTGCGATTGTGGCCTAAGGGGGCATGACTACGCTTACAATCACCGCATCACGGTGGCTAAGAAGGAGAGAACAGGAATGGATATGGCACCTAAAAAGCCCTATGTTGTAAAGACAGATGCCATCAGGGAGAGGGGAAACATGATCAGCCGGGAGGCCTGTTGGAAAGTGGGAACAGGAGAATGTAAATAGAAAAACAGTGGAGGGTAAATAGATGTAAGCCCATCGGAGAGCATGGATGTAAACAAGCGGAGACTAAACGTACATACAGTTGGCGGGGGATGAGTTATTCGGGTTGGGCTGGGAAATTAAGTGCTGTGATAGCTTATATTGCAGGGTTGTGTTCCATTCACAATTTGAATTGAGAATTTACATTTCTGAATTTGAATTGTGGTAGCAAAAATACAGCACTGCAATTCAAATGTGAATATAAGGAAGTACAATTAAAGGGTTAGTTCACACTAAAATGAAATTTCTGTCATTAATTACTCACCCTCATGTCGTTCCAAACCCGTAAGATCTTCGTTCTTCTTCAGAACACAAATTAAGACAGATTTTTGATGAAATCCGAAGGTATCTGAACCACACATAGTCATCGTACTCTTTAAGGTCCAGAAAGGTATTAAAGTCATTGTTTAAATAGTCCATGTGACTACAGTTTTTCAATAGAAAACAACAAAATTACCACATTCAAGGTCCAGAAAAGTAGTAAAAACATTGTTAAAATAGTCAACGTGGCTACAGTGGTTAAAACTTAATGTTATGACGTGACTAAAATACTTTTTGTGCGCAAAACAAAACAAAAATATCGACTTTATTTAACAAATTCGTCTCTCCCCTGTCAGACTCATACGCACTTGACGCAGTGAACGCAGTTCATCGCTTCCGTGTTTATGTCCGAACGCCGACTCAGTATTGGCTGGCTCCTGCACGCATGCATCATGCTTGCTCACGTGACCAGTGTCGGCCAATACTGAGCCGGCATTTGGACATAGAAACCTGGAAGCACTGAACGTAAATAGCGTAGGAGAATGACGAATTTGTTGAATAAAGTCGTTATGTTTTTGTTTGTTTTTTCGCACAAATAGTATACTCGTCACTTCATAACATTAAGGTTGAACTGCTGTAGTCACGTTGACTCTTTTAACAGTTTTTACTACTTTTCTGGACGTTGAATGTGGTAATTTCATTGCTTCTATTGAGGACCAAAAAAACCTCTTGGATTTCATCAAAAATATCTTAATTTGTGTTCCAAAGATGAATGAAGGTCTTACGAGTTTGGAACGACATGAGGGTGAGTACTTAATGACATATATTTTATTTTTGGGTGAACTAACCCTTTAAAATCAATGGAAATTCAAAGAAAGTAAAACTGAATTTTTTTGTCTCATGTTCAGACAGACTTTACATTTTGGATGGACAAAGCCTTGTTTTAAAGTTTAAAAAAGGTTTAAAGATGTAATTCAAAATAATCTTATTCCTGTCACTTCAATTTTAAACCCAGTTCAGCTTCCTTTGTGTTGTGTGTGGAGCCAATTCCCCTGTTGAAAAAAACAGCATCTGCTGGTTAGATATGTTTTGAAGCCTGGCAGCTGGTTTGAGCTAGTTTATACTGGTCCTTAGTTGGTCATGAGCTGGTTTAAGCTGGTCAAGTGCTGGTCCTAAGCAACTAGCTCCAGCTCAGGACCAGTTTACAACCAGCTCATAACCAGCTTAAACCAGCCCGTGACCAACTAAGAACCAGCTTAAACCAGATCAAAGCAGCTGCCATGCTTCAAAACATACCTAACCAGCATATGCTGTTTTTTTTCAACAGGGTCTTCATTTACATTCTCTGCTTTTTTCTCATTCTGGTTGTATATCTTTATCTCTCTTCTTTTATTTCCCTCCATCCGACTCATGCTGTATTAGTAAGCATTGCCCTTATTAGGTCTGGCTATCATGAGTTGGTGCGTGTTGAGTGGTTTCCCAGTCAGCCCTATTTGACCTCTGACTTCTGCAGAGCGTGTAATAAGAACAGAGAGGTATGCTGGGATTGATTTTAGAGTTGCACGCAGTACCTCTAATTTGCTAGCTAGATAGAGCCTCAACAAGCTTATATGTGAGGACAAACGCAGGTCTGCTGTGCAGGTTAACTGCAAGTCAGAGGTCAAATGCTTGACGGTTTTGCTGGGAGGATTGTGAAGCGTGTCGATGATGATGGCAGACACGATTCAGACTTGACCCTGTTGTGCTGATGATCAAAATTTCGACAGTAATAGATCTTGGTATGCAAGCGTATGAGAAAATGCTTTTTTTGTCTTTTATATGGCGGCTCATTGTGTTGTCCCGTCCCACTGGACATCTGAAAGTGGAAATCATATTAATCTTTCACTGTTACCTCACACTCCACAGCAACCTTCTATTTAGCATCAGTAGATCTCAGTGGAGAGTGTGATAACCTTCAAATGAGAACAAGAGAGAGAGAAAAGAGATGTTCAGCCCCACAGCGCCTGCAATAAGGAGATGATTAAATTAATAATAAATATACATCCCTCTATTCGTCTCCTCCAACACACACACACACACATACACTCGCCACCTCTTCAGCGAACTGCATTATCTTTCCCTTTTCGCAATCACACGTCAGGCACAGCAAAGACGCGTGGATGGCTGAGAGGAAGGGAGAAAAAATCAATACAAATTACGACGGAGAAAGTGGCACTGATGGCTAGAATTGCAGCATATGTTTACACTAAATCAGGCAATCTATCTTCATATGGGCTGTGTAATGCAGGCGGGGTCAGGGTTCGGCCCATGCACACACACTCTCCAATTACTCCCACTTCTCGGCGGGAGGCAGCCGTATCGATTGGCTGAGAGGACAGAGGCCCTGCAGGCAGCCAATGGGGCGCTGGGGTCAAAGTTCAGGGGGATTTTAATAAGAGAAGTAATGGGCTTAATTTCTTGGGGGTGTGATAGAGAAACAAAGCCCTCCCTCTCATGTCCCCTGTCCGACGGTTCATTAAAGACCAAGTTTTATGGGATTGCTTTGTGAAATTGCTCTCATGGACGCTCTTCCTCCGTTGTTCCTGTCTCTTTCCTTTTCTTCTATTTTTTTTCTTTCTTTCTCTGTTTGTTTTTGTTCATTCGTTCATCTGATAATTTGTTTGTTAATGTGATTCTTTCTTTCTTTCTCTTTCCTTATTTTTTTCGGTCTTTATTTTCCATCCATCCTTCCTTCCTTCCTTCCTTTCTGTCTTTCTTTTTCCTTCCTTCCTTCCTTCCTTCCTTCCTTCCTTTTTTCATTTACTTTCTTCGAATTTTACTTTCAAAATTATTTTTTCTTTCCTTCCTCTTTTCTTTTCCCCTTTTTCCTTCCTTCCTTCCTTCCTTCCTTTCTTTCTTTCTTTCTTTCTTTCTTTCTTTCTTTCTTTCTTTCTTTCTTTCTTTCTTTCTTTTTCCTTCCTTCCTTCCTTCCTTTTTTACTTTCTTCATTTACTTTCAAAATTATTTATTTTTCTTTCCTCCCTCTTCTTTTCTTTTTCCCTTTTCCTTTCTTGACTTCCTTCCTTCCTTCCTTCCTGCCATTTCTTTCTTTCTTTCTTTCTTTTTCCTTCCTTCCTTCCTTTTTTCATTTACTTTCTTCAAATTTTACTTTCAAAATTATTTTTTATTTCCCCCTTTTTTCTTTTCCCCTTTTTCCTTTCTTTCTTTCTTTCTTTCTTTCTTTCTTTCTTTCTTTCTTTCTTTCTTTCTTTCTTTCTTTCTTTCTTTCTTTTTCTGTCCTTCCTTCCTTCCTTCCTTCCTTTTTACTTTCTTCATTTACTTTCAAAATTATTTCCTTTTCTTTCCTCCCTTTTTCATTTTTTTGATTTCCTTCCTTTCTTTCTTTCTTTCTTTCTTTCTTTCTTTCTTTCTTTCTTTCTTTCCTTCCTTCCTTTTTTCATTTACTTTCTTCAAATTTTACTTTCAAATTTATTTTTCCTTTCCTCCCTCTTTTCTTTCTTTCTTTCTTTCTTTCTTTCTTTCTTTCTTTCTTTCTTTCTTTCTTTCTTTCTTTCTTTCTTTCTTTCTTTCTTTCTTTTTCTGTCCTTCCTTCCTTCCTTTTTTACTTTCTTCATTTACTTTCAAAATTATTTCCTTTTCTTTCCTCCCACTTTTCTTTTCCCCTTTTTCATTTCTTGACTTCCTTCCTTCCTTCCTTCTTCCATTTCTTTCTTTCTTTCTTTCTTTCTTTCTTTCTTTCTTTCTTTCTTTCTTTCTTTCTTTCTTTCTTTCTTTCTTCGTTCTTTCTTCTGTTTTACACTCTTTTTTCCCTGAAACTTTGTATCCAGATGGCGACGAATATCCAAAAATGTCCAAAACAATGGGTCATAGATCGCTTACTGAGTCTAATCACACTGCTGTCTGATCAAACTGCAGTTCTCTTGACCTGGAGAAGGAACGTGATCGTTTCCACAGCGCCTTTCTCAGAGCGTCCTGAGAGACTGTTCCTTCACTTTCACAGGGGCATTGAGTCACAAAGATCCCCACACACCCCCTCCTCCGCAACCGCTGTCACTCCGTGAGCTCTTTTCTCCTCCTCGCTGTGAAACCAGCTCAAACAAATTTGATTTAGCAGCTCGCCGAGACCCATTCCCGAGGAAAGAAAACAAATATTGTTATAATGGTAATAACATCTATTTGCCGCGCGCAACAAACGGCACCGGGCCCTTTGAAAAGAGGCCCCTTCTCCTGCGCAGCCACCTTATTCTTATTCATGAAAGCACCGCTTATGCATATTAGTGCAAACTAGGTATTCTACTCGCTAGCATTTGGACTGTCAATCATCCTTACGGAATACAAGAGGCAACGGTGACAAAAGCGGACCGGGCAAGAAGGCTGACAAATTGTCCCCAAAGTCAAATTTGACAGCCTTTTATGATTAATGGGCTTGATTATGGAGAAATATCTCCCTAACTGCTTTCCGGGTGTTTCTTTCTGCCATCGTATCGCAACAGAGAGATGGAAAAGAGGGGCTAAGAGGAGGTGGTGTTTGCAGTGAGAGAATGAAATAAAACGTGAACAGGGTTGAGTGAGAAGAGAGGAATTGAATTAGGCAGGAAAGGTTAGAGTTTGGGAATAAAGAAGTGTAAAGGGGGACAGGAAGGCCATAGGGCCTCACTCAACACTTCATAAAACAAATTCACACAGGGGGAATCCTGGATTGATGCCACAGGGATGAACGTAAACAAATACACAGGGAGAAATGTACATATGCACGAACTGATATTTCTGCTGAACTCTGGGGCGCCATGGCAGAGAACTCTGGGAAAATGACAAGATGATATAACGGCCTGTTTCTGAGAGATTTGCAGTCAATTAAATCAAATAAAGATCTTATTTTCGGTTTCTCCTGCAGCTCTGAATGAACCCACCATAGACTACGGTTTCCAGAGGCTACAAAAGGTCATCCCTCGTCACCCTGGAGACCCAGAGAGGTTACCTAAGGTAAGTGTGGTGTGAAGAAATTGCTTTCGCTGCATATTTTTTCTGTTCAATCAAAATCATACATTTTGCTTTTCCTGGCCATGTTTGTAGATTTACACAACCTCTCCTGTTTTTGTAAGAAATGCTTGGCATAAATTTTAAAATAGGCGTAAAACATTCGCGAGATGGGCATTGTATATTTCAGCCTCAGATTTGGCTTTGCATCTCCGTTCTTGCTGCAAAGGATGGGTGTTTTCTTATGTCTGTGAAGCAAACCTTGATTCTGAAAGCCTGAGGGTCTTCTGTTTGATAGCGTAGAAGAGCAGCTCGTACAGGCTTGTGAATGAAAAACAACTGTTTGTGTGATGCTGGCTTTGAGAGGGTGAGATGGAGGTTAGATCGGTGCTGTTATCCATGCTGGTGGCATATTGCAGCTTTGAGGCAGCAACAAGCAACAAATCAAAGAACAAAGCTGATATGCAACGGGTGCAGACTGTGTGTATATGTTCAAAACACACATGCATACACACACACACATACACATCGAGTCGAGCGCAAAACTCGATGTGCCGTCAGGTGCCCTGGGCGGTTTGCCGCCTGGTTAGTATGAAAAGATTATTTTCCCCTAAAAAGGCAGGAAGCTAAGTGAGAGAGATTCTTTCGGGCAGGGCTCTGGTGTAGGAGGGGATCAGATCTGATGCGGACTGACACTTTAAAACAGCTGCCAAATTGAAACCATTTATCAAAATCTGACATCTGAGATCCAGTCACCAAAAAAGCAGTTTATTTGTAAATTGATACTAATAGTGAGCATACATTGTCTGGCCGCTTTGATGCTGCGATACGTGGCAAGGGGAGACCGCCAGCTATCACCTCTTATATACTTATACATTCAAGAGGAAAACTCAATAAGAATGTAGGCCTTTTTTTTTTTTTTTGCCGCCTTTTTCCTGTTCCTGGTGCCTCGTTTTTTGACACAGTCCTATAAATAAATAACCAAGTAAATACATAAGGCAGTAAGGAGGTAAATAAATAACTAAGTGAATGAATAAGTAATTGAGCATGCAAATAAGTAAATAAATATACAAATAAAAAGTTGGTAAATAACTATTCCAAGATGTGCATGAAAAACTTAGTATAACAAAGGTGTACTTACATAATATTAAAGATATATGGGCCAAGCCAAAAATGACAAAATATTTACTGATCTTTTAATGGTCTTAACCATTTTAATCACAAATCACTGGTCAGGAAATTAGAAAGAATTGCACAAATATTGTAGATAAAGTATTTTAGCACAGAATAGGCCCCAACTTGCAGACAGCTTTTTACAGGAAGAGTCAGTGTTATTCCACTCGATGTTAATGGCATCAAACAGTTCACGATTGGTTGAAAAATGTCTCCCAGTTCGTTTTTTCGAGTTTGATGTGAGACCAAATATTCACTAATCTGGACTCTGACCAGGCCAAAACATGAGCCTGATGGACTTGTTCTCAAGCCACTTCTTCGTTGTCTGCATTTTGGGCAGGAGTATTGTCTTGTTGAAAATCTGATCACTCCTCTTTAGATAACAACTTTTCATTTGTGGGAAATTAAGCCATTCCGCAATATTTTCCTGTACTCCAAAGCTATTCACAGTGAAGTAGCTCACCAATACCAGCAGCTAAAAAGGCTCCCCACACAATGACGCCTCTTCCTCCATGCTTCACTGTGGTAGAGATGCATTTATTATTATATTTCTCACCAGATTTTCAGAGACCCTGCTCTGGAGCATCACCATGTAACTCATGTTTCATTGTGATTCATCACTCCACACACAACTTCCCATATTCTGCCAAAAACCTAATTCTGTCTTTGATGTTTTTCTGAGACAGCAGTGGCTTTTTAAGTTATGCATTTGCTTAAATTCAGCTTATTTCCTGACCAATAATTTGTGGTTAAGACTATTAAAATGTATTTATTTATTTATTTGTATAACAGAATAGTTTGACAGTCTAACAGAGTTTGACTGTGTTTTTGCATTTTCTTGACTCTTTCCAAAACCCTGATCAGATCTGCAGTGAGTGTTTGCCAGTGATGGCCCCAGCATTTAGAAACCCAGCTGTGTTTGTCTGACGACCTTTGCTGGGGCCAGGCATGTATCAGGTTTATCTATAATTTCATTTCCAGTCCCAGGTTTGGCCGTGAGCACACACCTCTCCATCCAGATAGATCATGAATATGGACGTGATTCAGGACGCTCCTCTGTCCCGCAGGCAGCTGCGTTTCTCTCTGGCATTCGAGACACACGTTCGCAGGCAGTCCCAGGTTACCGTGAGGTTAACGACCTGTGAGATCCACTCTAACGGACACCTGGATTATGGCGTGTCTTATGAACTCAGAAGCGGGGTCTCGCAACCAAGTCTGCTTCCAACACAAGACAATCAAATGTTGTTTGCACGCTGCTATGTTTATAAATGGGCTTTCTGCTCAGTCAGAGAGAACGTGTACTTTATGTACATGTGGCAGCTCTCAGAAGCTCTGGACAAAAGTAGACACTGGTGACTGGGGCTAGTTGTCACACTTTTTACTCGAGTGAATATTTTTGAAAGTTAATTTCTGTATGGATGCAAATCTTGACTACAAAAAAGCTATTGAACATTACAACCATGATTGCCCTGGAAAAAGAATGAAGTTCATTTTACACACACTGACTTGTGTGACAACATGCCCCAATGGCAGGGCATATTGCTACACTATATGGGGTAACTTGAAAGAATTTGATTAACAGCTATTAAGCAGCATATTTTAGGATTTTCAGCTATAAAATGTAACATAGACAAATATCAAGCTATTGTTTTGGTCAGCAGATATTTAAATTTATAACATCCATAAAGTACTAGAACATGTGACTTGCTAATTTGAATTGACAAAAATGTTTTTCTAATTAAAAAGGCTTTTTAACCAACATAAAAAAGCTACTTTTAAAGAAAATAAATTTGTGCAATTGACTTTCAGATATTGCCTGTGTGACAGTTAGCCCTGGTCTCCTTTTTAAGCCTTGTTTATACTTCTGTATGTCTTCTTTAAAGAGGAAGTATATTATTGACTTCCTTTGCCTTGTCATGTTGGCGCATTTTACTTTATCAGTTGCTCTTTATTAGCAAGATAAGCTTGTGTGTGCGTGTGTGTGCGCGCGTAAGTTGCAATGTTGTATATGTATGTATGTATGTATGTGTGTGTGGTGGACCTCTTCTCACCAGGCTCAGTGTGTGTATGTGATTTATCATTGTTAGGGGACCTGTCGGATGGCTTGCTCTCCCGGGTCAGCTGATCTGCTCTCGCCGGGCGCTTGAGAACCATCCTCCCATAATTGAGCCCCTGGAAAGAAAGCAAGGGGAAAACAGGAGGAAGAAAAGATAGGAGAAAGATAGAAACAGGCTTGTCGGGAGACAGCCTTCAGGGCTAGAGAGCCGAGAGCCGGGCCAATCTAAAGTCAAACAGACTCACCTTGTTACCTGTGCTGAATGAACTGTAGAGCGTCTGAGCGACTCCTCGTGACCCATTCACCCACATACACTTCACACACACACAGACAGCAGGGGGCCGGGAGTGTTGAGATGGTTTCATGCTGTGATGGTCTGTGAAAAGGAAAAGGAGAGGAACACAGCATCTTGATGCACCGTAACACGTGCTCTCTGCCTTTTGGCAGGTAGAGTGAAGAGATTAACATGCAGACATGAATCCAGCTCATCCAGAACACCTCTCAGGGGAGGGAGCCGCTCGCATGCCTCCCCGAGCGAATCTCTCGTAGAGTCCGAACCCTTCCCGGCCTGTCTCTTAAAAATGAAGGTTCCAATTAGAACCGAAAAGAGTTTTACAGACTGCTGTTGTTATACAAAGAGAGAACTTTTTTTATCGTGTAGTTCTCAGGCAGTCTAATGCTAATGCTAAAAACAATGCTAAATGCAAATAAAAAAATGCAGCTGAGCATATAATCGCACATTGTTTGGATAACAAAATAATAGGCTTTTAAAAGGGAGGAGATATCTTCTGTTTTTGATGTTGGGGATGAATCAGAACAAACTTTATGGTACAATGGTGCAGTTTTACCTTTCATTTGGTAATATGGCTAATACTAATATAATAATAGCAGTTTTATAGTAGTAATATAGTAATTTTAGTGCTTTAACTTAATGTTTTTTTACATTTCTTTTATGAAATATAAAAAGAGTTTTACAGACTGCTGTTGTTATACAAAGAGAGACTTTTTTATCGTGTAGTTCTCAGGCAGTCTAATGCTAATGCTAAAAACAATGCTAAATGCAAATAAAATAATGCAGCTGAGCATATAATCGTACATTGTTTGGATAACAAAATAATAGGCTTTTAAAAGGGAGGAGATATCTTCTGTTTTTGATGTTGGGGATGAATCAGAACAAACTTTATGGTACTATGGTGCAGTTTTACCTTTCATTTGGTAATATGGCTAATACTAATATAATAATAGCAGTTTTATAGTAGTAATATAGTAATTTTAGTGCTTTAACTTAATGTTTCTTTTACATTTCTTTTAGTTTTTCGTACAATATTTCATATTATTAAAAAATTGAGACGATTGTGCTGAGATGAAAATTACCAATAGCGTAAAGTCATATAAGTTGCATCCTGATCTGAAAAGCATAATATCATTTAATTAAAAAAAAAAAAATCATTAATTATTAATACTATAAGAACTTTTTAGTGTCTCAAGAGCCATATAGCCATATCAAAAACCTTTGAAAAAAATTTTTTTCATATCAAGAGGGTCCTAAAAAGCAGCAAAAAATTATTTTTCAGAGTATATGGAGGAACCAGGGGTGATAGAGTGGGCCGATTTGTCCAATCGCTGACCCTGCAGAGGATCACTCACAGTCCTCTTGGTAGCACAAGAGAGACTCCTGCCTCGTCCTTAACCTGTGACAAGAGGGACCCTCCGTAAGGTCCCATCACCTGATCCCCAGCATTACCTGGGGCTCCCGGGTGAGGAAGAGAGGGTGTCGAATTGGGGCTCTGCTAAGAAAGACCACCACCCTAGAGTAATAAAGATCACAGGATGACTAATTGTATGCCTGGCAGGAGGCAGATCTTTACACCTCGACAGTCAGCTAATAAGACAAAAGGCCTGGCGCCTGTCTCTCCCAGGGCCGGGTGGCACACCTCTGGAGCCCAGAGCGGGGTCAGATGCTTGGGATGACCGGCTGTAATCATCAGCGGGCCTACTTGAGGGCAACTGCCACCTTATCAATCATTGATTGCATTTCATTAAGGGTTCAACAGCATGAGTATTGAGCCTCCAAGTGATATTGAGGTTATAGAGCAGCTTGACTACAGGGAACACAGCACTGATTTGTGCTGGCAGACTTAATTTGAGAGGGAATGTGCTGGACTTTTTGTTTTGCCAGAGAAAGTGTGATGTGAAATAGTTTGTAGAGATGTGTGAAGGGAACACGTGTAAAGTAGCCGCAGGTCGTTCTGTAGACGCCACATAAATAATGAAGTAAAGCTAAGTCCACAGAGCAGAACTGTACAGTTTATTCACCTCGTGGCTGTTTGAAGTCATTTTATATATCTCTCCCCTTTTCTCTGTTTCTGCATGCCTCACTTTCTTATGTTTCTCAAATAATTATTTTCTTTTTATATTTTACAGGCTAACCAAAACAGTTTAGCTTTACATTTATGTTTATTATTATTATTAATTTATCCAAAGCGACTTAAAGGATTAGTTCACTTCAGAATTAAAATGTCCTGAAAATTTACTCACCCCCATGTCATCCAAGATGTTTATGTCTTTCTTTCTTCAGTTGAAAAGAAATTATGGTTTTTGAGGAAAACATTCCAGGATTTTTCTCCATATAGTGGACTTCAATGGCTACCAACAGCCTGAAGGTCCAAATTGCAGATTCAAAGGGCTCTACACGATCCCAGCCGAGGAATAAGGGTCTTATCAAGTGAAACGATTGGCCATTAAAAAAAAAAAAAAAAATTATATACTTTCTAACCATAAATGCTTCTCATGCACTAGCTCTGTGATGCGATCATCATGTTGGAAAGGTCATGCGTGATGTAGCGGAAGTGCCGAGCAAGTGTTTACAAAGCGAACGTGTAGACTAAGTCAAACAGCCTTTACAAAAACAAAAAAAAAGGTAAAACAACAATGTTGTACAATTTTGAAGTTGGAGGAAAAATGAGGTGGAGTTTTCCGCCCTACCGCGGTACTTCCACCTACATGATCTTTCCAACGTGATTACGAAATGCGTGGCACATCGCAGAGCAGTGCAAGATGAGCATTTGTGATTAAAAAGTATATACATTTTTTTTTTTTTTTTTAGAAAATGAACGATCGTTTTGCTAGATAAGACTTATTTAAGACTATGTAAGACTTATATAAGACTTATTTCTCGGCTGGGATCGTGTAGAGACCTTTGAAGCTGCAGTGAAACTGCAATTTGGTAACTGTTGAAGTCCACTATATGGAAAAAAATCCTGGAATGTTTTCCTCAAAAAGCTTAATTTCTTTTCAACTAAAGAAAGAAAGACATAAACATCTTGGATGACATGGGGTGAGTAAATTTTCAGGAAATGCTAATTCTAAAGTGAACTAATCCTTCAAAAATGAGGAATAAAATAAAGCTATGGAAAAAATAATACATTTTGCAGTCATATCACTCCTGTAAGTCTATACAATTTTTTTTGCCTGTTTTATTGTCCATTTATATTGTTGAATCTGATAACTTATAAGCCTCAAGATTTACTTAAATTTAACTTATACACTCTAAAAAAATTTTAAATAAAATAAAGATTATTGAAGTATTTGAAGTTTTACAAAAAATACTATTTCAAACTTGGCGAATATGTTACTTGCCATTTTTTGTAATTATTTGTGAAATTTACTAGCAATTTCTGAGAGAAAATTGTTTTAAAGTAAATTCTACAATATCTTTTTTTTTAGTGAACTTAGGGTTAGGCACTTGATAAAACAAAAGCAAGAGAGAAATTTTACCACTAAACCAATGAGTCGTACTTGATTTTTTAAAATATTTTCTTTATCCAAATAGTACGTTCATTTTACATTATTTGTATATTATGTAAACACAGAACATACAGACTACTAAATCTGTGCATGATTTGTTGTTTTGTTTCATGATATTGTGTTTTGTTTGTCAATGAAGATGTAAATAGTTACGCACGAGTGTGTGTGTGTTTTTACGTAAGTGCTTGTGTGAGCGTTCATGTTGTGCCAAAGGGCCCGTGGCAGGGTGTCGTAGCCAGCGAGCATCAGAGACATTAACTAACTTCTGTTTTATAATGGAGATTAATGAACTGAGCCGGGGCCAGAGGGAAGACAGGACAGGAGTGGAGAGCAAAGGAGAAAGAGGGTATGAAAAAGAAAGAGAGAGAGAGAGAGAGATGAGGGGTGTGCTGCAAGTGCCAAGGCTATGTTGGTGACAGATTGCCCACTGAGTGTGGATGGCAGAGCCCTGGTGAACCAGGGACAGGTTTGGTGGCTGGGGCCGAACACGGGGAACTGCAGCAGGGAGGCGGCCTGGAACAAGAGCCCCATACCTGGACGGCATCAGGCACGAGAGCAGGGGAGAACCAAACCGCGGAGACACGTACAGATGGGCAGATAAAGGGAGGGAGAACTGGCGCGTGTATTAAAAAGAAACACCCACAGGAACACTGTAAGAGAGAGACGACCAGACGTACAGTAAAACAAGAAATACTTTATGAACAGGTGTACACTTAAAACACAGCACTCATAAACACACAGTGCACGCTAATAGATGTATAAAACTGGGTGCTATAACAATCATGCAAAATAATACAATCACAATTAGAAAGAGCTTTTTTGCCAAGTTTGCTTGAACGCACAATTTTTTTCCAGTGCACACATAAATACAACAACAAGACACATGATAATGCACTTGAAGAAGTACAATATGAAAAAGTATAAAGTCACAGTTAGGTTAATCCAGAATAGACATTTACTGATTATGGACTTACAGTATTATGGATAATATGAATAAATAGGGAGTGAATTTACAAGATATTTCACTAAACAGAGGGAGTTAATGAATATGTAATATTTTGTTTCCTTAAATATTTTTTTTTTTTCCCACCTGATTTGACGATTAAAGTTAATTTTGTTGTCATAACCTAATATAATCAGGTTAAAAGATGTTTGGTTTAATGTTTGTTTATCTGGTAAAACATTTTTTCAGCGCAATAAAAGCACTTTTTTAATAACACTGAACGATACAGCCCAGACAGACATTCAAATATGACATATATCTCTTATTTTTTTAAATTAATTTGTTAACAGTAATGTTAATTTCTTAACATTAGTTAATGTATTAACTAACATGAACTAACCATGAGCAATAAATTTGTTAATCTTTGTTAACGTTATTTAATAAAAATACAGTTTATTGTTCATGTTACTTCACAGTGCATTAACTAATGTTAACAAATACAACTCTTGATTTTAATAATATATTAGTAAATGTTTGAAATTAACATTAACAATAAAGATTAATAAATGCTGTAGAAGTTAACATTGTTAACTAATGTTATGAACCTTATTGTAAAGTGTTACCATTATTTCTTATTATTTTATATATTTATTATATATATATTTCAATATTCAAATTTACCAAATTGACATATGCTTCAATCCAAAGTGACTTTTTTAAAAGGTTAAGGGGATGCAATGAAACAACAGTGAAATTGTTATAGTAATAATTCAATATTTTTAGTGATAATAGTTGTGATTAAAGTGAATAAATTGTGCACAGGTTTTGTAAGGTAATGATGAGAGTTTTGTGTGCTCTCTTGTTCTATTCTAATCATGTCCCTTTTTTATTCAGCTTTGTAGTTTACAAAACGAGTTCCTACTCATCACACTATAACTAATGTAAAGGTTGAATAAATATGTTAGATTGAATAATGCAGGAACACCAGAGCACAAGGTCTCAGCTCTCTCTCTCTCTCTCTCTCTCGCTCTTGCCCGTGTTTGTCATTGACTTGAGCCATCTGTGAGGATCGTTACTGCTCATTGTTGATTGGCTGAGGAAGGACTGTTAGTTCTAAGGTCATATTTTGTCGTGGGAAATGCAAGTAAATGAGGATGAGGAGGAGGAGGAAGCCTTGTGCCCCCATCTCCATATGCCCCCCAGTCCTCTCTTGTGTGCATGTGTATACAGTATGTGCGCTACCACGCAAACACAGTCCCAGATGAGCTCTTAAAGTTAAACTTTAAAGGAATATCACAGTATTTGGTGGTTTCCTCAGCCTGTTTCTGCCTCTCTGCCTGATCTGAAGGCCACTGTTGTTCTTCCTCGTAAATGTAACAGTTTCCACACAGTATGTTCAGAAACTCAGCCAGAAAGTGTTCAGTTTCAGGGCCTCGTGGCCTGGCATAAAACAGTCACTAAGAGCTGTACTTCACAGATGCAGGCCCTGCGAATGTTTGCATGACATAGATGTGAGAAACTTGAGAGCTAATGTTCCAGCATGAGCTCTGCTTTTCTGCATGTATTAAGGCATATTTGTTTATTTTAGCTTCATAAGTGTGTATGGTGTGTATTTCTGGCCTAGATGCGCTTTTTGAGGACAAACTGCCTAAAATATCCCTACAAATAAGAAAAATCTAAAAACGTTTTTGTTGATATCTTCAGATGATTAAATTATTCATAGATAGTGTTTTTTTCTAAAAATGCTAAAAGCTTTATTTAAAAGTTATGGATAGTTCGTGATTTAATTTACGGACAATACACTGAAAAGTAAGGTTTGTTTTTTATTTTTTACTTAAATTACTTTACTTACAAAATGTCTGAAAAATGGCCCTAAAAATAAGAAAAAATAAACTGTTTTGTCATCTTCAGAGGATAAAATGCCTAAAAAAAAAAAAAGTGTACTAATAACAATGGTGTAAATAAAATTGTCAAATAGTGAAATAGACAACCGTATTAATTATGCATGCCCTGGTGTATGCTGGGAACACCAGTACCATAAAGTTAAGTGTATTTTACTTGATCTTGTACCTTTGAAATATACTTAGATTTGTGAATAAGGTTTTCTGCTTTGGGATTGATACTTGTTTGTAAATATAAGCACTGTTTACTTTAATTTCAAATTGTGTACAAATGTAGAATTAGTGTAATATTTCCAATGTGTGTGTGTACAGACACAGGCTGTTGTTCTCACAGTACAGTAATGATAGGTTTGCCAGCAGCCCCAGCTGCCTCTTACCTGGCAACTCTTGAGGGAGAAAAACAACTAGAACTTCCCCTCTTCATCTCTCTCTCTCCTAACATACTCACTCACTCACTCACTCATTTCCACTTTATTTGTGCACATTTCCCTCACTTTGTCTTCTTCTGTCTTCTCTCTGTCCCTCGAGTCTTTTTTCCTTTGTTTTCTTCCAACCCTTTCCCCCTTTGCTCATCTTTCAGCGCAGTTTTCTGTCTGCATCTCTCTTTCACCTCTCGTCATGAGATTTACAATTACTCTGCCGTTTCCTCTCTTTGTCCTGCTCTTTTTTTTTTTCAAACTGTCTTTTTTTGTCATTTTATCCTGATTCCATGACCTGCATCTGTAGTTCTTTGGGTCAATCTTTTCTCTCTTTGTCTGTGTTTACTCTATACTTTCATCTTTCTCTTTGTTTCCTGTCCTCATACAGTCATGTGAAGTGTGTGTGTGTGTGTGTGTGTGTGTGCGTGTGGAGTAGGTTTCAATGTAATACCCCAGGGAGCTCCAGTAGAGGTTGCCATAATACCAGCTCTGGCTTCCTCTGTATCACCTCAACACCTCTCTGTCTGTCTCTGAATGCTGTGTGTGTACGAGAGAGAGGGAGAGAGAGTGATCCTCTTATTTAGCCTGATCATACTCACATCTACACTCTTAAAAAATAAAGGTTCTTTATTGGTGTCTATGGTTCCATGAAAAACCTTTAACATCCACAGAACCTTTCCATTCCACAAAAGATAGTGAAAAAGGATTCTTTTTTTTATGTTCTTCACTCTAAGAAAAAGTGATTATTTTAAGAACTATTCACTGAAAGGTTCTTTGGGGAGCTAAAAATGGCATTGCTGCCAAAACTGCCTTTATTGAATTTGTATTTTTAAGAGTGTACATTTATCTGTATACTTGCTGTGTATTAAAAGACCATTTTGCTGTTGTTTTAAACATGCATGACTTTCTTTCTTCCATGGAACACAAAAGGAGATGTTTAGTAGAATGTTTGTGTGGCTCTCTTCTGGACTTTAAAAGTACATGATGACCAGAGGCTCTCAAGCTCCAAAAGGAGAAAAAAAAAACATCTATACTATAACAACTATAAAGCATCATAAAAAGGTCCATAAAACGTATGTGCAAAACTAATTCTATAACAGTGTGTGAGAAACAGACTGAAAATTAAGTCACCCTCGCCTCAAAAATATATTAATTTTCTGCTTGTTTTATTTTGATTGAATTTAAGTTTTAATGTTGGGGTAATATGACTGCGTTCAAAGTTTGTGGTCATTTTTTTATATATGTAAATTAATACTTTTTAAAATGATCAAATGTGACAGTAAAGACATTTACAGTATAATCTTAAAAAAAGATTTATATTTAAAATAAATGTTCTTTTGAACCTTATATTCATCAAACAATCTTGAAAAATATATATCTTTCCACAAGCATATGAAGCAGCACAAGTGTTTCTTGAGCAGCAAATCAGCCTATTAGAATGATTTCTGAAGGATCATGTGACACTGAAGACTGGAGTAATGATGCTTTGCCATTACAGGTATAAATATATTAAAATAGAAAACAGTTATTTTAAATTGTCATAATAATTCACAATATTAATATTTTTACTTTTGATACAAATAAATGCAGTCTTGGTGAGCATAAGAAACCTGTTTTAAATACATTAAAAAAATGTTACAGACTCTAAACAGTATTGTACTTCTGAGCGCAAAATAATAATAAAAATAATAATACAGCGGGAAAGGCTTTATGGTAGGCTGTAATTTTATTGGTTAATATTACTTTTTTCCTGCCAGCAGAAAAAAAGTCTTATGTAGAGAAGGTTATATGTATTACTTTTATTGTTTCTTTACAATAACATATACCTACGAGCTCATAAAAACTAAAGTCTATTAGAAATGACAGAAACTATAGTGACAAGTTAAAGAGATAAAACCAATGTGTTGGGCAAAAGTGATTTGATGTTTCCACCTATGAAGTGGAACGGAGGTGCCCTGGGGGTGAAGACAAAATGTAGGAGATAAAATGTAGAAAGATTAGAAGTTAATTTAGTACAGATGGAGCAGATGGAAAATGATTATGCATAAGGAGCTGTTGTAAAGTGCTCATGTCCTCTCTTGGTTTCGGTACTCTTAGTGAGACCAGAATGGAGTCTGTGGGCCAGTGGAAACGTGTGACTTACACAGGAACACTACAGGATAACACGCACAAACACACACCGTGTGAAGAATGACAGTGGAGCATATGTGTACAGTCTGAAAGGATCGCAGCCCTGGATCACTGCTTGTGTGATTTGGCACAGGTTGAGTGTGTGTATTTGTGTGTACATGCATGTGTGTGTGTGACAGGTTGGTGTAAATGAGATTCCGACAGCTTCTTTTTCTCTCTATCTCATCACATGTTTTAGTTTCTCTTTTTGAACATGGCTTGGAACATAAAGAACATGATTTATTTGTTTAATATAATTATACCTTTTTATGGTGCTCTTTATTATTATTTATGACCAGAAACTATTTGAGATGCAAACAGTGCTGATTTACAGTGTCAGAGGTGGATTATTACACTAAACTCTGTGTGTTTGTATGTGTTTTTAGGAGGTACTGCTGAAGAGAGCCGCAGACCTGGTGGAGGCGCTGTATGGAATGCCTCATAACAATCAGGTATGAAATTCACAAGAAATATCCAGATTTTTTTATGCAGTTAGCTGATTTATAATGTTATATATGTAATGTAATGTAATATACTGTGTGTGTGTGTGTGTGTGTGTGTGTGTGTGTGTGTGTGTGTGTGTGTGTCTGTGTGTGTGTGTATGTGTGTATTTATATAGAATTATAAATAATTCTATATAAATACACGTTATATTATCTTTATGAAAAATAAATATAATTCTATTTAAATAATTTTATAGTTATATTTTTATATATATTTTTATATTTATTATATATTATTATTATTATTAAGAATAATTAATGTAATGTGTATTTATATAGAATTATTTATAATAACATTTTGATGTGAAATATAGTATAAAATAAAGTGTTACCAAAATATTTAGAATTTTTAACTATTTATGTAACTATATGTAAATATTCATATAACTTTATATTTATGTAAGGTAAATAGATTATAATTTTATAATTATTATGATTTAAATACAATTATTATAATTATGTTTAATAAATTGAGTTATTTATCATGCTCAAATATTATTGGATTAATAATAATAATAATAATAATAATAATAATAGTTGTACATTTCAATTTTTCATTTCAATTTTTTATTTAAGAGCATTATTGTTTTCTTTAATACTTTTTGCTATGGTTGAAGCCACCATTTAATTTATTATCTTGAAACCCATTGAGATCACCACTATGTATTATTTAAACCCCTTTCTCTCTCTCTCTCTCTCTCTCTCTCTGTTTCTCTGTATTGGTCAGGAGATCATTTTAAAGCGTGCTGCAGACCTGACGGAGGCGCTGTACAGCGTGCCGCGGAGCCATAACCAGTTGCCCTCGCTGACAGGCTCCAGCGCTCACTCAGGCATGATGGGAGTTAACTCTTTCAGCAGCCAGCTCGCCGTCAACATCTCTGAGGCCTCACAGGGAGAACAAGGTCAGTGTGTGTGTGTTGACATATTTAAGTCCCAAATCACACATGCACTTCAAACACTTGTATGTTCGGCTGCCAAGCTATAAAAAAATCCAATCAAATTTACTGCATACATCAATATTTAGAAGTCAATATATTATTTCCATATAATTGAATACGAAGCCTATCACTGATCAGATTTTACAATCAAGACTCAATTGAAGGTGGTACTTCATTTACACACAGCTCAAGGGGCATTATTAATTGTGTTAATATTTTTATCACACTATTTTCTTTTTAATTAATTTGTGTTGTGTTGACAGCCCTACAGCGTGTTTGACTGGTTCTGATTGAGACATGATTTCATGACTTCACGAAACTCGAAGCTACTCAAAAAACCCAACACTTAAATTCAGTCACACAGTCTGTCAGTCCGTGTCTGGATCTGTTCCAGTGTCTTTTGGTGAGCTTCACACCCAAGTACAGCCACGGACCAGCAGCACTGTACATGACGATCACATGGCTGTGTTTTGGCAGGCCTGTCACCCACAGCACTCAAAACTGTCACTCACACTCACCTGCCCATAGAAACGACACATTCATCAGAGTGAGTCTGTGTCTGTACACACTCCCTGTCACTCCTGAGAGAAGTGTGAGCGGCGCGGGCTGTGAACGAGCTGAGAGACTCGGGATGACAGCGCTACAAGAATCAACACGTTATTTGCAAATGCAAGCGCAGTTTATGTCTGTGTATTAAAACCAAGATTAGCAATTACAATTCTGAGAGTTGGAGAGTTAAATTTCCTTTTAAAATATATTCAAATAGAAAAAAAAAACTTTAAATTGTCATAATATTAACTACCTGCTAAAGCATTGTGTCAGTATCAAGGTCATGAGTTTGATTCCAAATAAATGATTTGCACATGATTGGTTAATGTTGCTTAAAATGCCATTAAAATCTATAAGAAGTTGCTTAAAACATCTGAATCACCACTAGCATCAATAAACAGAATCGCAATTTCCTTTAGACTTGCAAACGTGCATCTCATGCCCTGTGTGTGAGCATTTCCATGCACAAGTGTTTTCAATATCGCAGGGCCGAGCCATGTTTCTCTTCACCCACCAGCTCTGACACTCACAGACAGGAAGTGGGAATGGATGTGAGATGAACAGATCACTCTCCTTATATCAGAGAGAGAGAGAGAGAGAGAGAGAGACAGACACACACAGGAAGATAGAGGAACTCTCTCTCCCTTGACACTCTCTGCTTTCTCTCCTGCTAGCACTCATCCCCTTCGCCTCTCGTCTGTTTTCCTCATTCACGCAGGAAAGGAACACCTACAGGAATCCATGAGGTCATGGGAAAGGGCCGTTAACCATTATAAAAATATTGCATTTCGTACTTTATGCTTGTATGCAGTGAAACTTCAGCAGGATTTAATTCAGTTAGCCTGCTGCTTTGCTCGTTCATCCATCAAACTAATTATTGTTTCAAGTTCTAATTAAGTTGCAAACTGATTTACAGAATACACCACCTCTTTCCTGCAGCTTATCAAACCACGTAGGGGACAGTTTATTTAGGGAAGTTCTTGGAATAACGAACATCAGCTCTCTCTCTCTATTGAATGTTATTTGCAGCTTATGATGCAGTCATGTTGCTGCTCATGTGACTCCGACGATCTACGATCTGTCAGTCAACAACAACAACAACAAAAAAGATTTTCTTAATCCGTATTATTACTTGTTTTCCAGTTTAAAACTATGAACTTGCTTTTCTTACTAAACTGAATTGAAATTCATTCAAAAGTTAGGGTCAGTAAAAAGGGTTATTGATCAAAAGTGACAGTAAAGACATTTTCAGTGTTACAAAAATATTACATTTTAATTAAATGCTGTTGTTTTGAACTTTCTATTCATCAGAGAATCCTTAGAGGGAAAAAAAAAGTATCACGGTTTCCACAAAAAATATTAAGCAGCACAACTGTTTTCAACATTCAGCATCAAATCAGCATATTAGAATGAAAACATTCAAAAACATTGTTGAGTATCAAGTGACCCCAACTAAGCAAGCCAAAGGCGAAGGCAACAGCGACAAGGAACACAAAAATTGAGAAAAAAACCTTGGGAGAAACCAGGCTCAGTCGACTGTGCATGATTATGATTCAGGCAGCGTTACAGGTCATAAGTCAAAGATATCCAAAATATTTAATCCAGTTCCATCTAGTTGAAGATCGTATTCATCACGCCGGTATGGGACGGTTTGTTGGGAAACTGTCATGTCGGTGGGGCCTTCACAGGGGATGATCTAGCTGACACAATCTCTGTTGACACTTCAGGGATGCGTTGTCGTCGTGTCGTGTCTGATCTGGATATGGCCCGGATCCGGCTGATTACAGTAAACCTCGGGATGAATAGAGAGACTAATATTAGCGTAGATTCCATGGCAGAAGAAGAGTGCATCCTTCTTCTGATGTAACGAGTACATCTGGTGTTCCCGGTTTCGGCTGACCTAATTTATGCAGTCTAACAATCTTTTTATGGATGTGAAAATATAAATTGATAATGTGTTATGTGTATGCCAGGTTAAAGAGATGCGTTTTTAGTCTAGATTTAAACTGACAGAGTGTGTCTGCTTCCCGAACAATGCTAGGAAGATTGTTCCAAAGTTTAGGTGCCAAATAGGAGAAGGATCTACCAAAAGGAGAAGTGTCTACCTTGACAGGAATAAATTACATTTTAAAATATATTCAAATAGAAAACAGTTTATTTTAAATTCTAATACTATTTCACAATATTACATCCTGCCATATATGAGCTTGTATTAAAAGAATATGTAATCATTTTTATTTATTTTATTTTACTTTACATTTATTTAGTTTTCCTTATCTTAGGTGGTTACTACGGTTTTTACTTACTGTCAAAAAGAGCTCAAGTATCGGTGATATCCATGTCTCTCAATATGGCTCTGGTCTTGTCTGTCTTAAAGGTGCCCAAGAATGCTTTTTCACAAGATGTAATATAAATCTAAGGTGTCTCATGAATGTGTCTGTGAAGTTTCAGCTCAAAATACCCCATTGATTTTTTTTAATTAATTTTTTTAACTGCCTATTTTGAGGCATCATTAACTATGCACTGATTTACACTCGACGCCGCCCCTTTAAATGCTCATGCTCCCTGGCAAACGAGCTCTCGACTATATTACAGCGCATTTACAAAGTTCACACAGCTAATATAACCCTCAAATGGATCTTTACAAGATGTTCGTCATGCATGCTCTATGCATGCTTCGAATTATGTGAGTAAAGTATTTATTTGGATGTTAACGTTTTATTCTGAGTGAATTTGAGGCTATATGCTCTGTGGCTAACGGCTAATGCTACATTGTTGGAGAGATTTATAAAGAATGAAGTTGTGTTTATGCATTATACAGACTGCAAGTGTTTAAAAATGAAAATAGCGACGGCTCTTGTCTCCGTGAATACAGTAATAAACGATGGTGACTTTAACCACATTTAACAGTACATTAGCAACATGCTAACGAAACATTTAGAAAGACAATTTACAAATATCACTAAAAATATCATGTTATCATGGATCATGTCAGTTATTATTGCTCCATCTGCCATTTTTCTCTATTGTTCTTGCTTGCTTACCTAGTCTGATGCTTCATCTGTGCACAGATCCAGATGTTACTGGCTTGTGTAATCCCTTAAACATGGGCTGGCATTATGCAAATATTGGGGCGTACACCCCGACTGTTACGTAACAGTCGGAGTTATGTTGAGATTCGCCTGTTTTTCGGAGGTCGTTTAAACAAATGAGATTTACATAAGAAGGAGGAAACAATGGAGTTTGAGACTCACTGTATGTCATTTCCATGTACTGAACTCTTGTTATTTAACTATGCCGAGGTAAATTCAATTTTTGAATCTAGGGCACCTTTAAATCTGCCAGACGAAAAGAGTCCAAAACACCCAATACACACACAAACACTGCTGCTTACGGGAACATAGACAAAGTTTTGTTTGACTATACTGAGTGCTTTTTTAACAGCGGTCAGATATCTTTGTTGGTAAATGTTCTCACACTTACCGAGGGATTCCACCCACTAGAAACACAAACCCAGCATGTCACAGACACGCATTAGTCCAACTGCAACATCTACAAATCACATCAAGCGTCTTAATAAGCAAACCCAGAATAAATCACATGGTTTATATATGAACTTCAAGCTACAAGAGCGTCCTGCTTAACCTGCCGTCGTGTCTTACATTCCAGGTTACTCTCGTAACTCAAACAGCGTGTCTCCTCGCGGGTACGTGCCGAGCTCCACACCTCAGCAGTCCAACTACAACACCATCACCTCCACCATGAACGGATACGGAGCCGCCGGAATGACCAACCTGGGCGTCCCTGGATCACCGAGCTTCCTCAATGGGTCTGCCGCCAACTCTCCTTACGCAAGTGAGTGTCCTGTTAGTCAGCTAACAGATCCTGAAATTTCTGCCAGTGTATTTGGCTTCTTAACTAGTTTAACCAGCAAGACGTTTCACTTTCAGTTAACCTCAAGCCTCACCAGCTAGACTACACTTTATAAAAATAAAGGTTCCAAAAAGGGGGGTGGGGGGTCGCAGTAATTTTGGATTCCCAAAGAACCTTTGACTAGACAGTTATTTTTTTACGGCCCATTCACACCTAGAATGATAACTATAATGGTAACTATGATTATCAACATTCATGCAATGCCGTTATGTCATCTGCCACTTTAAATGCTTGAGTGCTTTAAAGTCAGGTGGATTCCAATTGGCTGTTTTTAGCATTCATCAGTTTGAAAAAAATCATTCTGAAAATGAGTTTAATAATATCGTTCTTCTGTGTTATTATCGTTATAGCTGTGGTGTGGACTTCCCTATTATAAATGGCAGTGATCATTAAAATGTTATACAGAGTTCGCACAAGGTTCTTTGCTTGAATTTAACTTTTCGAAATTCAAGGCCTGCAATACCTGGAAAATCGGCTTGTTTTGTTAAAAAGTGCTTGACATTGAAAAAGAATATATGTATGAGCTTTGCACACCTGAAAACGAATCTAAATTTTGAAAATAGCATTAAATTTAACTCACTGATATGCACTATATTTGGAAGAGGAACATTTGACTGAAAAGCGACCAACCAAATTCAACTTTTTTTTAAGGATATTTAAGGCGAAGTTAAAAACAAAGAACTTTTTTGCTGCAATGGCTTAACTGGAAAACTTGAAAAGATAAAGGTTTAATTAGAATGATGTTTTTTGAAGGTATTAGCAATAAGAGAAAATACATTTCAGCAGTTTGAATTCTTGCTATGAAGAAGTTTAGTTTTAGTTTTGATCGCGGTCTTTAGTCTGAAGAACATTTTAATAACCTTTTTCCTCTGTAAAGAGCCTTTTGTGCAGTGGAAAGATGTTAAAGGTTCTACACAGAACCATCGATGCCAATAAAGAACCTTTATTTTTTAAGAGTGTAGACTGATTCACCAGCCACAAACCAGCCAGGATATGTTAGATGCTAGTCATTTCAGCAGGGTTGTTGTTAACATAGTGCATGTTTAGGATTCTGATTAGTTGGATTTAACCAGCTAAATTCAACTATCGTCAGTCTAAAAAGTTTGAGGTTTTGGATATCACAACAGGCATGTTTGGTCACAGATCAGCCAGCGTCTTAATGCTAATCTGAAATGCTAAGGGTGTTTGTTTGTCTGCGTGTTCTGTGAGGGAAAGGTTATTGTCTGTCTGCTGTTCCATGCACTGTGAAAGTCTCCATCCGAACTAACTCCACGAACACTCATATTTTTTCATCTCCTTTCATGTCTAACACATTAACGACTCCTCCATGCCTCTCACTCACTCCGTCACACGCTTTCTCACTGCGGTCAGGATAGTGAGCTTTCTGTCTGCACTTTCATGTAAATACGTCTGCTGCTACTGTATTTTTTAGGGGGAACAATCACAATGCTGGAGGCCTGACAATTACAAATGAGGTTTATATACTGAAGACTGTTCATATATTCAATATATAGCAGCTGTATTTTGTGTGATTGGCACTTGTTTGGCAGGCCGAGCTTTGCGCAAAGCTGTTTCGTGGCAGGTTTGCTTTCCATTCATTATAAAAATGGGAAACAAGTTGGCAAGAGTTTTCAATTGGAATTTCATTGAAGAAAATTCAATGTGGGTTTTACTCCAGTTTGGTGAGAAAGCTCAAGCTTTCTGCTCAAGATTCAGCGCCAAGACTGTTGGCTTTTATTACCTGTCTTTCTCTCAAAGCATGCAGATGACCGCATATTAGATGTTCTGATAATATCGTCTTTTGGAATGCCTTACATATACGTGTGTCAATAAAAGAAAGCAGCTCTCCTGTTGATGCTTCTGCAAAAGTGTGGTTTGGCAGTCAAATATGGACTACATTGACATAAATATTCTTCAAGAGTTCTAAGTTATGGATCAACTTTGCAATGCAGGTAGCACACGGTTTCATTCCCATAATGCCTCACTCCGCCATAGCCCCTCCCCTTCAATTAACCCTCTAACAATCGGCATGACCCACCTCATAACTCTCATCTTTGTGTGTGCGTGTGTGTGCGTGTGTCTCTGTGTGTGTGTCTGTTTCAGTCACCCCCTCCAGTCCTCTATTGGAGCACCATGCCTCCTCTTCTTCCTCTTCATGCATCCCTACTTCCATCTCTCTGTCTGCGGGCCCTTTCTCATTCTCTCCTGTCCATATGATCTCTGCAGTCAAACAGAAGAGCGCCTTCGCGCCTGTCGTCCGGCCACAGACCTCCCCGCCCCCCACCTGCACCAGCACCAATGGGAGCAGCCTACAGGGTGAGCACCCGCACCCCACCCCTCTCCTGACTCTGAGCCAATCAGGAAACAAGACCCTCCTCTAGAATGTGTCGCAAAAATAATGGCACAACATTTTTGAGGACAAAGTTGATCCATAACTTTCTACTTTCAACTAAGATTGGGTGCATTTACAGCAAAAAACAAAACAAAAAACAAAACAAACAAAAAGAAAATATATAATAAATAAAAATGCTTTTGTTTTTCATGCAGATGGTGATGTCGGTTGGGGCAAATTAGTGTATAATAGTATCAAATTTTCTTCAGAGTTGCATGGAGTCAATAACTTATTTATAAAAGATTATTTTTAATGTTACTTGCATGTTATGAAGCCAAAATATTTCTTATATTCTCAAGATATTACAATATGACTGCAGATCAGTTTGTTCTAGAAGGAAACTCTTCATTTTAAACTGCAAAACTGTAAAAATGTTAACTTAGCTAAAGATATTTAATAGTCCAGATTGACTGTGGAATGAGTTGTAATATTGACCTGTAATAACCACCATTTTATGGTTTAAACATTTCAAAAAAATATATTTTATAACTAATGATTTTCTTTTCTGACCCCAATGGCACATATTTGTTCTTGTTTTAAACATAAACTCACTTAATTTTGATCAAGTTTTCAGAAAACAAGACTTAGGCCTGGTTTCACACACAGGGCTTAGGCTAAGCCAGTACTAGGCCTTAGTAAATTAGGACATTTAAGTAGATATATGATTTTATATATATATATATATATATATATATATATATATATATATATATATATATATATATATATATAAACATTACTGGTGTAATCTTGAGACAAAAGAGTGCTTTCAGTTAAGACATCTTAAACATGCATTTTAAGGCTTAAGCCTTGTCTGTGAAACTGGGCATTGATTTTCATTGATAGTCATTGTGCTTCTCAAGTAAACGTGTCTTGATTTAAGAACGTTTGGATGTGTGTACTAAAAAACAAGACAAAAATGCTGAGTAAGAGAATGATTTTTTTGCAGTGTATATCCGAATCAAATAGATCATATCTGTTATTTGAACCGTCTCTAATATTGTCGACTAACCTTGTTGTTTTTCTCTTCCAGCTATGGCGGGTCTGATTGTCCCTCCCATGTGAAGAGGAACCTGATTTTCCTCTAAGGCTTTATTGAGCCCAGAACAAACTCACTGGCTCAACAAATCTGTCTGACACTCCCTTATCGAACATCACCAGTCCTACAAGGAGCTGCCTGAAAAGAACATCTACACCTGGATCGCTAAAAATATATATATATATATATATGAAAATGTCCCATGTCCTGAAATGTCAATAGATGTGTTTGTTTTACCCTCTACGACTTCATCCTTGGAGACTCTGAGAACGCCGTACTGGGTGGCATTTCGAGCTGGATAATATCGCAATGTGAACGAGAAGCAGAGGTTTTGATATGTCCACGACCATAGGGGCTTCTTTGCATGGCTGATGTTGTCTGTAGACTGGTTCCTCTCTGTTTCATACCGTATGTCTGTCCTGTTTCCACTGTGAGAAGAGAGACGCCACTCATCAAGATGGGACTATGACAGTTCTCAAATGATTCATTCCTATTTACAAAATGCAATGTTTTTGGTTTTTAACATCAAGCTGATTTTATTTCCTTTCGCTTTTGTTTTAAACCATCAAATGTCAGAGTCCAAAACACGAAATGATCCCAGACTGAAGACCGTTATATTTAGCAACCGTCAGGACGATGGTGTCAGTCATTTTTCCTCATACTGTTTCTGTAGTTCCAGTGTAGTTCCAGGTGTGTGGATAGGTAGATTTAAGCCAGGAATGCTTTCTGCAGTTTTAATCACATTTAGGTACCAGACTTATTGTTGAACTTCTTATTGTGCTTTTTTTGTATGTATTTATAAAGTTCGTTTCGGGATTTCTTTGGTGACTTAGGCCTGAATAATAGTATCAAATATCTATGTCAACACATTTGATGTCTTAATACCTTTTAGATATTGTAAAAAGAGTGAAAAATAAAAGGGATTACACTTTTTTTGTAAAAACAAAAACAACGACAAAAAAAAAAAAAGTCTGGACATGACCAGAACACCTGTTTTTTGAAAGCAGGGTGTAAAGCTTCACCACTTTTGTAAAAAAAAAAAAAAATCGACAAAACATTTTTTCAGTCGTATATTTAATGTTTTCTTTTTGCAAAAAGCGTTTGTGTTCTTGTTCCTCCTCTTGTCTTGTGTGTTCTTGTGAAACGTGTATGATCATAGTTATTTCCTAATGCACTATTTTTGTTGGGGCACTTACAAGAGCTATGTATCTTAGCAAGCAGAAGAAAATAATAATGGTAATAAAAAAAAGAACAAAAAAAAAGAGAGAAAAACTTATACAAATATGCACCAGTATGTTTTCAGATGATTTTTTGGATTGATTACTCTTTGCTTTGGTCATGAAATCGTTCATCATGTGATTTTGTTGATGTTTAAAAAAATTTTCCATGATACTTCTCTGTCCTTGTTGAGGTTTATTTTACATTAGATATTCGTTGTTTCGCCACATAGCTTGGACTGGTCAAATGTGAAAATTTCTATGCTGTCATATCTAATGTGCCACATGATTATTGTATCACATGTCCAGAAATGGATGGTATCAGAGAAGTCCAAACCTGTTAAAACAGAGCACATTTTGGCGTGTTGCTGGTGATATTGTTACTATTGTTGCACACACATGCACAACTTATGCAATCTGTATTTAAATGCAACTTGCTATCCACATTTCAGTGGATTAGCTGTCAAATTAAATAATGGAAGGAGATATCATGATGCCTTAAAATAGTATGTGCTCCAATGGTGTCTCAAATCACAAATCAAGAAAACAAAATAGTCTATATCTTAAAAATGGCAACTTTCTCAGTACAGAATGGCAAAAGTCTCAGTAGAGAAAATGTGGAAAATCATTGAGGAAATATGAAATAGGTGATCATCACATTACAGGTTGTCATCTTCATAAAGTTGGTTTCTTTGATTGGACACGACCAAATATCACTGACTATGAACACTTGGAAACAACGTCAAATTTTAATATTCCAGTCATGGTTTTTCCCTATTTTCTTGAAGTATGTGAAGGTGCGTGTTTGCAAAGATGACGTGAAAGAAATTGTGGTTTCTGAAGACCTCTTTTAATTTCACAGGTGACCTAATTACTTCATATTCATCCTTTTGGGGTTTAGACATAAATGGGGTAAAAAAATATATATATAATTTTACAGTGCCCTATTATACTACAACAGCTGAATTCAATCTCAAAGTTCACATGAAAACATCTCAGAGATCCAGCTTGGCTGGAAACAGTCTCACACACAGACACACACACACACACACACACACACACACACACACACACACACGTCCATCCATTTCACCCATGCATTGAGTTTCCTAATAGCTTGTGAAAGGTTTTTTGTCATAGATGTAGAGAGCTGGCTTCTGCTTTCTTTTTCAAAACCTGTTTTCTTTGGAAATGTTGAACTCAAAGTGAAATGGAGAAAGGTACTGCATCTTTGTGAAATATGAAATATTATATCAAAATATATCAAAGCACAATGTTTAATTAATGTCTTTAGAATTCAGATAGGGAGATGTATTCTACTTTCCTTTTTTCTCTCTGACCATGCTGTAAATAAATGCATGTTTTTTCCTTCGTTTTTATTTCAGATTTTTTTTCCTGTGATCCCGTGCTTTTTGTACAGAAACTGAAAAATAAAGATTACATTTGGCTTGAAAACATTCTGTCAAGCGTCTTTATAACATGAAAAGCACAGCCTCTTTTTCACTTTCACAATGTTTTAAAACATCAACAGTCCATCGAGTTATAAAAGTCACTTTTTATGCTGTGCTTCTCAGCATGGGGTGGACCATCTCAGGCCAGAAATCTCCAGCTCCGCTCCAAACTTCACAGCGAGGCTCATCCTTCCAAGGTTTCGACCTTTTGGTCTGCTCCGCCTGCCAGCACTGCTCAGTTGATGGGATATATTTTTGAAACCTTATCCAAAGACCACATTCAATTTTTTAGAGTTTTGGCCCTCAAACCCAACGCGCTCAACCTGCGTAAAGACACAGTGACCCATGCAGATCAGAATCAATCATTTCTGAAATCACTCCAGCGCAGTAATTTTCCTGAGCTCTCTGCTTGGATAAGACAGAACGAGGGAGATATTCGGAACGTGATTTGTGCTCATGTCAAGGAAACATTTAAAGAAGGGGAAATATCTGAGACATGAAGCTGGTGGCCTTTTGATTACCTCTAGCGTTTGACAGTCTCACAAATTGCGCAGTCGACACTGGCTAGTTTACAGCATGTCTGTCTACACTTGAAGTCAGCCCTACTAGCTATCCACTATATCTCAGAGCAGTATTTTAATGGAAAAGATACAGTGAAAGCGAAAAAGTGAAAGTGACGTGAAGGTAAAGTATGCCTTCATACTCGGAATTTGTCCTCTGCATTTAACCCATCCAAGTCAAGTCAAGTCACCTTTATTTATATAGCGCTTTTTACAATGCAGATTGTGTCAAAGCAGCTTTACAGTGATAACTGGTATATCATTTTGGCTGCACAGCAGCTCTTAAAGAATAGTGTCAATGCAGGCAGATCAAAAGCACTGTTGAATAAATGTCAAGAATACTGTTGAATATCGAATGTCAAGTCAAATGTCAAGTGTCCCCAACTAAGCAAGTCAAAGGCGACAGCGGCAAGGAACCCAAACTCCAACAGGTGACATTAGGTGGCAAACAGGTGGCAAATAGTTGTTAAAATGGAGAAAAAAAAAAACTTGGGAGAAACCAGGCTTAGTTAGTTAGTGCACACACATTGGGAGTAGTAAGTAGTGAACGCACAAACACCCGGGGTAGTGGGCAGCCATTTTGTGTGGGGAGCGACTGTGGGTTAGGTTTACTTAAAGGGTTAGTTCACCCAAAAATGAAATTTATGTCATTAGGTACTCGCCCTCATGTCGTTCCAAACTCTTAAGACCTTCGTTCATATTCAGAACGCAAATTAAGTACTGATACTGAGCCTGCTGAGCCTGAGCCTGAGTTCAGACGTAAACACGTTCAGACGTCTGTGTTCAGACGTAAACACGGTTCACGGTTAAATAACATAGCAGAATAACAGGGGAAAAGATGAAATTGTTGAATAAAGTGCACACAAACAGTATTCTCGTCGTTTCACAAAATTAAGGTTTAACCACTGTAGTCACATGACCCATGTCTTTAATACCTTTCTGGACCTCAAATGGTGCAATGATATTGCTGTCTATGTGTGGATCAGATACCCTCAGATTTCATCAAAAATTTGTGTTCCAAAGACAAATGAAGGTCTTACGTAGTACTTAATAACAGAAATTTCATTTTTTTGGTGGCCAAACCCTTAAAGTCTTGGGCTTTGAGGGTGGAATAGAGCACTGTTCATTCATTCCCCCTTAATTTTCCTGTCAGTATTGAGAATTGAACCCACAACCTTCGGTTACAAGTCTAACTCTCTAAACATTAGGCCACAACTGCCCCCAAAAGTTAGAAGAAAAAGTCAGGAGAGAACACAGCAAAATAAATATTTTGTTTAAAAACGAAAAAAGACTAATATACCAATAAATACAATCGATGCAATTTTGATTTTACAAAAACAAATTGTATTTTTGTTTTAAGATTAGTTTTTTCTTCAGAAAATAACTGCTTGAATTAACTTATTTGGCACACTGTCACACTCTTTTATGCTTACAATGAAGTAAAAAACATTTTTTAGATTAAACACATTTATATTTAGATTGGCTTCACTGCATGCATTAAAATGCATGTGTACAAGGGAGAACCGTCATGCCAACATATGTTTTTGCACATCTACAGTGAAGCATCAGCAGCGGGTCATTTGAAGTCTTGTATCTTTATCTTCTGGTTCCTCGCAGCCTTTGATGCCATTGGGCAGCACAGCTTGTATCAAAGCTTTAGCTCATGAACAGGAAATCTGCCTGGTATCTCCAAAATGTGTGGGAGTATCAGAGCTCCGTCTATCTCGCATTCCATGCTGCCGAGACCAGACTCCACAACACTGAATGAGCTCGTCTCCAGCACTACCATGACCCTCCTATTGTTGCTCAATGAATATCCTCTTGTCTGTTTGCGAGTGGGAGAGTGTCTTTCCTCAAAGATGCAAGGCTGCTATCAGTGTTTGAGTTTTCCCATGGAGAGTTTTGTGTTACACTGCCATCCATACGTCAGTCCTAAGATAACAGTTCCATGCTTCCAATACCTCCACAAAGAAATGATTGGTTCAGCCAAATGACTGACATTTTGTGTAAAGGAGGATCATTTACAGCTGGTTTGTCAAAGCTTGAAACCACTAGCCACACTTGACACTTTTAGAGCAAGACTCATGTTTCATATTCTTGTTTGAAGGATATTTCAGAAGAAAAACAGGGCCTTAGTTGAAAGTGAAAACACAAGTAAAGAGTTCATGGTAAATGAGTGATAGACTGGTTTGACTGATTATGTACCATTTTTATATTACTGTTGATCCTTAATGTGCCCTTAAAGGGTTAGTTCACCCCAAAATGAAAATTCTGTCATTACCTTCATGTCATTCCAAACCTTTAAGACTTTTATTGACCTTCAGAACACAAATGAAGATCTTAAATCTGAAGGGAAATCTGAAGAATGCTTGTTGATGCTTACAAAGTTCATAAAGAGAATGGAAAACTTATCCATATGAATCAAGCATTTTAGTCCATATTTTCTGAAGAGACTTGATTCTTTTCTATGATGTACAGATTTAATTTAGGCTTTTACTCACATATAAACATTGATCAGTGAACAAAAGCTGAAGCTCAACCTAACCTGAATGATGCACAATAACAAACCTCTTCCAGAAGCTCAATTGTGCTGCGTAACACATGAAAATAAACCTCATTGGTTACGCAGCACGTTTGAGCTTCCAGAAGAGGTTTGTTCTTCTGCTTATATTCGCAGATCAATGTTTATATGTGAGTAAAAGCCTAAATTAAATATGTTCATCATATAAAGTGATCGAGTCTTTTCAGAAAATTTGGACTAAACCACTGGATTCATGTGGATTAATTTTCAGATCTCTTAATGAACTTTTTGAAGTGTCAAAGTTTCAGTTGCAAAGGCAGTCTATGGAAGGAAATCTGACAGCATCCTGTCATCAAAAATATCTTAATTTGTGTTCCGAAGATGAACGAAAGTCTTATGGGTTTGGAACACATGAGAGTGAGTAATTTAATGACAGAATTTTCATTTTCGGATGAACTAACCCTTTAATATCTATATTTTATTTCTCTGAAACTTCCTTTCCAGGTATGTGGGTGAGTCAGAGAACTCAATGCCATGATGTCACTCCTCAAGTATGGCCCATCTGTGTATCTGCCACTCTGACAAGTAAGGAATGACAACACTTCCTTTGTCCTTATGATGTCATAGTGACAGTGCAGACCTGCTGTTGCTTCTGCGAGGGGCTGGGCAGCAATAAAACAGGCCCAAAGGACTGACAGGGAACTGTAAGTCATCTTAAACAGGAAGTGCCTGAGGCCTCAGGCTACGATGACATAGGAGCCCTCCACCAACTCTGCACAGTTCACAAGGTGCATAAATCACCCGTGCAAAAGTTCACCTCCAGCCAGGGAAGCCACGATCGCTGAAGGAGCTCTGGAAATATCACATCGGCCCATCAAAACCATGTGTTGAGCCATGGTCGGCTCTCGTCTGAAGGAGAACATATTTAGGAGTATCTCCCGCTGTTGGTTGCAGTTCCCTCACGGATTTGACGATTGTGTTACAGTGTGGCACAAGCAAATGGCCTCTGCAGGTGTGCATTATTGAGAAGTGATCCATCATTCCTGTCAAAGCCAATCTCAGTTTTGATCGTGAGATACGTTTAAATGTATGTTAGGGCTTCTAGCAAAGAGCAGGAATGGGAAAGATCTCACAGTGACAACGATGGGTCATACGGTGATATAACGTAAGAGGAATTGACGTTGTTTGACTCAGTTGATGTGCATTTGGTTATGAAGTGAGACAACACTTGTTACTTGCTTTTCCTTCACCTGTCATTGAGAATGACAAGTGTTACTGGATGGCTCTCGATGAATACTGCTTTAAAGATGTCTTTCACAGCCTAGGTGAAGGCAAAAATCACCTGTCAGACTAACGGCTCAAACCAAATTAGTTTATTCCACTATACAGTGCTCAGCGTAAATGAGTACATCCCCTTTGAAAAGTAACATTTTAAACAATATCTCAATGAACACAAAAACAATTTCCAAAATGTTGACAAGACTAAGTTTTATATAACATCTGTTTAACTTATAACATGAAAGTAAGGTTAATAATATAACTTAGAGAACAAAATTTTCAGTTTTACTCAAATTAGGGTGATGCAAAAATGAGTACACCCCACTGAAAGTCTCTGGAGCAAAGCTAAATTTTACAATTTTACTAATTTAACAAAAATTCAACCACAGGTGAGTCTAATTATTCATTACACAGGTGTCCAGCAGACAGTTGACTATAAAAGGGTGTTAAAACCCCTTCCCATTTCATGCTGTCAGCAATGGCACCACATGGAAGAGAAATGTCACAAGACCTGAGAAAGAAAATCATTTCTTTACACCAGAAAGGTGAAGGCTACAAGAAGATCAGCAAAGCTCAGTCAGAATACTGTAGCAAAAGTGGTGCAAAAATTGAAAAAAGATGGAACTGCAACCATCTCACAGAGACGTCCGGGTCATCCACGGAAGTTAACACCTCGACCGGAGCGTCTTCTGATGAGAAGGGCTGAAGAAAATCGGCATGGAAGTTCACTGCAGTTATCTAAAGAAGTAGAAAGCCAAACTAGGGTGACTATTTCCCGTGACACAATATGGTGTACATTGCAGTGGAATGGCATGCATGGGTGCCGTCCACAAAAGAAGCCTCTCCTAAAGCCCAGGCACAAAAAAGCCCACCTAGAGTTTGCCAAGGCCCATGCTGACAAAGATGAAGACTACTGGGACTCTATAGTCTGGAGTGATGAAACCAGGATAAATGTTTTTGGAACTGATGGCTTCAAAACTGTATAGCATCACAAAGGTGAGGAACACAAAGAAAAATGCAAGGTGCCTACAGTGAAACATGGTGGTGGCAGTGTCCTTATGTGGGGCTGCATGAGTGCTGCTGGTGTCGGGGAGCTGCATTTCATTCACAGATGTACTGCTCTATGCTGAAAGAGAAGATGCTACCATCACTCCTTGCCCTTGGTCGTCGTGCACTTTTCCAACATGATCTTAACACACATCTAAGGCCATTGTTGGATTTCTGAAGAAGAACAGGGTGAAAGTGATTCGGTGGCTCCTGATCTGAACCCAAACGAACACCTATGGGGAATTCTGAAGAGACAAGTTGAGCATCACTCTCCATCCAGCATCCAATCTCTAAAAGAGGTCATTCTTGAAGAATGGAAAAATATAGATGTTGCAAAATGTCACCAACTTGTTCATCATGCCTAGAAGACTTGGTGCTGTCATTAAAACTCATGGAGGCCATACAAAGTACAAGATGTAGTAGTTTTTGTTGTGGGGTGTACTCATTTTTGCATCACCCTAATTTGAGTAAAACTGAAAAATGTGTAATCTAAGTAATATTATTAACCTTACTTTCATGTTATAAGTTAAACAGATGTTATATTAAACTTAGTCTTGTCAACATTTTGGAAATTGTGTTTGTGTTCATTGAGATATTGTTTAAAATGTTATTTTTTAAACTCATTTACGCTGAGCACTGTATGTGTCTTTATAGAAGAGAAAATCTCACTTTAATTACACGACTTATAACTGCGTGTGACCACAGCAAAGTTTCTTCCCAGTTAGTCCCTCTTTCCTGTCAACACCTCTACCCAAAACCACACCTCATTCTCTCACCACGATCGCTCCATCTTGAAACCGCTCGCGGTATCAGCTGAAGAAATATTATCATTTCCGTTGCCAATCAGACCTTGTGTGGCCCTGAAGCGAGAGGGGCGTGTGGAGAGTGTGACCGGGTCACCAAAACGAAGTGTCGCTGGATGTGGTTGTGAGCTCTGCTGGGGGAGAAGCGCTGTCACACCCCCCTTGGCGGGAAACTCGATCCTAGCGGCTAAGAGGCAAGCTGGAGAAAGCCCCATCACTCCTGCAACATCCCAGAGAGCTCGCATCCCGGGAACCCTGCTTGTGTTGAATGAAGAATAACATCCCTTGTTTTGTTTTGGTATGCGTTTTTTCTTTTTTAGACGGCCTTCATTTCGTTCGAAGACAACCTCGGCGTAAAACGCCTCCTTGAGAAAACATAAAGAAAAAAGTACACTTTACACCTGTTTCCTTTTTTCATCTGTCTTCATTATTCTGTAGGAGGCAGGATGTTTGGTTTGGCTGCGACCTGCCTCATGACTTAATCCCTGGGTGCTATTGTTAAATTTTCGAGAAAAAGAATGAAAACCAAATGTGGTGTGGGACCAAGGATTGAGTTTCAAGCCTGCGCTTTAACAATGTTATATTTCCAGCCGTGCAGGCCAAATAATTCACTTATGTTTCCCTTGTAATATTATGCCAAACATGAGATCTTTACTTTGTCAAATCTGGTAAATATCAAACCCACGATATCAATAGGCAAACAGTTTTAATAAGCATTCCCAGAAGAGGTCGGAGGAACACCTCTCACCTGGAAGCGATTAGACCGGACAGGAAATGGAGGCAGGGAGTGAGTGCTTCCCAATAACGCCAACCCCTGAAGAACAAAAATATGCAGAATCATCATAAACCATTATCTGAGAGCAGATACAATCGCTCCAGACATCTGGGGCACACACAAATTATTTATACAATAAATATATTTTGAATATGTGTCTTTATGAGTTGAAAACATGCAGTTTCACTATACACCCAGTGAAACTTGTACTATACTTTACATGGAATAATTATATTAAATAATTGTAAAATAAACAACACAATTTAACATTTTTAATGGTTAACTAAAACCATATTCATTATTGAAATAAAGATTAAATTAAATAAAATATTATATAAATTTTTGATGAAAAACTTAAAAAATAAATAAAAATGTAGCTTTAGCAAAAAAAATGAAATTAATATGTTAAAGTAGTAAAATTACTTAACTGAAATAAAATTAAAGCATGTAAAAAAGTGACAAAAGCATGTAAAAAAATAAAAAATTAAGAAATAAAAAAGAAAAAAAATTGAAAGTACAAAAATAATATAAAAAGTAAAATAAAATACAAAATATTAATAAATACTATAATAGTATCTAAATAATACTAAAATAACATTATTTTGTATATAAAAAATGGTAAATGTGTAATTTATTCATTCCTATTATATTTTAAGTGGAAACAATTCCTTTAATTTTATGCACATTGAAGTACATTTCATGTTGTTAAAGGGTTAGTTCACCCAAAAATGAAAATTCTGTCATTAATTACTCATGTCATTCCACACCCGTACCACCGACCTTCCTTGGAGTGAGAAAGTCACATGATTTCAGTAAATGAGGTTTTGTTATGTTATGAGTGTTTCGAAATTTCAATGGTTTGCGTGACTTTGGCAGTTTGATTCACACTCCGAATCACTGATTTGAAACAAAAGATTCGCAAAGCTTCGAAGCTTCATAAAGCAGAGTTTTGAACTCGCCCATCACTAGATATTGTTGAATAAAGTCGTTATTTAGTTTGCTTGGCGCACAAAAAGTATTCTCGTCGCTTCATAACATTAAGTTTAAACCACTGTAGTCACATGAACTGTTTAAAATATGTCTTTAGTAGCTTTCTGGACATTGAAAGTGTTAACTGTCTTGCTGGCAATGCAGGCTTCACTGAGCCATCAGATTTTATGAAAAATATCTTAATTTATGTTCCAAAGATGAACAAAGGGTGTAAAACGACATAAAGGTGAATTTTCATTTTTGGGTGAACTAACTCTTTAAATTGGTTGAATTAATTAATGCTATGATTGTCTTTGAGTGTGACTGTAAAACAGAACAGACTGAATTAGTTCAAAAATTTGATATATTACATTATATCCAGTATTGAACTGTTAAATATATAGTGACCAAGTTTCCATCCCAGTAAATGTAACAGAAACTGTATTAAAATCAAGTTTTGTTACGTTGGGTCAACACATGTCTAATGTATCCGGGTCCTGAAGCAAAACAAGGTGAGAACGACTATACTTTAAGGAAAAGTTCTTCTTTAGAAGATTCCCGGTGAGCAGGGAAGCCCTTCCCGATTGAAATTCAAACAGCAGAGACACTGTGATCATCTCCCAGGTACAAATCAGAGTTAATAAATCAATCTGCAGCCTGGGTGTGCTCACAGTCACTCCCTCCGCTGCTCGCTAAACAAATGGATTTTGCATGCTTAATGAGAACACAGGGAGGGGGTGGAGGTAAAGTAACTAATACATCTGATGGACTCAGCAGACGTGAGTTGCAGACACCTGCCAAAAAGCAAAGAGCACCGGCCAAGTCAGGGATTTGGCCAGCGAGGCCGCGGCGGCATCCGCGTAGGAGAGCTTCTCGTTCCGTGGCAGATTTACAGCAGGCCGTGAGGCTTTTCTTGGAGAGACAATGGGCTGTCGGAGCACCCAAAGGCACGCAGAAGATAACTACAACAGCAGATCGTAAAGAAAGTCTGATGATGATTCTAATCCAGGCCTTTCTATAGATGTCAGACTTATTTAGGTAATACAAGGTGATGAAATGAACAGATGAGCAGCAATCAGCACTGCAGCTGCAAAACACATCCTCACACACATGTTCAAAACCTCCGTTCGCTCACTTCAGTTGCTGGCTGGATCATTGCTGCATGTCTACTGCAAGTTTTTGATCTACAGGATCATGCTGTTCGAAGCAAATAGTTCAGGAATTTTCTTTGGGAGATTTGAGATGTCTTTCTTGAGCACTGAAACAGTTTCTCCAATTTCAGTCACAATATTTAACATGACATTTTTAATGTATTGTTACGGGCTCTCAGAGAGGTTCATGTAAGGAAATGTAAAGAAAAAAAAAGTGCTTTTTCAGTGGCTATGGTTCTGACAGTTTTCACACTCATTTCCTACTCAGGGATTTCAAATGTCAATAACTAGTTTTAAAGCTTTGAACCAAACCAATCTAATTTTGATTGGAAGTATTTTAAAATCAGAGAAAAAAAATCAAGAGGCACTAAAGTAAACATCCTATGAAGCACTGATAATGTAATCAAATAAAAAAAATACAGTTAAGTATAATATTATTGGCTTGATTATAAATATAAAAGTTTATTGAAGTTTACCACACACAAAAAAAGAGCTGCAAGGATCCAGCGGACTGCTGCTTTGACTTGAAACTTGATAGATTATTAAATAAATAGCCTATATTTTGTATCCATTTACATATGTATATTTCTCTATGCAGAAAATGACTGGATTTCTACTTCTGTAACCTGCACCAAACACACACTTCTCTTGCTCATACTATATGTAAACCAGTGTTCACTTCACCAAGCATCATCTCTTTCTCCATTCATGAATATTTATCTATTTGACACTGTTCCAGGTGCCTTCTGGGTAAAAGCATTTGTGAATGTTGTTGACAGACTAAATTAAAGTGTGTATGTGTCTAAGCAGAAATTTAGTGATTGAAATGCGACCATCTGCAGGAACATTAAAAGGATTCCCAGGGAATGAGTGAACTGATGAAATGTATACCAGAATGCAATGTAAGTTGCTTTGGATAGAAGTGTCTGCCAAATGTGTTGCGTAATGTAAATCTCTATAATCACCAATTATCTTTAAAATCTATAATCTAATAGAAGTATCCACTAATAATTTATTCATCAGTCTGGTCATATCATGTCTCTATGCACTGTAAAATTGATAGAAAGACTAAAGGTGTAGCTTAACTCATGAATATAAAATATATATGTTGAAAACAATTCATCTATGTTTTAATGGAGCTTTAGCACATACATATGCATGAATATGTATGTTTATGTGTGGAAGCCCTGTAGAAAATATTCCATATAGTGCCGCGTCCCGTGAGAGCTTTAACGGGTCATTCTGTATGTTTACACAGCAGCCGAATTCACAGCGAAGCGCCGTCGACGAAGTCAGTTCTCCGGTAACTATGCGAGGTAGCTGGTGGCGAGCGGCGCTCTCATATATATTTCAGCTCAAGCAGATTGTTGAAGGACTTTTGAAACAGGAGATTTGAGATGACTCAACTTTCACTGCAGCCGTATAAACATTCACTGCCGCTCTGCCCGAGATCCATCAGTCTGCCCTTAGTGAAAGCAGCCATAAAAAAATCCCCTCCGGGAACAGTGAGAACGTATGAGAGTTCCAGCCTGGCAAGGACTAATATTAAAACAACGAAGCCCCATAATTATCATAGAATTCCAAAGAAGGCCGGCCCTTAATTAGGCCACACAGGATCCTCTTTATAAAGTATGGAAGTAATAAATAAGCCATTAGCTGGGCACTAAAGGCGCAAGAAATAAAACCCAGTGCAGGAGAAGGCAAGAGATTGGCCTGAACTCAAAGACTGATGGTGAATGATATACTAAAGCCCCTGGGTCACAGATCTTCATCACTATTCTGAAACACAGCTCAGAGCTTGACTCTTTTCTTACTGCACTGTGATTTATGGGTCATGTGACCAGCTGCAACTATAGGTGCTGAGGCTGGGAAGCTCCGCCCTCACCTGTTACAGTAGCTGATGTATGGCGATAGTAAACAAGTACGTAACACAAATCATTGTATCATTATGTACTGTTAGTCGTAATGCACCGTCGGTTTACTCAATGACTTCAGGATTATTTATCGCTAACATCACACTCGTATCCAATATGCGGTCAAGCGCGGTCTTGTCAGGGCTGCTTTGAAGGTTGAGAAAAATCTCATATCTCTGAAATTATGAAACCTCTCCTTTAGGAACCGTACAGTTTTATTAGTTTTACAACTGCTGCCGTTAACAAATGGCCGCCTTCACACACCAAGTAAAAAACAGAAAAGTTAATGGCTAACAAAGGAAGTCAGGAGCAACGCTAGGCTGATTATGGCAATAACTCTCGCAGATACTAATTACAAATGGCTGTAAAATAAGTCAAACTGGTCATCCTAATGAGCACACCAGAGACCTATTGTTAAATTCCATTAAAAAGATCTATTCTTTCTCCTTTTTCTTTCCATTTTTTTCCGCAGCATCAGTGTCATGTTATCAGACGTAACAACAAATACAGCATGTCTCTTAAAGGTCATTATGCAGTAAAAAATTTATTTAGGTAAATTATTAATGTAATTATCCAACTTGAAATTAAAACCGATATGAAAGAGAGGAAGAAGGAACCACAGAGTGTCAACATATATAAAAGCATGTTCACATAATTTAAAATATGCTGTTTTAAGCTTTGGCTAATTAAATACATTATAGACTTTATCAGAGAGATTGTTCTGCTAGCTCTACAAAAAGGGAGAGATGAATGTATATACTGTACATACACTACAATTCAAATGTTTGGGGTCAGCAGGCCTAAGTTTTTAAGGAATTAATATTTTTATTCAGTTAGGATGCATTAAACTGATCAAAAGTGACAGAAAGACTTCTATATTAAATAAATGCTGTTCTGTTTAACTTTATATTCATCAAAGAATCCTAAAAATGTATCACAGTTTCCACAAAAAATATTAAGCAGCACAACTGTATTCAACATTGATAATAAGAAATGTTTCTTGAGCAGCAAATCAGCACATTAGACTACTTTCTGAAGGATCATATGACACTAAAAATCATAGGGATTAAATATTAAAATATGTTAAAGGGTTAGTTCACACAAAAATGAAAACTGTCCCATGATTTACTCACCCTCAAGTCATCCTAGGTGTATATCTTCTCTCAGACAAACACAATTGGAGTTATATTAAAAAATATCCTGGCTCTTCCAAGCTTTACAATGTAAGTGAATGCCGCTCATGATTTTGAAGCCCAAAAAAAAGTAATCCACATGAATCTAGAGGGTTAATAAAAGCCTTGTGAAGCGAAGCGTTTTTGTAAGAAAAATGTCCATATTTAAAACTTTATAAACTATAATAACCAGCTTCCAACAAACATCCGTACGCAAGTTGACTTAACCTCTGACGCGACTTATGACGTAGGAGTTGGTGTCTCGCAGTTCAAACAAATAGGACTGGGCAACAAACTTAAGCTCCTCTAGTCTTATATCGAAATACTGTGACATTACTATTTAAAAAGTTTTAAACTTCTAATTTGTGACCGGTGTTTTGTTTTGCTCTATCCTCTGCGCTTCCATATCCGTCAATACATCATACGTCGGGTCAGGGGTTATGCCTCCACCTTAAGTCGACTTGCATACTTGCCGGCAGCTGGTTATTATAGTCTATAAAGTTGTAAATATGGATATTTTTCTTACAAAACGCTTCGCTTCAGAAGGCCTTTATTAACCCTCTGGAGCCATGTGGATTACATTTATGAAATATGGATGCACTCCCTGACAGCAACATAATGTCGGCCCAGATCCGGCCCACATGTGGTCCGTGTGTAATCCACATGTATCAGATGTGGGCCGGATATGGGCCACATTATGTTGCTGTCTGGGCTACCATTATAAAGCTTGGAAAAGCCAGGATATTTTTTAATATAACTCAGATTGTGTTCATCTGAGAAAAAATAGACACCTAGGATGGTTTGAGGGTAAGCAAATCATGGGATAATTTTAATTTTGGGGTGAACTATCCCTTTTTAAAAGGGATAAAATATTTTAAGTTGTAATAATATTTCACAATATTAGTTTTTACTGTCTTTTTGATCACACAAAAGCAGCCTTTGGTGAGCAAATAAGACTAAATTTCAAAGACATTTTTAAAAAATCTTACCGACTCATAACTTGATACTGATCACTTCTTGTGTGCACAAGTTCAGAAAAGTCCCCTAAATGTATTTGGACACTTTAAGACATACTTTAAAATGAACAGATGTATTTTTTAAAAAACAAAACTTTAAATCAAGTGGCATCTGCAAACAAAAGGTGCTAGAGAAGTAACATCAATTTTGCAATGACTTTAAAGCTACTTGGTCCAAGGTCATAAAACATTTCAATATTATATACAGTAATATTCTGTTCGAAAAGTATGCTTGTACTTTCTTTCTATAAAACAAATACTTCTTGGTTTGAAATTTTGTTATTTAATATAATGATAATTCTATAATTTTGAATTGTCCAAATACTTCTTGGAGCCAATTGTCGTTCGGATGAGTTCAAATACTTAATTTCCTCTGACGAGTGAAAAAGCAAGTCTTCTGTATTGTCAGTGCATGGCTACAAAGAACAGAGCAGATCTCCACCACCTCCACTAATGTGGGTCACGCCGTCATAGCACCAAAACCATGAACAATCCTTTCTGTAAAGCTCTAAGAGGCTCAGAGTGTTAAAATAAACCACTCTAGGGAGACGTGCTACCGGCCGGTAAGACCAACCCTCCTCTCCAGTGTAGAATAGGTGGATAGGTGGTAGATTAAACTTATCTGAGGACGAGCCAAATGGGCTGTTCTCCAGCTGAAACTCTGACGGAACCCTTTTGCCGTGCCATCCTTCGACTGCCTTGCAGTGGACTCTAGAGGACGCTGAGCTCCACAGGGTCGGCAGATTCTAATAAAAAGTAGTTGACATTTTAATTGCATTTTTCTCATCAAGGACTAATATGCAAGATGGGTCTGGCATCTCTTCGGAGAGCAATGTGGGTGATGTTATGATCAGTAATTTCTTTGATAAACACTCAGAACCCCCATTGATACGATCTCACAGTGAGCGGCTTTGTGTGGAAGCTCTTCTCAGCTGCATTTGTTGCCAAGCCCAACTAATGGAGACATTTGATTGGAGCGCAGTGTGTGCAGAATGCTTTGGCTTGTAGCTATTCGTCAGTTGCGTTAACAAAGGCTGCACATGTGAACCACTACAGTATGTGGATGGGTAAGACGTTTCTGAATTTAGACTGTTGTCATGCTAAATTATTATTTTAAAGGGTTACTTCACCTAAAAAATTTTAATTTTGTCGTTAATTACTCAACCCTAATTAATGACTGCATTTTCTTTTTTGGGTGAACTAGCCCTCTAATCAAGGCCAAGGAGAGGGAGGTCAAAGACTCAATTTCATTGTTTAGTATTATGCGTTAAAGCTTGTCACACTAAATGAAACCATGTCCAAATCATGTATTGTGGTAGAAAATGAAGTGCTCTTAGCGTACATAATACCTTTATTGGATTATTTTGTTACACTAATCTGTGAAGAATATAAAGTCAGATTAGGCAGCTGCCCCCTGGTGTGACAGTCACCATAGACCTCTAAGATTGTCTGTATTAGCGTTCCCCAGAAGGCCAAGCAGTGCTGTTTAAAGACATAATGGCTTTCAATTAAGAGTTCTATAAACATTGTAAACTAAATGTCTTTTTCAACTTGTACATTTTAGGTGGAGAGAAACATCACAGGATTTCTGTTGAAAAGTCTGAGAAATGAGCAGCAAGCTTTTTCTCATGACAACTATCCAAGAAGCCACCTGGATTAGCTGTTTTCCATTGGGCACTAACGCACTGGTGAATGAAAACTTCAACATCACCAAGTTGAAATGAATTGAGTAATTTACCATCTGGTTGCTGCCATCATATCCTGCAAGGATGTTGATTGTTTCTCATTACATGCCTGCTTATATCCACTCGTGTCCATCATAAAATATCATTTAAATTTTCATTTGATTGTTGGCATATTTTATGCCAATAATATCCTCTTAAAAGCAGTTTGTTGTATAACAGAGTACAGCTCCTCTATGAGAGCGTGGAAAGTGATTTATCGTGGTTTCGGGGTTAAAGGTGTAAGTGCTTTCCAAGGGGCTCCCAAACGGATTAAATAGCAGGAAAAAAGAGAGGTAATTGGAACTAGTCGGCATAGCTACAAACAAGAACTTCTTCCCTCAGAAGTTTTAAATTTACTGTTTGAATGGCAGAAAACTCAAAGATTTTTCAATTACCAATTTTCTTCGTACTTCTCTTTTCTTTTTCTCTTATGCATTTAAATTGGATATGATCTCGGAGGAAATGGTTATCATTTTAATGACACTCTCCATTCATTAAAGGCTCCAGATCTCCAGCCTTCACACTCTCAGGGGGAACCGCCGAATAAGAGGCAGACTCAGAGAAAGAGAGAGAGACGCTCTGTTCAATTACCTCTGTGTTGGCCCTTTCTCACGGGGCCCCGCTGTGTGGCCCTTAATCCTATCCTAAGGAGTCAGGCCCAGGTGTGAAGAGAACTAGAAGGAAACAAAAGATTTAAAGTGCTTTTTGTCTTCACTTTTTCAACGGAACATGCACATTAGCAATCAGCGATCAGTTTACTTATCCAAAATGGCAAAGGATGTTAAGTGTTTTTTTTTTTTTTTAATGTATAAATGTATAAATATGTATTAATTAAATATATATATATTTAATCCATATACATGGATTTATATATATATATATATATATATATATATATATAAATCCATGTGACTCCAGTGGTTTAACCTCAATTATAATAAATGATGCGAGTGGTTTGTTTGCTCAGAAAAAAAAACAACAACATAATTTACCACTTTATTTACAAAATATTAATCTCCAACGTGCGTTCACAAGAGCACCACATGGTGTGTCGACGCAAGAGCAGGCATTGTTGTGATATATATATATAATATAATATATCTTAAGTTAAATATGTTTAGCTATTTTTACTGGAAAGACAACAATATTGATTAATAAAATGTTTTTTGCCATGTTTTTTATAATGTTTTAGTTGCTGAAAGAAAACTGTGTGGAATAGGAGGTATGATCATTTTGATAAAAATGAAATAATAGACTGAGTACGGTTACCTCATTGAGAGAAATGAGAATCATTTGGCTTTAGTCTTTGTGGGCCTCATTAATTGGGTTTAATCAGAGGATTTCAAAGAGAATATAAGATCAAATATTAAACATGTTCAGCTGTCGTGATACACACAAAAAAACATTCATTCGTTTGTTCCTCTAAATTTCCTCCTAACACAAGTTGAATAACATCAATGCAAAAACCACACGGCCGATCCTTTGTAATTTGCATTTTAAGGCATGTCTTTAAGTCTGCAAATGTGTTCTTTTTGTAAATAAACCTACACGCCAGATTTCCACCTCACCTCAGGGGCAACAAAGCAACGTGTTTTAAGTGGGGAGAAGAAACAACATTTGATCAGGGACTAATCACAAATTTCACTCTACGATGCTTTTAATATTTCAAGTTCCTAAGCAATATGCAAATAAGAACCGCATTAATCGTCGGGCGCATTAGTAAGTCAAGGCACATAACGCGGCTTCGGAGATCGGCTTTATTCATTGTGTAATTAGGACCCAAATGTTAATGAATTATGCTAATTCGGTACAATTAGCATATAATATTGAAGACAATCAACAATTAGCATATGCTATTGGAAACAATCAAAAGGGCTGCATTCCCATATGGATCTTGCACCCTACGTATAGAAAGAGGCCGTTATGGGGGACGCGGAGGGGGTATGTGAATTATAGCACTTTCTTCCTCTCATTCTCTCTCGCCCGCCAGACATGACCTCTATAACGCAGCGTATAGTGGTGCATGTGAGAGAGAGCTAGCGGCTAAGTCTGTTTGTATGAATGTGTGTTTATGTGCATACAGTGGAGCCTTTTTTTGCATAATTATCAGCATCGAGTGAAAAGTTCTGAACCAACTGAACCATTAATACAGATTTTAGAGTTTCTTATTTTGTCCCTTTTGCTTTAAAGACAGTGGCACTCGAGTTGCATGAACTACATAATTTTGTGTAAAACCTGAAGATAATGTTCTCCAGCATGATTTGCAAAAGAGCCAAAGAGCAAATACTAAGAAATACTAGAATCCATGTTAATATTTCAATTCTTAAAAATTTTTTGTTCAGTTCTGACTATTTTATCTGTACTGAAAAAAAAAAAAAAACGTGGAAAAAAATTCAACATACAAAGTAGTTCAATGACACAAATTAGCTTAGTTTACCTAGAAATTGTGCAAAATCTTAAATATTTCTTATTTATTTTACATCATAATGTTTTAATGTAGTTTTTTTTCAAGGTTTGAATTAAAACGTGATGTTTCACTGTATGCTTCATTCATAAAGTGCCAACTGTTTTATTATTTTAAAATCTTTTCTAAAAATTGCTAGATAAAAAAGGCCAATTAAAGGCTTTCTTTCCACACAATTTCCTTTTCTTTTTCGCAGATAATTCAAGCCTCAATGAATTTTCACCTACACTATTGTGTTTCACAGCTTGAACTGAGCCATAAAATTCACATAATATATCCATCAGACGCTGCTCCAGTATGTTCCAGTTTAAGCCATTAGAGCAATCAAGACTCACTCCCATTAGAAAGCTCTGGTATTTCCTCTCTCGCTGAGAATTCTCCAGTGACCTTGGGCAGGTTCCTCCAGGTGTGTCGGTAAGCCTGTAGTCAGTGGACCCTGCCGAGGCCCCACCGCTCTCGTGCTCTGGGTGTGAAGGCGGCAAGCAGCCTCCGAGATAGAGGTGGAGGGGCGGCGAGCCGATCAGAAACACTGCAGCCAGGTCGCCCATTTGGAACTTATTAAAACGGCGAGGCGGGGCGAGGCCCAGGTTCAGCGGGCCCCCGAGGGGCCCCATACTGTCTGAGCTCATTTGCAGAGTGTCCTTTCCCACTGACAGCCTTCTAATTCGCATTTGAATTTAGGTCACATTGATCTGGGCCTGCGTCCAAAGCCGGCGCTCCCAACGGAACCTCTTCACACAGGCAGGACTTTTCTGCCCAGAGAGAGAGAGAGAGAGAAAATGCCTGCAGCGCTACGGGTGTGAGATGTGTCGGTGAACGTTCCTTTCTCTGGACACAAGCAGGGAGGAAGCGAGGGAAGAGGAGATGGATGGATGAAGATGGAGGAAGGGTGTGTGTTAAACCAGAAACAAACTGTAGATGGCCTACAGAGAGAAAAAGAGAGAAATTCTCAATGAATAAGTGCTCTTTGAACCCCTCCAGATGTTTAACAGGTCATTGGCTGTAAGAGTTATATATGGAGACATGTGTTATGATATAAAGCTGACTTCATACATAAAGAATATAGCTAGCAACTTGTCATCTTTAGCTGAAACATAAGGCAAGGTTTCTTCAGATGCAGAATCTGAGCTCAAGCTGAACGCACGTGTGTCTGTGCTTATGAGGGCTACATTTATAAAAACATTTTACTTAAACGTCTAGTATAAAAAAGGATTAATAAAAGGACAAAATAATCTCATACATTTACAACTAAAATTTATGAAGGTTTATGTTTACATTGTCTCCTAACCGTGCACAATGTAACAACCAATCAGAACACAAGTTCTCAGCATAAAACGTGTTGTATTTTCATGAATACCGTAATGCTTCAGACTGGATTGCCTGAAAAAAAAAATGTGTCATGGTTTTCACAAAACTATTAAGTAGCACAACTGTTTTGACGATTGATATAATAATAAGAAATGTTTCTTGAGCATCAAATCAGCATAATACAATTATTTCTGAAGGATCAAGTGACACCAGAAGACTGGAGTAGTGATGCTGAAAATTCAGCTATAAAATATATTTAAATACAGTTATAGGCTATTAAATTGTAATAAAATTTCACATTATTACTGTATTGCTGATCAAATAAATGCAGCATAAGAAATTAACCCCAAACTTTGAAAAGGTAGAAATATATATTCTGCTTTTTTAAATGGTTACTTCACCCAAAAATGAAAATTCTGTAATTTAAGAGGGTGGGGGTGGGGGTAATGCTATTTCATGCATTCTGACTTATTTACACTGTTAAAGAGTTGCATTCTCATGCTAAACATGGCCAAAGTTTCAAAACATGAGTTGGAAGTATGACGGAGTATTTCTGCGACAAATCCACTACTTCCGGTTTCGGTACAGGAGAATTTTTTTCAAATGTGTTCTGTATGACGTCAAAAGAGAGCGGAATTCCTTGTATAGGCACTTCTCCCTGATAAGCGTGCGCACACACATCACCCAGAGCAAGAGCAAGAGCATGCCCATCAACGCGCTTTGTTCGGGATACGGAAGCCGAGAGATTTTTCAACAATGGCTGTGTCCCAATTCAGGGACTGCACCCTTTGAATGCTGCATACGTCATCGAGGCAGTCTCATTTAAGAAAAATAACCATTAGATTGCACCGTAAGAAAGAAATTACAGTATTTTACACCTTACAATGAATATCAATCAGTTTTATTACATTTACTTGTCTTAAATATGGCTTTCTTTATGAAGTATTCAGCCTTCAAATGCGGCCTCCAAAACGAGACGCAGCTCCTGTCACCGAAGGAGTGTGTTTTTGGTTGTGAGGGAAAGATTACCTTTTTCAGCTTCCCAAAGAACCCAGAGATAAGGGAACAGAGGATGAAGTTTGTTTTTCCGAGGCAGCAATGGAGTTGTGCATGTATGTTTGTTTGTTCCTGGGAATTTGGTGATGAATACTTTGCAAACAAGTCCCAGTTTGGCGCTGGATTTGCAGATCGCGGGTGGTGAGTAAAACTGCATCAGATGTCTGTGTTTTGTTGGAAATCGGCACGCAAGCATAATGCAAACACCACAAACGTTTTTGTTCCCTTTTTATTTATCATGATGTTGCAGCTAGCATGCGATCTCTAGACAGAAGCTGCACACGCTCGTGACTCTTTAGCTCCGCCCACTGCACTGATGGCAGACACGCCTCCAGGATCTCTGCTTTTTTTTTTTAAAAGACTTGGTTTAGCGTATCTATCTTTTATAAATATGACAAAACTAGAAACTTTTCGGCGATATGAAGGATGCTGTTATGGGTGTCGGTTGCAGCAGAGACAAAGCATTCATGGACTTCTACAAAATAGGGTATTTATTTAACGGAGAGAAAAAAAAACAACCAAACACATCTAAATAACAATAAGAACAGACAAGGAGTGCTGGGAGTGAGTCCATTATAAAGGGTGTGCAGATGATGAAGTCCAGGTGCAGGTGATCAGTGATGATGGAGAGATGACAAGGAAGTGAGTGCAGGTGTGGAAACAAGGAGGATGATGGGAAATGGAGTACTGTGATATTACCTCCCCCTCCCGGTAGGCGCGGCTTCGCGCCGTTGATGGAACAACCAGGCAGGGGGGGTGGGCGAGTCTAGGAGCTCGGGTGGCCATGGCGGGTCAGAGGCCATGGGCGGCCATGGCGGCACAGAAGCCCCACCCTTAAGTTCCTAAATTTCTTAGGGGGAATCCGTCGTGGTGGAAATGGATTCGTGGGCTGGAGCGGGCACGTGGCCGGCTGGAGCGGGCCCTTGGGGAATCGGAGCTACTGGTTCCGTCCAGAAGTCAACAAGCCAATCGGCCTCCCTTGGTGAGGGCTCAGGCTTGGCGGCAGGCTTCACTGGAGGCTCTGGCAAGGCAGAGGCCATTTTCTTAGGCCGTCTGGGCCTAGTGGTGGCCCTCCTTTTGGGCAGTTTGGGTCAGGCAGGACCACATGGGAATACCCACTGGAGGGGTATGTGGAGGAAACCGGCAGCTGGTGAAGTGGCCAGGCCGCCCATGTTTCTGAGGGGGCCGGATGAGGAAGATACGATTTTTTTTTTATTTTTTATTTTTTTACCTCTTCAATTTCGAACTTGGAACCATTTAAAAAGAGAATCAGATTAATAGACTCGACTAGGGGAAAGAAACATGCAGGTTCAATATAACGGATCGTATCCTCGCCCAGACCCCTCAGAAAACAGGTGTTAAGTATTGCATCTGGCCAGTTCACCTTGCAAGAAAGCTCAGCAAATTCCTCCACGCATCTCTCCAGTGGGCAACCGTCCTGCCTGAGGGTCCACAGGAGGTCCCCTGCTGAGACTTTGGGTCTGCGGGTCTTTGGAGGGACAGGAACCAGGAATATACCCATTTTCCTATTGCAGAAGTCCTCACGGTGTGATCTGTTCTTCTGTTACGGGTGTCGGTTGCAGCAGAGGCGAAGCATTCACGGACTTCTACAAAATAGGTTATTTATTTAACGAAGAAGAGAAACACAACCAAACACATCTAACTAACAATAAGAACAGACAAGGAGTGCTGGGAGTGAGTCCATTATAAAGGGTGTGCAGATGATGAAGTCCAGGTGCAGGTGATCAGTGATGATGGGGAGATGATGAGGAAGTGAGTGCAGGTGTGGAAACAAGGAGGGTGATGGGAAATGGAGTCCAGGACAGAAGGGAACTGTGACAGATGCATTGTTACTCTTTATGTACTCAAGATTAACATTGAAATTGGCAGAAACTGTGTGTGATACCCCCCTTTAATTACTCAGCATCATGTCGTTCCACACCCGTAAGACCTTCGTTCATCTTCGGAACACAAATTAAATATTTTTGATAAAATCTGATGGCTCAGTGAGGCCTCCATTGCCAGCAAGATAACACTTTCAGCAAGATAACACTTTCAGATGTCCAGAAAGCTACTAAAGACATATTTAAAACAGTTCATGTGACTACAGTGGTTCAACCTTAATGTTATGAAGTGACGAGAATCATTTTTGTGGAAATTTGAAATCAGCCCAAACAAACACACCCCTCTCTTCATTGCTCCGCCTCCAAAACTCCCAGAACATAGCACATACTGAACCGTACCAAAACTGTGACCCTAAAACCACAATAAAAACCAAACCGTAAGTAATTTATGCATATACACCCTCTCACCCTGCCCTCCAAAGACACAAAATAATTCACAGGAATAAAAGAGTGTTTTTGACTGGATAAAGGATGCTTCCCAAACTCTTTTGTTCTGTTTACAGAGCCTTGGGCTGCCACAAAGACAACTGTGATTTCTCATGACACCAATTTCAGTGATAACTGTCAGTTATTAAGAACATTTTATGCAAAAATAAATAAATAATTAGTAAACTGCTTACAGCACCTTTAATTTAAAACAGTAGAAGTCAACAGAAGCTTTAAAACTGCAGGCTAGAGGAAGACTTTTCATGGCAGAGCCAAAGCACTTTATCACGTATGCAACATAACAAAAGGTGAAATAACCCTAAGCAAACTCCTAATCAGTTCTAACTGTCTCATATGCCCATATAATCAATAAAATACAGTTTCTATATAAAGTACAGGCTGATAAAGTGTGGTTATAGTGTCTAAAGGATGAATGAAGGTGATAGTCGGATACACGGCTCCAGCAAGCGAGATCTCACGGGCAAGCATGAATCCGACTCCGACTCTCCCCTCCTTTTTCCTGGGCTCCTCCTGGATAATTCACTGCACAGACTGCACATGAGAGTTTTTCCTTTGTATCCATTCCCCCTTTTTTTTTTTTTTTTTTGCTTTTCTCATGAAATTCGCAGATACGGAGGAGGCTTTGACCTCAGCAGCATGGATGTCTCGCATTCCTCAAGAACTCAATTAATCACAGCATTTAAAATAAATAAATTAAGGGCGTCGTGTAGCAGTGCAGAAGCAGCTGCATCCTTACAAGTGCTCCTGAGAGACCAAATTAAGCCACAGAAATGTATATCTAATACACCGGCCCACTAATGATGCCCGTTAAAAGAGCGGGTATGTAGGCACAGCTTAAAAATTACACGGGTCATTACGGCAAATTGAAACCAAGATTTATCTGCTGCCAGAGCAGCGCATAATTTGTTTTACCTGGTAATCACAGAAGCCATATAATTAAACATGAAAACAAAAAGCACAAGAGCTGTGGAACAAGACAGTGTGGAGTGATACTATAGGACTGGATGTCAAATGCAAAGAATTCTAGGTGGCACCAAGTCATTGAGAACTTATGTGGTGTGTGAAACTGTAATTGCTGTACTACATAGTACGGGATACCTGGAAGAAAGAGGCATGGTTGTTAATGTTCAGAGGATTGTTTGGGAATTTTCTGATTCCAAATGTGGGACTGAAAACCTGAGACACTGGAGAAATAGATTCCATATCAAATGATGAACAGAGCAAATGTTTCCGCTGTAAATCTGAAAGGAGCCTTATCGTGGAAAACAGGATATTACTTGCTCTTTTGACATAGAAGAGTTTGTTAAACTCTTTAAAGCTGCCCTAGAACCAGTTTTTACAAGATGTAATGTAAGTCTAAGGTGTCCCCTGAATGTGTCTGTGAAGTTTCAGCTCAAAATACCCCATAGATTTGTTTAAATTAATTTTTTTAACTGCCTATTTTGGGGCATCATTAACTATGCACCGATTCAGGCCCCTTTAAATTGCACGCTCCCTGCCCCCTGAGCTCTTGACTATAATACAGTGCATTTACAAAGTTCACACAGCTAATATAACCCTCAAATGGATCTTTACAAGATGTTCGTCATGCATACTGCATGCATGCATCGGGTCATGTGAGTATAGTATTTATTTGGATGTTTACATTTGATTCTGAATGAGTTTGATAGTGCTCTGTGGCTAACGGCTAATGATACACTGTTGGAGAGATTTATAAAGAATGAAGTTGTGTTTATGAATTATACAGACTGCAAGTGTTTAAAAATGAAAATAGTGACGGCTCTCTTGTCTCCGTGAATACAGTAAGAAACAATGATAACTTTAACCACATTTAACAGTACATTAGCAACATGCTAACGAAACATTTAGAAAGACAATTCACAAATATCACTAAAAATATCATGTAATCATGGATCATGTCAGTTATTATCGCTCCAACTGCCATTTTTCGCTATTGTTCTTGCTTGCTTACCTAGTCTGATGATTCAGCTGTGCACATCCAGACGTTAATACTGCCTGCCCTTGTGTAATGCCATGCAAATATTGGGGGCGTACATATTAATGATCCCAACTGTTACGTAACATTCGGTGTTATGTTGAGATTCGCCTGTTCTTCGGAGGTCTTTTAAACAAATTAGATTTACATAAGAAGGAGGAAACAATGGTGTTTGAGACTCACTGTATGTCGTTTCCATGTACTGAACTCTTGTTATTCAACTATGCCAAGGAAAATATTCCATTACGCCAGGTAATATTCCTAAAATTCTGTATTCATTTACTAACCTTTATGTCAGAACTTTTACTCTGTTGTTCCATACTTTCTTTCTTCTATATATATATATATATATATATATATATATATATATATATATATATATATATATATATATATATATATATTGTGTGTGTGTGGTTCAGGTAAACCCTAAGTTCTGGGGACAAAATGTCCCCACAAAAAAGGCAATATCCGAAATCCTTGTCCTTATAGGGACATTTCTTGATCCCCATAAGAAAAACAGCTTATAAATCAGACAGAATTTAAAGGTAAAAATGCAGAAAATTTTCTGTCATGGGACGGTTTAGGGGTAGGGGCAGGCTGTGTGTGTATATTTATTATTTATGGATATATAAATGTAATATTTTATATTTCATAATTAATTTTAAAATGTTAATGCATGTATAGATAATAACATTATAAAATTATGAAACATAGTTATAAAATATTACATTTATCTATTTAAAACTAATAAACCTAAAAACACACCAGTTCACTCTAGACTGAGTGTGTCAAGCATAAAAAGATAATTTATAAAAGGAAATAAAATATATTAATTCATTTTGAGAATGAAAACATTACAGGAACATGCAATACTTCTATTATATTCAACAATTAAATTACATTACACTTATTGGATTATTTAGTTATTGCTTAACTTTGGTAAGGACAAGTCTAAATTTACATCCATAACCTATTAATCCCAAAGACAATATCAGAAATTAGCATTTTAGAATGTCAGTATAAATAACCTGAGGTTTCTCCAAGAGTTTAAAAGCCAGTTTCTCAGCTGCATTCAAGGGTCTCATGCCTACAGTGTCACCCAATCCCTGGGAAAAAGAAGAAAACATCTGCATTTTAATAGATTTTTTTCACCCATGTCTTTCAACATCATTAACTTTATTACGCCGGACACTCCTGTTGCAAAAACAATTCAGCATAATCATTTGCGGTGCATCTCCCCTGTGAGGGCATATATCCTCCTCCTCCTTCTCTCTGCCTGGCAATTACCGCCGAGCCACAGATGCATATCTCAGGCAGCACAAACTAGATGCAGCAGATAATGTGATTACTCAGTCATTACATATTGGAGTGCATTCATTACGGGCAAAGACCAAAAATCTGGGCATTGTTGACAATGCCTGGGCAATGCCCAAGATGTACAAGGTTGCGGAAAACATAATGTCCATAATTTAATGTCGGCAGTTCAAGACGATCAGGCCGAATCGCAGAGGAGATTCAAATGCATACGATTAATTCATTATGCAAACCGAATTCTGATGGGATGTGAGGTTGTCGTTAAAAAACACAGGAGAGAGAGATGTTTGTTTTTTAGATGAAATGGTAATGTGTGAATGCAGACAATGACAGGGGGTCCCATTGGTGGAGACGGGAGGATTGTGGGTAAACAGGTTACAAAGACAGTAAATGGTTTTAGCAGCCACCTGCAGAACGTTCATTAAAGCGATCAAGCTTCTCCGAATCGTTTTCGGCTTAACGGTAATATCACAAAAGTTGTTAACAGAATCATGATAATAATCTAGGACATTATAATCCTATAATGGGGCATACTAGTGAAGAACGCACTACAGCCAAATCACTCTACAGAGAATCCTAGCTCCCCAAGACTGTCATAAAAAAGCAGTTGATGAAATCCTGCCAAATTATCTCATTTAAGCAAGATAAAAAAAAGTTGGTCAATCCATGAATCATTAAAGCGGTGTTATTTACGCACAAACTTCAAGGCCCAAAATTATTTATCGTACAGTGCATTATTGAGTGCGCAGTGTCGTATTTGTGTATGTTGAAACCGGGGCAGCGCTCTGCAGAGTGAAACAGAGCAGATGTTGATTATTTAAGCCCAACTGATACAATCTGCACATATTCAAATGGGAACGCCCGACTGTAAGGAGCAATTTCATTCAGCAATTTACTGCAATATGTTAATGTGGAAAGAAAGGGGGATTAATCCCTAAATGTATTCAGTCAAATGAAATGAAATAACATATATTTGAAAGTGTAATTTTTAACTCACCTTATTATTTCAATCCCGGTAATTGAAACTGCAATCCCGGCAACTTGTGTTAAATTAATGTGTGGCAAACGGCACCTTTCGTTTGCCAAGCCTGAGTGAGTTCCTGCATGAAATGAATTTAATTATTCCTGTGGCCCAATATATTATTAATCATCTATATTGATTTCTGAACTCCCTTGCTGCTTGTGGATATGCAAATCCAACCGTGGCAATATTGGGGTGGGATCATTTGCATGGAAGCCCATTATTATTTTATAAGTAAATTTTAATGTGGACTCAATTAAAACTCAGTGAGTGGAACAGTTAAATTGGCCCAAGGTATAGGCTCCTTGCGTAGAGGCGCAGGACTAGGATGTATCAATTAGTACAGATCAAACTTATACTCATCTGCAGAGAGATAGAGGGGGGAGCTGCAATCTAATCAGACCTGCTTTCAACGAAGGAGATGTTTTAGTGATTTTCTCTGCAGAGCAAGCCTAGGTTGCAATGAAATGAAATAGGATCGGTTGGTCTTTTGGACATACTCAAATACGTCTTTGAAGTAAACTATAATTGAGATGTGATTAAATGTTGTAGCACATTTAATTTATTGATCAGAAGGATCGTTAAGATGAAGGCCGGCGAGTTATTTGCAAACCTGTCCGTGCTTCAAATTGGAAAAGGCTGTGATTGTCAACATTATGTGAAGAATAGAAGGATACGATAGAACCGATGCAAGAGTAACTGCAAAACAATCTGATTGGTTGAAAAGTGTTTGACTGGTTGACCAAACCATGGTATTATTTATGATATCCTTTTTCTATATGTAAAAATTATTGTAGCACTCAATTTTTTTTTGGCAGAAGACTGTAAAACTGTATGACATTAAAGGGGACCTATTATGCCCCTTTTCACGAGATGTAATATAAGTCCCTGGTGTCCACATGTCTGAGAAGTTTTAGCTAAAATAACCCAAGGATAATTTATTATAGCTTGTCAAACATTCCCTATTTTTGTGTGTGTCCTTTTAAATGCAAATGAGCTGCTGCTCCCGGCCCCCTTTCCAGAATAGGGTGGAGCTTTCAAGCTTCAGATACTCAACAACAACAAAATTGGAGAATCTCACACAGACAAAATGTCAATAATTGTCAGTAGTGGTGTTCAGCCAGAGTCAGACACTGATAGAGAGACTCAGGAAGAAGTTACAACTTTTAGAATGCAACTGGGCGGCGTAAAATATATAAATATACTCTACCGACTTTCTTCGGCACATTTTATTCATTAATGAAATTCAACCACGATGTCCTCAGTGGCTCAGATGTTGGGAATCTATGGAGACTCTTATGTTCTTTGGCACATCCAATAACAGAAAATTTGTAAATGTTTTTGGCTCAGACATTGTACAGTACATTTCCAACTGCTACAGCAAGTAACGTCTCAGGTTACGCATGTAACCATGGTTCCCTGAGAACAGGGAACAAGATACTGCGTGTAGCACTATGGGGAATGTCTCCACGTGAACCGATGTCTGAAACGCTTATCAAATCACAGCAATCGTATTTGCCGGCGACAGCCTATGACATCACTACTAAGTGCGACCTGAATGCACATAAGGGGTGCCTAGAGAACAAGTCATCCACTTATTGTCCAAAGGGACTGTTCAGCAGGTGGCCCCGAGGCATGGCAGGGTGACGCAGTGTCTCGTTCCCTGTTCTCAGGGAACCATGGTTACATCCGTAACCTGAGACATTCCCTTTTGAAAGTGAACTCGCATTGCGTCAAGTGCTACAGGGAACAAAATACCCATGCCGCCATGCTGAGGGAGTGCATGCCAAAGAATGGCTGTGACAAATGTCAGAAAAAGCAATTTCAACTGAAATGCCAGAACCTCTCCTCCTTTGGGTCATGAATAGGCTGTCACTGACAGCATTCCCTATAGCCACAACCCAAGCTATAAGCCTCAAAGAGGCCTCTAAAATATCTAGAAGTCTACCAAGGCCGCTCAAAGGCTTGGAACCAACAACTTCACATAGATTACCCTTTTAAGGGTATGTGGCCAGGGAGCCAAAAGGAGCCCCGGCCAGTCACTTCTCAGGGGAGCATAGTCAGCCCCGAATGCCTCCAGGGAGGCCGACCTGGTCTTACTTTTCTAGTAATCTAGTCTGGCCAGCAACCTGTCTGTTTCCTAAACAGAGTCTCAGAAACACTTGCCTCCCGAGGAGGCATCCAGAAAGAGGCACTGCAAACTTGCAGTAACCGACTTGTAGAGTCCGGATTGTAGAGACGGGCATCCTGGAGAGCAGGACTCAGCGTAGTGCTTTTCAACCCTTGCAATCGAGGGGGGTTACTCTGCTCGACCTTGGATCTACAGAGCGCTTCTTTTTCAAGCACTGTGGAGGCTGGGTACTCTACATAGGGTCCCTAATGAGAGGCGTACCTCCAGCTCCAACAGGAGTTGATCTACCAAAGGAGTTCTTTCTACAATAATCTCTTAAACCTTTCAGACCAACTCAGGGAGCAAGGTCCTCTATAGGATGACCCACTCAAGAGAGAGGAGTACCTACAGCCTAAAATACTGATCTACCAAGGAGGTCTCACGAGAGTCATTCGACCTTTCGACCAGACATCGGGACCGCAGTACTCTATAGAACGACCCTCAACACGAGGGGAGTACAAACTAGACTCAACCGAGACGAGTATTGACCTAGTTCTACCAAGTACCAGTGAGGCTCCAGTGGAGCCTGCGACCTGATGCAGCTCTATACACGGTCACTGGCCAGGGGCTAATGCTTGAGCTCTAAGGGAGCGTGCTCAACCCACCATGAAAGGAGGGAGTACTTGATGTGCTTGACCTGAGCATCACTGGTGTTGGGCACATATAGGGCACTAAGCTCTGGGAGCAAAGTGAGCCAGACCCGAGTAAAACTGAAGGGTGAAGGCCTGAGCAAAAACTCTTGTTCCAAGACAAGAATTATCCATCTGTGCTCAGCTCTGGAGGAATGGAGGCCTCAACAGGAAGAAATTCCACAGGAGAGGGCTGCAACACTCGACCCCGTGACTTGATAGTAATCAAGGAGCTTTTGGTGTAGAGATTGCTCTAAGATTCAACTAGGCAAAGCTACTGCCAAAGCTCTAGAGAGTGGAGACTTCAGCATAGTGCTTTCCACTCTCTAAACTAGAGGAAGTCTAACAACGCTCAAGGGCAACCACAAGGGAGGCTTTCTACGAAAGCTTACAACACCTGGCTATTTGTCTGTGGCTAACACCACTAGGGAATTGTAGCTCAGCATATCACCTTTACTCTAGTATCAAGAGGAGTCTCAGCTCAACCTAGGCAGATTGAGGAGGCCGCAAGGCCTGATACTCACATTTTTAGCCCAATGCAGAAGGCGGGCCCAGCCAGGGACGATTCTCACAGTGAAAGGAGGCATACTAGGATCACTAGCTGCCAGTCTTAAGCTGGAGAGGCTCTCCTAGGAGTAGCCTACTCTGAGCTACTGCTGGCTAGGAGGTGGAAAAACTTCAGCAGAACCACCTCTGTCTAGAAAGACGTATTCCTAAAGTACTTGCCAAGGTCGAGCAGCCCAAAAAGAACGCACTCATGACCTTCCTGGAGCTCAATGGAGCGGAGACTTCAGCCTAACCACTCTAAAGAAAGGAGGCTGGCTCAGACAACACAGGTGAACTGACCACCTGGAGCTCAGTGGAGCAGTGGCTTTAGCATAACGACCCTCTAAGTGAGAGGAAACCAACACACTCACTACAGGGAATATAAAGGTGGCCTTAACACAGGCCACAGCTTGAGGACATCAACTACCTGGAGCTCAGTGGAGTGAGGCTTCAAATAAAAACTCTTTAAATGAGAGGAAGCCAACACACTCACCATAGGGTGATTGTCAGGGTGGCCTTACAATAGGCCAACGCCTAAGACATCAACTATAGAGCTCAACGGAGTGTGAGTGTTATCAAGTATCAAATATTTTTGACACGGATGTGCACACCATTTAAAACGTTTGCTTAAACAAGCCATTCTTACCTTGAACATTGCTTCAAACAAAACAGTCCCTGAAGACAAAAAGAGGATGACTTGCTCTCTAGGCTCCCATTACGTGCATTCGGGTCACACTAGTGACGTCATAGGCTGTTGCCGGCCAATGCAATTGCCATGATTTGATAATGTTCAATGTTCAATTTATTTATAAAACACATATTAATACAACAAATGTTGACCACAGTGCTGTACATGGGACAAGGCAAAATGACACTAACATCAAATTACTGTCATTATATAAGCGTTTCAGACACCGGTTCACAAGGAGGTGTTCCCCATAGCACTTGACGCAGTTCGAGTTTACACACACTGTGGACACACATCTGTGTTCAAACACCTTAAAAAAAGTGAATTTTGCATAATAGGTCCCCTTTAAAACTTATATGTTTCAGGGTTTCTTTTGTGAACATCATTCTTCATCTCTGGCTTGAGTCTGCAAGCAAATCATAGCCAAGATGTTATTCTTCATAACAGGTCTATGCAAATCCCTTAGCCAAAAGTTAACAGTGATTGCCTTAGCAATTAAATGACATGTCTGATTCTGAGGGACCTGAGCATATCTGCACAAATCAAATGATTCTAATAGTGCAAATGTGACCTTTGAAAAAGCACTCCGAGTATTAGATGAGCTCTTCACCTCTTAGTGTAGTTTCGTCACACACAGCCCAGACTGGGAATAGAGGTGGATGGCTTTCTGCTACAGCGCTAATTGTGCACAGAAGAGAAAATAGATTAAAACACTGTTCGGGCTGATCTTTATCTGAGAGGTCAATGTGTGCACAAAGCTTTATTTTCCTTTCCCTGACCCCTCCACACAGGCACATTTTTTTTTCTCTGTCATGTTATGGCAAGGTCTCTCACTGTCTCTCTCACTCTCTCTCTCTCACATCTTGCACATTATTGCAAAGCATTCAGGTCGTCAGGATATCATTTTCACTTTTAATTCAAGAATAATTCAGGACTCCCACATTTGGAGTAAAAGCCCACCTCCATGGACAAAAAATAGTGTAGATATAATAGTTTTTTAATTCCAGAATTCCTAAAAAACACATTTGGCAAAGGGTGTACTATTGTACTGGTTTATTTCAAACACTTGTGGCATTTTAAAAAATCTCCTACTTCTGTGTTATTCTGCATTTAATTCAAAAACATCAGCATCAAGGTTTTTTTTTTTTTAATCCCCAATACTATCCTATCACTCATTCACCATATTTGAAAGTTTAATCATGCTCATTGAAACTGAAATCATAGTCTTTTGCTTCAGATTCAGAATATGTGATCATTTCTGGTATTTCTCATTGTGCAATTACATGTTAGATCAAATTACTTCAAAATTAGCCTTTTAGAATTTTCATACAATAAGTTCATGGATCAAAAACAATTAGTCAGAGCCTGGAGACAAAAAACAAACAAACAAACAAAAAACAAATTTAGGTAAGTGCCACAGTGGTGTTTAATGCAACAGTATTTGTCGTTATGGAAGAAAATGAAAGAACCTTCATCTTCTCAGGAGAACCACAGGCCCTCAAACAGGAAGTCCTACGGCAAGATCACGCATGTAAAAGGAAGTGATGTCACTGTTATCATTGAGCACAGCTCCTGGCAGAGGAGGAAACAGAGATAAGGCCTGCCGTATCAGTCAGACGACATTAAAGAACATTTGTCCTTTGTCAGAGAGCACCAGTGACGGTGGAGCCACCATGATATTTTGTTGATCTTGGAACAACAATCCTGTCTGAAAATTTAGTCCTAACCCTAGGCCTTTCCCTAAACCTAACCCTACCCATAAGTTATCCCTAAAATCAGAGGAAAATGATAGGTAAATAATACTGATGTAGAAGCACCTAACCCTGGTTTTAAGCCTAAACTTGACATAAACTGTAAACTTGTCCCTCAAATCTGATTGGTTGATTGGAAAGTTATTCCAGGATCAACAAAGATGATGGTCCAGGAACATGTTGTACTTGGTGAAATCACGTTCACCATGTGGGAGATGCGATCTGTGTCAATGTGTTTGTGTTTAACTCATTTATCGACACTTGTGTACTGCAGTGATATGAGTTGAAACCTTCCACACTGGCTACACAATAAGTCTGCAAACATAATGTCTTCAAGACATGATGTGCTCATGAATGCTGATGCAATACACATTGAATCATCACGTAATTATGGATTAATTCTTCTTTAATAGAAGGAATTTTGTGTTCTGTGCAAAGAAAACATGACTTTGAAAAAATATTTCGAAATCGAGACTAGAGTTCAGAACGCACACACGCATAATCTCTCTAATAGACTCACACATGCACTCAGACATGTTAAAATAGCTACTGGCATTGTCTAGCAAGAGCAAAGTATGTTATTTTATAAACGAAGTCAATTGCATAAGTTCGCCGGTGATATTGACAACATTAAGACCTAATTGCTGAGTTTACTCAAGTGGTTTACGGCCGATTACTGCTCTAAGTCATTTAACTTTCCTAATTTCATTTTCGTGCGCATCTCCTGCTGTGTGTTCTGTTACGAGTAAAAGGTGCATGAGAAAATCACATCAGCTCCGAGCAGTCAAGTTCATCATTTCCCATAAATCAGCAGTGTAACATCAACCGGTCAAGTTTTATAGAGATGTTGCAAATGCCAAAGCACTAAGCCAGAAATATCACAGAACAATAAATGGAAAACGCTTCAGTTATGGACTTAGCTGGGGATTTGCTGAAATCTTTCATAGACAAAAGAATGTAATAGTGATTCTAGACAGCATTATTTATCTTATCTTGAGGGTCAATCACAGTAGAGCTGATAGAATGTTCTGTGATAAAATATAAAATACATTCACATTGACTGTGAATTCACTGTAATTACATATTTATGTAATTAAATATGTATATGTTCTCATGAATGATTGTTAACACAGTATATCTCAATTAAGTCAGGTTAGATTTTAACTCAAATGCTAAACTGTGGTAAATTTCAATAAATGTCATGTCCAGTGTTGGGGAAAGTTACTTTTAAAAGTAATGCATTACAATATTGTGTTACTCCCTAAAAAAGTAACTAATTGCGTTACTTCGTTACTTTTTATGAAAAGTAATGTGTTACTTTACTTTTGCGTTACTTTTTCTCACCTGGGCTGGGCTTGCGTGTTTTTTTTTTTTTTTTAATAACAACAAAAAAGTTCTATTTTTGGCAAAAAGGCCCTTTCACACCAAAAGTGAAATCAATAAGCCTTAGGCTGAAGGAAAAGCATATTTACACCTGTACAGTAGAGGGCGCAGCTCAAACAAACCTTTCAGATGTTCTGTCGTTCTGGATTTAAGAAGAATAGGATACAGTAGAAGGAAGTTCTAGTTCTTATTTCTAAATCTAATCTAAAGTATTTTTTGCTTATTAGTATGGTTGAATTGAAGGTCAGCAGCAAAGACATTGGTTAATAATTGAGATTAAATACATAAAGTATATTTGTGTAATTTAATATAGTTAATTATTACAGGTTTGCAAAAATTCTGAGATTGCATTTCACTGTTTTTATTCATTTTGAGGAATACTGAATGATTTCATGCAAGTGAGATGAGTAAATGCATGTTCACATTTAGTCTAGAACTACAATAACCATCATTGCTTACACAGCGCACACAATATCTCTGCACTGTATTCCTCTCAACATGGGGACAACATGTCAGTCAATAAATGTGAAAAAGTAACTTGCGTTACTTATTTGAAAAAGTAACTTAGATATTTTGTTGTAAATTGAAAAAGTAATGCGTTACTTTACTAGTTACTTGAAAAAGTAATCTGATTACGTAACTCAAGTTACTTGTAATGCGTTACCCCCAACACTGGTCATGTCAGGGCAAATTGTCAGATTTTTTTTTTTTTTTCATTTTTATTGAAGAAAGTTGTCACGTGTTTTAAAATGTTATACATTTATAACATCTATTTTTGACAGTATTTGTTAGCCCATTGATTTAATATTTTTATATGTTGCCTTTTACATTTTAGCTGTTTCGTAACTTTTTGTGATTCATAATTCATAAATATTTTGTTTAGATTTAGCTGAGATGCCTAGTAGGCTATTTAATGACAGATTTCATTGAGACAACATGCCCCACAATTGTGGTCAAAAAGTTAATGTGTGTTCAATAAACTGCATTTTTTTTTTTTTTTTTTTTTTCTGGTGGAAATATTATAATATACAAATATTTCAAATAAACTTATTTTCACTACACTGAGAAATATTACACTTTAGTAAAAAAAAAAAAAAAAAAAAAAAAAAAATACAACTAGCATTTACCTATTGATGGTAAAAACTTTAAAGACTATAAAGCTTTCAAAGACATAATGATCGACATGCGGTATAATGCAATGCAGTGCTTTACACTCTTGGTGTAACCATGAATAGGTAATAAGTATCATAGCTATAATTGTGGTTAGAATTATTGCTCTTATTAAACAGATTTACATTAGGCCTATTCTTACATTAACATTATTGTGGATAAAAAAAACATCTTCCCGTGGACAAGCAGGAAAACTCTTCTTCTATCAAATGCAACCACACATAAAACAGTATGTACCATTTTCTGACAGGCTGTAAAAAATCATGTGTGCATTTGTCAGCAGTACTGAACATATTGAAAATCCACATGGAGATGCAAGCTTGCTGATATGATAGCGGAGTAATATATGACCCTTCCACTCAAGCCTTGGGGACTGTCTGCCATTGCAAATCAAAATACAGGACCTGCTCTTGGCTTTCTGAATATCCCACAATACCATTGGGCATTTCCCCCTCCTGCCCCTAAGGATTCAGAGAATTTCAGCCCGACCATCATTCCCACATCATTTAGAACCGTAACGCTCAGATGGAGCCAGAAGTGTGGAGACTGTGTTACAATAAACCAGGAGCATCCGTGATGCCGGATACTCTGACCATCCCGGTCCCTCAGCTCCAAGCCAGTGATTTAAAACTTATACATGAATGCCCTCTAGCTCACATAAGCCCAGCAGGTCATTCATTCAGGACAGAGGTCAGTGAACCAGGACAAAAACAAATCCCTCACTCGGCCCCGTGCTTTCCTGCTAAGGAGAGGTAGTGCAGACGAAAAAGAGAGAAAAAAAGGGGAGTACAGTAAAGTGCATGGGTGGGATTGTTCCTCATGTAATGCTGGAATTCCGAGGCTCAATAAAGAAGTATATCCTAACGTGTTCCAGATGTGAGAAGCCCGTTCCCAGGTCTGGATGCTCACTGCTGTCCTTTCCCCTAGTATAGCTCTCGCTGTTGGAATATTGCAGGAATGGTTCTTGGCAGCGGGAACAGGTTACATTACCCCTCTGGCTTTATTCTCTCATTTCTCAAGTCCTGTCATAACACATCCAGTCAAATCAAATCTGCTCAGATCAGACAGCATTATCTTTTTATGGGCATGTAATATGTTTTTTGTTAATTTGTGTAACTGAATTTACCATCCAAAATATTTTATGTTGAATATCTTGGAGAGAAACGGACAGGTCCTTGATTCTTTTTTTGCTGTAGATTTCCAAAATAAATATATTCTTCATGTTGATTGATCGTGTATACAAAACTCTGGTTCCTAATTCATACAGAGCCCACCCTGCCTTTAACAAAGCAGTGAAGCTATTTTTTTTTTAGACATACAGATCGAGAAGTTTAGTGGGTGTGTACAACTTTTCTTTCTGAACTTTCAAGTCTGAAAATTGCATAATACTATTGCTATAACCAGCTGACTGAAAACAGATATTTAATCTTGACAATAAAAGCTTTTCACAAAGAAAGCTATATTTGCTGACAAGATCAAATTAATAATTTAGGTATGCCTATAAATTGTAAATTTAAAACACTACTGTAAAACGATCGGCCCTTAGAGCAGACACATACCATATCTTGCCAGTATTTTACGATATGGAAGCTGTTATTACACGAACAAGAGCGCTGAAGTTAATATTGAGCAACTTACATTTTGTCACAAAATTGCCAGTTTCTTTGTCTGTTTTTGCTCTGACATGAAAATAATTCCAATTTCCAAACAAAGTCACCATTTCGTTTCTGAGCAACACACAACATAAGTTTTGTTTCTGAATGAGATATTGGTGAATGATTCAATGATCCAATTTTTTCGACAATTGTCAAAGTCAATTGTTTTGTTCCTGAATGAATCAGTGGTTTTGAACAAATTGGTTGGGTGAAGGATTGAATGATTCACTTATACAGCCAATCATTTAGTTCAGGGATAGGCAACTTCGGTCGTTTAGCTTCAACCCTAACCAATCACACCTGAACAAGCTAGGGCTTCAGGACTACTAGGCTGCGTTCCATTCCACTTTTAGACACACACTCGCAAACTTCCCTAAGCACTTCCCCTCGGGGGAATCCCTGTCGCCATTTTGAAGTACGTTCCACTTCGTGAAGCGGATGAAGGAAATTTATACGGACAGACCCTCACTCCCTCGATTTTGACCGAGTGAGCGAGTCTACTTCATATGTACACTTCAGGCAGCTCTGTATACCACAATGCAACACGATGTGCAGTGATGACATCACTGCACATCGTGTTTAATTTACCCCACCACAAACAACTCTATGATATATTTATTATTTTTTAAAATATCTAAAACAACCCAAACACACCTATAAACATAATGAATGCTGCATTAAACAGTTTTGTTAGGAAAAAAATGTAAATAATAAATCAACTCCATAGCAGATTCCAAGGGATCAAGGGATTAGGACGTTCCAATTCAGCCTATTGCAAGGGTTCCGCCAGTAGTGGGCACTCGTGCGACGTAAGCAATGACGTACATCCGAGTCTACGAGACTGAGGGAAGTTAGCGAGGGAAGGGCATAAAAAAATGAATTGGAACCCAGCCCTAGGCTGCGTTTAATGCTGCCTTCATGTGCTATCGGAAATTTGATAATTCCCACTTCTGAAGTTATTACGAGCTTATCGCATTCAAGTTGTGGAGGGTGTTCATGTGTAATTTTTACGAAGGAAACTCGTATTTACGATAATTCCAAGAGCACGTGAAGGCAGCATAAGTCCATTTTTTATGCCCTTCCCTTACTAACATTCTTCCATCTTGTTCACTCAGATGTACGTTATTGCTTATATTGCATGAGTGCCCACTACTGGTAGAACTCTTGAAATGTGTTTAAAATGGAACACCCTAAGCCCTTGATCCCTTGGAATCCGCTATGGAGCTGATTTATTATTGATAGTCTTTTTTTTGTCCGTAATGTCAATATTACTCCAATATCATACACTCTAGTTGTGTGGGATTAGGGTAAATTGAGTATCATCTGCTGTGACGTCACAATCGCATTGCATTGTGGTCTATGGATCTACCTGAAGTGTATATATTGAGTAGACTCACTCCATCAGTCAGAATCGAGGGGTCGAAGGTGTGCACGATTTAATTTTTTTCCTTGCATGTCATGTGCGGGGCTCCGTACATGACACCATAATGCGGGTCAGAAAAAATGGCTAAAGTCGTATGTTGAGCAGTTTTGCTGTAAGCAGTTGGGTTTATAATTTGCACATCATATCAAAAAGGTTGCTGATCCATAGTTTAGTAAGGGGCAGTTTATGTGAACAGAGAGGTCTTTGTTGTCCATCAGTCACATTAAAATGACTGAACTACTGCCATAGTCTGCAATAAAGAATGTAAGCAGTGCTTCCTTCCTCTAACAGTGCAAGTATGGATTTCTCAATTACCATTAACAGACACAAAAAAACCGACTGCTCTCAGTCCTGCTGCGGTTCTGCTAGCCTGTTACGGGGCAACCCCTCACCTCTCAATCTCCCTGCTTAACAGCCTCATTTCAAATCACAATCACTCTGAAGTGAATGTGTAATTTTCACTGGCCAAATGGTAATCCCAGAACACCTCTCCAAAAAAAAAAAAGGAAAGCAGAAAAAATAAAACAGTCAGTGTTCTTGGAACTTAGCGATTGAGTTTCACTGGACGCTTGCACACAGAGGACTGTCCCTGGCCACTGCAGATACGTTTGGAAGTCAAAGCCCATGGATGAACAATACGGAAAAGCCCAGGCATAGTCCATTAATTTCACTTTTTTTTTTTTTTTCAATAAGTAAACTTTAAGTATTCGTGAAATGAGTACTAAAGCCTCTTTAATGGTGTTTTCACAGCTGGCTGGAGCCCTCCTCCTGCTCAGCAATAAAGGTCCTTCCTGAATGAACATTAACATGGGAAGCCAGTAAGATCATACTTGGCTGACGTGCCTCCCCACTAAACACCTTGTGAACCCAGCACTTATCCTACACAGCCAGAGCAGAAATCTGCAAGCCATTCATGATCTGGGCCTGTGTTTGCACTGGTAGCCTCCAATCTTTAACTGGTGACATATGGGCTTTTAATCACGTTCTCTCTACCTTTTTCTCGATCCTTTCAAATCTCTTGATTGTGTCATTCTTGCTAACACATACAGGAGGAATTCACTCTGAATGATAGCTGTGTTTATTTGCACATGCTGCCCGTGTCATTTTAGGATCCAGTTCAAGAAATTCACTACGAAAATACAAATTGAGTTTTGTAAACATGTCGCAATCTATAATAATAGAAAACAATGGGGAATCCAATCCGTATACAAGCAAATTCAATGTCTAAGATCCACTGAGAAACAAAATAATTTCAATTAAGAGTTTCATTTAAAGGTGCACTATGTAACTTTTCACCCTCTAGTGGTTAAAAAGCAAAACTGCATGCATTTTGCGGAAGAACATAGTTTCGGTTGTGCTTAGGCTCTGCGTGACTGTGTGGATGAATGGTTCTTTATCATAACTAAAAGAGAGAGAGAGAAAGATAGATAGTTATCTGGTCCCACTTTATATTAAGTGGCCTTAACTACTATGTACTTACATCAAAAAATAAGTACAATGTACTTATTGGGTTCATATTGAATTGCAAAACACTTTTGCTGCTATTGAGGTGGGATACAGGTAAGGTTAGGGACAGGTTTGGTGGTATGGGTAGGTTTAAGAGTAGGGGTAAGGGTTAAGGGATGGGTCAACAGTGTAATTATAAATGTAATTACAGAAATTAATTACAGATGTAATTACATGCAGGTGTTTTTAAAATATAAATACAATGTAAAAACATGTATGTACACAATAAGTGCATTGTATCAAATGATTAATTTAAATGCAAGTACATAGTAGTTAAGGCCACTTAATATAAAGTGGGACCAATTATCTTACTTCTCATAAAATATTCACTACTAGGCTTAAGAGATATAACCAGTTTAGATGGAAAAGATCTCAAGCTGACTAGCTGAAAATAAATTCCAGCACAGCGCTACAACAACCAAATGAAATGAATGACTCTTCACAATAGATAATGCTTAACAATGAACTCTGTTAGAGAGAAACATATGGCAATTTATCTGTTCAATAAAATACCTTACTCACCTGTTGAGTAATAAAAACGCCATCTCCACATCGCTTTTACAACATTTCAAATCCTTCAGTTCTCGCCATCTCCAAATTTTATTACAAGGTCTGCAATTCTCTTTTTGCCAGAAGACTTTTTTAAAAGGGGTGATTCCACGGAGGTTCGAGATTTAGCGAGATTTACCTTTCTCGATCCTTGTGACAACTCAACTAACCTAATTCAACTTCCATAGTATACACTCATCAAAGTCCACCTTGGACTTAAACTAAAAACATATACACAGTTTGCAAATTTATATATACTAAACCAAATTTACTAAAAAAATGAGTCTTTGAAAAGAATGATGTACTAAAAACAGAAAAGTTTTACCTTTGCTTTTTTGTGTAGAGACAGCAACATTGTCAAAATGATCCCCGCTCACAAGGATCTGCAAAAACTACTAAAAATGCTGTGTCATGCATGCCAGGCCAGTAGTTGGCAATGTCACTTTATAAAGAAATACTACGTGCCTATGCATAATACATGCATGCGCATGACATCACTGTTTTCATAAATTCATGTTTTTGTTGTTTACATGGAGACAATAACGGTATAGTTTTCAAAAACTTGCACTTTGAAAGCCATGTTCCCTTCACTAACGGACTTGAGGAAGGGCCTTTTGATTCAGTTGTTCACTTTTGTTTGGAACACCCCTACAAATGGCATCCCCTGCATGAAGCGCCCTTAAAGGGTGCAAAAAGTGCCATTTGGAATTCGCCCTATGTGACAAAAGAAGTATGTCCGAATTCACAGCACTCATAAAAGAGTAGGCAAAAAGTACCCTGATGACCTACTTCTTGGACACTTTACTATCCCATTTTGGCCACAGGAGATGATTTGTGAATGGCGGTGAAGTGACACAACTGACACTGATAGGTCACATGACAGCATAGCGAATGTGGTATGTTCTGATTACTTGCATACTACACACATTCATGCCATATAGAATGCACATTTTTAGCAGTCGTGAAGTAGTTACTTATTCAAAATATATACCTACTCAAGAGTGGTCCTTTACAAAGTGACATCGCCAACTACTGGCCTGGCAGCATAATGCAGTGTTTTAGTTGTTTTTGCTGATCCTTATGAACAGGGATCATTTTGACAACTGTGTGATCTCTACGCAAAAAACACAAAGGAAAAACTATTCCGTTTTTAGTACATCGTCGTTATCATGTAAACATACACTTATACTACTTCCATTTCTCACCCGTTTTTCCTCTCTCCCTCTGAAATGGTGCGACAGTTGGACAAGTTATCTGCTTCTATATTGATAGTTTGGACTGTTAACATGCATTTAAAACATGTCTGAGGATCATGGCACCTCAGGCTGGCTATTTAAGGTATCTGTGAAACCCTCACACAGACACACACAAATATATGGACAAATACAAAAACATACTCACAATATTGTCTAATTAGATCAGTCAAGCTCTGTGAGAAAAGGCTTTAAAAGTGATCAGGGCTGAGCTGAATATCTTTAGCATTAGAGTGAGATTAACCATGAGAAATGGCTGACAGACTGTACAACTCAAAACCTCCATTAACAGAATGTTTTGTCTAATGAAATCTGCAAAGAAAGCAGAAAACGATCCCAGTCCCCCCAAAATGTCACTCAAGGAATGACATCATAATAAACAAAGTGGCCGAATTGGGGGAGAAACTTTATTTTTCTACTCAGAATGACGTTATCTGATCTGAGAATAATTATGACATGTGGAGAAAGGTGTATTATAGGTAAAAAAAAAAAGGCCCCAAATATGGCCTTTTATTTCCTCTCGCCCTCTGTTTTGTACAAGTGGCAACAGTGATCATACCTAATATCTAATTTAATACTGTATGTTTTTGCACATGCTTTATAATTTACATATTTTAAAGAAATAGTGAAATGACCTTGTCCTTGTAGAGTTTGACAGATGACCAATGACCATAAGTGTTGGGGACTAACTAATCTGTGCAAACAGTTCCTGAAGTTTCCAGTAACAAGGTAATTTTTAGCACAATAAAATGCCATATCATTGTTTTATGTATGTATTTATTTATTTATTTTGTTTGTTTGTTTGTCATATTGTGTATGGCAGTACAATACAGACATCAATAATCAAACCTTAACTGTCATTTTTCTCTCATGTGAAGCATTGCTAAATGTGATTCATTTTAGTCAGTCAGTTCGTTTAATTAAAAAAAAAAAAGAAGTCCAGGCATAGCAATATATTTAGTTAAATTATGCTGTTCATTGTTATGTGTTAGACTTGAATTAATGTGCCAGATAAAAATATTACTCTGATAGTTTTATATTTTTAAAAAATATCAAATAGTTTCAGTCTAGTTCATTATTTTGTCTAACTCTTTTTCAGCTTGATTGAAGTTCCCTAAGTTCCCAAACACTGATTACCACTTTTCTTGTATGGAAAAAAGCACCTCAGTATTCACGGAAATCATTTCAATTTCATTTCCCTTTCAAGGGAACACATGCTGTGGGAACGCCTTTGCGTCATGAAGCATGTGTGAAATCAGTCCAATGGTGTCACGGAACGTCATAGGCGGGTGATGTCATGACCAGGAAACTATAAAGCATACCCAAACCAAACAGATCTAGATTCTGTGTCTTCAGCACATGTCTCTGTTGAAATCAGCTGTCTATTTGGTGTTGCCTGTCCCTTATATACAGTCATGTGAAAAAGTTAGGACACCCTATTGAATTCCATGGGTTTCTGTATCAGGACATAATAAAAACTCATCTGGTCCTTGGCAGGTCTTAAAATTTGGAAAATAAAACCCATATGAACAACACATGATATATCACACCGTCAAAAGTTAAGAGTCAAGCATGCTGGTGGAGGGGTGATGATTTTGGGCTTGTTTTGTAGCCACAGGACTTAGGCACCTCACAGTCATTGAGTCGACGATGAGCTCCTCTGTATACTAAAGTATCAAGAGTCAAATGTTAGGCCATCTGTCCGAAAGCTAAAGCTTGGCCAAAACTGGGTCATGCAACTGGACAATGATCTGAAGATCACCAGCAAATCTACAACAGAATGGCTGAAAAAGAAAAGAATCAAGGTGTTGCAATGACCCAGTCAAGTCTAGACCTCATCCTGACTGATGGTGCAGACGTGGCCGAGACGTTTTCCCCCGGTTGCTCTGCTTCCAGGAGTTCTGGAGAGTGTGCCAGGACAAGTGTGGTTCACTGACCACTCACCTTCTCTCTCAGGCAGGGGACTCAGTCCTTCACCCCCCACCTGGAGTAATGGAAACTGTGGGTTTGGCCTCTGAGGGGGCCTAGCTCGTAGATTTGGGTCTCTCAACTGAGGTTGTTCAGACCATACTCCGTTCCAGAGCTCCCTCCACAAGAAGTGGAGAGTCTTCACTTCATGGTGTGGGAGTCATTCGCTAGACCCAGCTAACTGCCCAGTTGGTACAGTACTGGAGTTCCTGCAAGAGCGATTCACTGCATGGTTATCTCCATCCACCTTAAAGGTGTATGTAGTGGGCATTGCTGCTTACCACACTCCTTTGAGTGTATTTCTGTTAGGAGATACCTTTGGGGAACTCGTTTCTTCCATGGCACTCTGAGGCTGAGGCCTGCGGCACGCACAATGGTGCCAGACTGGGATTTGCCCGTAGTATTGGAAGGGCTTTCCATGGCTCCCTCTGAGCCTATTGAGGAGGTTCTGTAGAAGTTCCTTACTATTAAGACTGTGTTCCTCCTCGCTATCTCATCTCTCAAGAGAATTGGAGATTCACAGACCTTGTTCGTATCCTCTTTGTGCCTTGAGTTTGCACCAGGCATGTTGATAGCCTTCTTACACCCTAAACCTGGTTATGTTCTGTAGCATTCCACTGTACCACCCGTGGTACAAATACCATTCAAAAGAGACCTTAGGAATGCTAATTTCCCCACTAATATGGCGAGTCCTATTGTGTTGTAGGCCTTCTGTCCTCCTATATTTCGTACTGCAAACCAGGAGAATTTGAATCGACTTTGCCCAGTTCTTTAGATGCATACATCCACAGAGCTGCCCTGTGGCATAAGACTGACCAGTTGTTTGTGTGTTTCGGGTCTCCCAAGAAAAGGTACCATGCATCTAAGCAGACTATGAGCAAGTGGATAGTTCAGGCTATATCACTTGCATATGAGTCGACTGGCCAGCCTTCTCCTTTAGTGGTCCGAGCCCACACAACCAGGAGTATGACTGCTTCCAAAGCTTTGTTGTCAGGAGTCTCCCTACAGGAAGTTTTTGATGTGGCAGGTTAGTCCTCGCCTCACATGTTTGTGAGGTTTTATAACCTGGATCTGGCCTCCATTCCGGGGTCCAGGGGGCTCTCATCTTAGTGTGTGCATTACGATTTCACACAGACTGGCACTTGGTACTATGGCGGCATAGGTATAGATGTTGCCACAGCGTCTTCAACACAGTGCAAGTTCCCTTGAAAGGGAACGTTTCAGGTTTACGACCGCAACTATGATTCCCTGAGAAGGAACGAGACGCTGCGTCGCTTTGCCATACTCCCCGCATGCCTGCAACTGACATGCTTCAGCCTATCAGAAGCTAGCACTGCTTGGTTTGGTTATGCTTTATAGTTTCCTGTTCATGACGTCACCCGCCTATGACGTTCCGTCATGGCATTGGACTGATTTTACACATGCTTCATGACACTATCATGCAGAGGCATTCTTCAATGCAGTGTCTCGTTCCCTCTCAGGGAACCATGGTTATAGTCATAAACCTGAGATGTTTTTTTCAGTTTTCTTTGTTTCATTTATTTTACAATTAACAATAACTTACTATTTCACAAATACATTATAACCTAATAATACTTAATAATAATAACTTTAAAAATACATAAATGCACAACAAATACATTAAAAACCTTTAAAAATATTCCTCCCAGATTTAAAACTTTACAGATGAAGCAGAAAAAAGAATCTCTGAACCAATTTGCTGTAGTTATGGGTTTTCTAATATGGATGTCAGAGGAGTTAAAACTCCCTTGATTTGAAACAACGTGAAGGAGTCTCCCCTCGCACCCCTCCCTTTCAGAGAAGCTACGGTGGCCATCTGGCCGACACACAAGTCAAAGATGTCGTCATCTGAGAAAGCAGAGACTAGCCTGTGTGAGGCAATGATGTTTCTTCTTACTTCTAACAAAGAACGGTCTGTGCTTCTAATAAACCAGACGACTACTACTACTACTACTTTGTGTGTATTCAACGTGGTGATGATGCAAGCTGTCTCTAAAAACACGAACGATTTAGACGAAGAACAACATAGTGCCTAAACGCGCTCTGTAGAGCAGTTTGTCCATTTAGGGCTGCTGTAGAAACATGCCGGCGCATAAGGGTGACTTAATATGGAGGGGGGACCCGTGGTGTATGTAGATAGAAATGGCTCATTCAAAGGTAATAAAAACAAAACAGTTCATTATGTAAGGTCTTTATGCACCACTGAAAACCTAGTTATGTATATTATATTGCATTTCTGTCAATAGATCCTCCCAAATTTTACACATTGCACTTTTAAAGTAAACCATAATCATGCATCACTGATTATGGTAAACTACAGGTGCTGGTCATATAATTAGAATATCATCAAAAAGTTGATTTATTTCACTAATTCCATTCAAAAAGTGAAACTTCTATATTATACTAATTCATTACACACAGACTGATATATTTCAAATGTTTATTTATTTTAATTTTGATGATTATAACTGACAACTAAGGAAAATCCTAAATTCAGTATCTCAGAAAATTAGAATATTGTGAAAAGGTTCAATATTGAAGACACCTGGTGCCACACTCTAATCAACTAATTAACTCAAAACACCTGCAAAGGCCTTTAAATGGTCTCTCAGTCTAGTTCTGTAGGCTACACAATCATGGGGAAGACTGCTGACTTGACAGTTGTCCAAAAGACGACCAATGACACCTTGCACAAGGAGGGCAAGACACAAAAGGTCATTGCAAAAGAGGCTGGCTGTTCACAGAGCTCTGTGTCCAAGCACACTAATAGAGAGGCAAAGGGAAGGAAAAGATGTGGTAGAAAAAAGTGTACAAGCAATAGGGATAACCGCACCCTGGAGAGGATTGTGAAACAAAACCCATTCAAAAATGTGGGGGAGATTCACAAAGTGGACTGCAGCTGGAGTCAGTGCTTCAAGAACCACTACGCACAGACGTATGCAAGACATGGGTTTCAGCTGTCGCATTCCTTGTGTCAAGCCACTCTTGAACAACAGACAGCGTCAGAAGCGTCTCACCTGGGCTAAAGACAAAAAGGACTGGACTGCTGGTGAGTGGTCCAAAGTTATGTTCTCTGATGAAAGTAAATTTTGCATTTCCTTTGGAAATCAGGGTCCCAGAGTCTGGAGGAAGAGAGGAGAGGCACACAATCCACGTTGCTTAAGGTCCAGTGTAAAGTTTCCACAGTCAGTGATGGTTTGGGGTGCCATGTCATTTGCTGGTGTTGGTCCACTGTGTTTTCTGAGGTCCAAGGTCAACGCAGCCGTATACCAGGAAGTTTTAGAGCACTTCATGCTTCCTGCTGCTGACCAACTTTATGGAGATGCAGATTTCATTTTCCAACAGGACTTGGCACCTGCACACAGTGCCAAAGCTACCAGTACCTGGTTTAAGGACCATGGTATCCCTGTTCTTAATTGGCCAGCAAACTCTCCTGACCTTAACCCCATAAAAAATCTATGGGGTATTGTGAAGAGGAAGATGCGATATGCCAGACCCAACAATGCAGAAGAGCTGAAGGCCACTATCAGAGCAACCTGGGCTCTCATAACACCTGAGCAGTGCCACAGACTGATTGACTCCATGCCACGCCACATTGATGCAGTAATTCAGGCAAAAGGAGCCCCAACTAAATATGAGTGCTGTACATGCTCATACTTTTCATGTTCATACTTTTCAGTTGGCCAAGATTTCTAAAAATCCTTTCTTTGTATTGGTCTTAAGTAATATTCTAATTTTCTGAGATACTGAATTTGGGATTTTCCTTAGTTGTCAGTTATAATCATCAAAATTAAAACAAATAAACATTTGAAATATATCAGTCTGTGTGTAATGAATGAATATAATATACAAGTTTCACTTTTTGAATGGAATTAATGAAATAAATCAACTTTTTGATGATATTCTAATTATATGACCAGCACCTGTACATACTGTTATTTTTAAAATCAGTGTAGTTTAGTTTGTTTGACAGGTGAACATATTCAGTATTAGAAGGGTTTTATTGTCACACACCCTTTCACACAGACACACCAGAAACGACATTATAGTTGTTCTCCTCACCAACACAAACACATGACGGAAATGACTTAGGCATGTGTAAAAAGTTTGCTGTTCACCACTCTGCCATTTGCCAATTAAATTGAAACACGAGCACTCTGGATTGGACTGCAGTTCTGAGAGAGCAGGCTGGATACAGCACCACAGTTTGGGACTTGTTCAAAAAGAACCAGATAAAACACAAAATTTACACTTCAGTGGAACAAACGTCACCACATTTACGATGATGAAGTCTGACTTTATACGGAGGGAGAAAACAAGGAAAGGGTTGGCACTTTCAAACTGAAAACATTATGATAAGCCTGACAGCTGCCGGTTGTCATTCTGTGAAAGACACAGAAGATGATGATGTCATAGTCCTATCCTGCATCACTGCGACATCATAGCCTGGGTGTCATGGAAATGCAGGATGTGATGTAGCCTGTTTGATGTGGTTTTGCTGGAGCTGTAAATCAAGTGACTGGTGGAAACATTTTTGAACCCAGACTTGGGGAACCCCTCAGGTGCTGTAAAAAAGCACAGAGACCCCCACATACATAAATTTCTCTTTATTTTAAATGTGTCATTTACTTTATAAAACATTTTAACCCTTATTTTATACTTGCTTATAGGGGGAAAAGTACAAAAAATATTCTAGAAGTTATGTCAAAATATAACATTTTTATAGCAAAACATTTCTTAAAAAAATAAAAATTAAAAAAGTTTGGCTATACATTATGACATTCATTTAATATTTAAAGCAAATAAAACAGCTTCATAAAATCAAAGCAGGATTTTTCAATGATTCAGACTTCACACTCTGCAGGTTATTTTGTGTTTTTACCCATGATGCAAGCGTATTACAGTAATGACATACTGTGGACTCGCTTGGTTGGACTTTTTTACTATGACTACAGTTAAAAAGTGAAAGAGGGAGCTTAAAAAGACATCATTAAAGTGGACTGTTTTTAAAAGAAAACATAACATGTAATGAATATGCTGTCAAGTTTTAAATATTCCTGTTGTAAGAATTTTTACTGCACACAATTAATTAGACTGAAGTCTCTGTGCTGTATTCGAAGAGTCTTTAAAGTACATTTCCTTGCATTTATCTTTAACTGCTGTAAATAATACTATTCTCTCACCAAGTAATAAAACTTCTAAGCACTGTGTTGCTGTAATTTTTCTTTTGAATATTTTTTGGATGTGTCTTCAGACTAAGAAGTTAAGAAGTCTTTCTGGAGCCAGGTCCTAGGCATGAATCAAGGTGCAACCCATTTCCTTAAACCAAATCTCATTATCTGTTCCTGGACTCCAAATGCATAGCCAGTTCTGTCCTCACACTCATTAGCATGTATGTTTACTTTGGATAACCATCATTCACATGACTTAGGCTTTTGGACCTTTTTTGTAAACCAGAGTAAAAACATTTCAGGGAAAGTCATCTGCTGTGGTCACTGAAAAATAAACAGAAAAGGCTGATGAGAATGGGAAGTCCTTAACCTTCTTCTAGTTTAAAAATCAGTCAGATTATGTAAGGATCTAATTTTATTTCCTTCCTTTAAGTGAGCTGGAATTATCTAATTATAACATCATATATCAGCATAATTAATAATCACCATTGTAACATAAACAATAAATTATGATGAGGATGTGGGATAAAATGAAACTGCAATAAATCAAAACTGATATAACTATATATGTGCTCACATCATGGATGCGTAAGAAAAGTGAAGATGTGTATGAAAAATTAAGATTAAACAGGCTTGTTTCCAAAACTCTTTAATCATTCTAGAACACTGCTAATTCTTTGTGTTGACAACAGGAAAGCTGAACCTGGGTAATTGTATAATCTTTTAAAATCCCAGATTTGTGAGGACATTTGTTTACATTCCATTAGTGAGTTCATTTGGCAGCACATACACTAGTATAGTTTCAGAGGATTAGGTTCTTTGTAACAGATTTTAGCTGGATCTCTGCCACATCTAGGACAGTTGTATGTGATACAAATTACATTAAAAAATCACTGGCATATATAAATGTCTTAGACATTTTCCATTATGGGAGATTAGTATTTTTCCAAGTATCCAAAATCAACAAAAATGTCCTTAAATGTCCTTAAAATGAAAAAAAAAAAAATGGCATTCAATTAATCCAATTACTTAGGAGCCAGCCACACAAAATACACATCTTATTGCATCTAAATCACATTTAAAGGATTAGTTCACTTTAAAATGAAAATTACCCCAAGCTTTACTCACTCTCAAGCCACCCTAGGTGTATATGACTTTCTTCTTTCTGATGAACACAATTAGAGGTATATTAATAAATATCCTGATGCATCTAAGCTTTATAATGGCAGTGAACGGGACCAATGAGTATAAAGCTCAAGAAAGTGCATCCATCCAAAGCAAAACGTACTCCACACGGCTCCGAGGGGGTAATAAAGATGTGCCTTCCTATTCAACTTAGGAAGAAAGTGTAACTGATGTCGTGTCAGTTAAGCTTTTTTTCGTAAGTTGAATACGGAAGATGTAGGACATAGCGTAAGTGTTTTGAACTGCGAGAGGCATTACACTTTCTTTGTAAGTCGATTACGGAAGGCGGTCTGGCAGAAGCTAAATATTTTACTTTATAACTTGTTAAATATGGATATTTTTCTTACACAAACGCATCGCTTCACTTCAGAAGGCCTTTATTACTTTATTAGTGGCATCAAGCTTTATGAATGAGCCATAATTAAATCAATCATTCAAATGATTCATTCAAAAGCACTAAGTCATTCAGGAACTAAACAAGTGTTATTCATTCAATCGATTCGTGTATCAATGCTCAATCATGAATAATTTGAATAACAGTTTCGTTCAAAAATGCTGATTCATTTATGAACAAAGAAAGTTGCTGCATCCGAATATGCCTACTTCCATACTATATAGTAGGCGAAAAACAGTATGTGAGCCAAGTAGTATGCCCCAATTTATAATATTCATAAAACAGTGGGCAAAAAAAAGTACCCGGATAACCACTTCTGGTGCGATTCTGAAATGCACATTCAATGGACACTTTACCATCACATGAGGCCACAGAAGAGGATTTGTGAATGGAAAGTGAAGAGACTGAACTGACACCGTAGGTCAGATGACAATGACAACATGGCAGATACATCAATTTCATTCATACTACACATATTCATAGAACATACTTTTTAACAGTAAAGTTTTTAAACCAAATGTAGTAGCTACTATTTAGTATGCGATTTCAGATGCAGCAAGTGACTGTTTATGAACAAATCATTCAATCATTTACTCAACTGATTTGTTCAACAACATCTTGGCTTTGTTTGGAACTATTTTCTTTGGCGGAGCAATAGAAACTTGCTTTTAAACAGAGTAGCCGTCTAAAATATATGTTATTCAACATTACCTTCTTTTTTATTGAACCGTTGAATAAATCACACAATCATGTTGCCTATTATGCACATGGTTTTTCATCTAACTGTTAAAAACTGAATGTCAATAGAATAAAATAATCACAATTAACATCATGATTTCTGACCAGTCTTTTGAAAACAGAATAAATATAATGTAATTTCAGAATTAAAATTTCAGTAAATGTTAACTTTTCAATTTATGGGTCACAAATAACCTCTGGCAAAAAAAAAGAAAAAAAAAAAAAAAAGAAAGAAAAAAAAAAAATGCTGACTCTAAAACTAAAAAGTACGTTTTAAACACTAACTAAGGGACCCCCCAAGTTCCTACAGTACACATCTACAGTGAACATTTGGTCGCAAATAAACGCCTTTAATTAACATCCAGATTTATGTCTTTGGAAATGTCCTGCTCCTGCTGTAAAAATAAAACATCAGCAAGGTGTTAAAATGGTTAAATGTTTTCGTAATAATCATTTCAACGTCAATTCATTTGACAGAGGCATTCGTTATACTTGCGGCTCTCTCTGCACGTTTCCAAGCGACCTGGGAATTGTAATTCAAACATGGCCTTCCTGTGCATTTCTCAGGTTGAAATGAAGGCATGTTTTTCTGTGGTCAGTGAACTCAGCCCCAGAATCTCACTGCGCTCTGAATGGGAGAGGACGTACAGGGCAGGTTATTGCAGAGCTTTCATGTGTCAGCAATCACGGGGTCGGTGATGTTATTGTGCTGGAGGGAGGTTGGCACGCTGTTACAGAACAAATGGGTTTGGAAAGACGCCCAGTGACACAAAACTTTAAACACATTAGGAAATCTGTGCTTTTCACTTTCCTGTTGTTAAGAAACAGGCTTTATTTCACAGAATTTCGTGCTCAATGTAAAAACTTGGAGTTCACAAAATTAACATGTTGTCTTGTTAGTTCCAATCTATGAGGGCAAAGAAGGGGCGGAGCAAACTTTTAGTCAATAGATTTTGCAGACCAAAACCTTTAACAAGATCAAGACAAATTAAAGAGCTTGTGGATTTTATTTCAAATACACTGGTGTCCTATCCAGAATATTTGATTTAAACCAATGCAGAAGAAAAAGTAATTTATATTAATTTATCAGCCTCAGCATTCAGATGTTTCGCCAAACGCTAGCAAGGTGAAGAGAAAAAAAAACACTCGTCTAATCCTGATGTCAATCTCCCAGTTGACGCTTATGGGATTTCTCCCCAGGATTGTCTAACCCCCATTCAGGGAAAGAACCATTGGACACACTAATTTGTCTCCAGCTCTCCCAATTCAAGCCACGTTCAGAGAGTTACTCCTCCTAGTCCATTATTGACATATTGCCAATCAAACAGACTGACATCAAAGACTCACTCAGGCAGGTTCACGCAAAAGAAATCAACGCTGTTACCTTGGGACGACAGTACGCTGTGGAAACCCTGACGTCTGCATTTGCTCTGTTATCGAAAAGATGCTCTTTTCAACACACCTGGGCTGTATGGATCCTCTGGATAAGTACTGCTGAGCAGCTGTTTTTTCCAGTATTGTGTTTTACAGTTCAGGAAAGGTGATAAGTTTCTCACCGCAGGATAACTGCCCCTTATTCATCTTTCCCTACTGATAGCCAATCAAAAGTCAAATTCAACACAGGTAAATGCATTCTGGGAAATACATCTATTGGGTGATAAAGCATACAAACCTTCGGACCTTAAACATTTTTTTCAAAACTTTTAAACAGGGTTTAAGTGATACATTTATTATTTCTTTGAATTTATATATACATTCAAATTTGAATTACAATTCTGACCAAATTTAAGACCAAAATTACCAAAATAAGAATTTTCACCAGAAAATGTAATCTGAACAAGTAACTAATCTGTCACTTTTTTTCTGACCAACTGAGAAAAAAAGCATTACAATTAATCACGCTACAAATGGTGATTAAATCTAATGATCGCTTGGCTCATATCACATCAAACTCTGCAAATTATTATTATTGTTATACTCTGTTCTCAAACTGTTAATATTAATAAGATCAATATTAATTGATTTGTGTGACTACATGTATTTAGTGTGTATCGGCATTACCTTTTTCTTTACAGTCTAATCTCTAATGTTAATTTGTCATTCCATACAATCCACCATCAAAATGATAATTATTCCAGCTGCTGTGAGAAAAGGCTATCCTCACATACGATATAGCTAAGGTAAGGAGATAGTTATGAACATTGGCTGGTTATGTACTTGCTCAAAAAGGTTACAGACTGCAGCTTTAATTAAAAGAAACATGGTAATAGCATGGTACATAAAAAAATAAATAAATAAATACATGGTAGTACCATTGTTCTTCTCTATACATTTCTGTAAGTGTAGTAAGCTATACCTAAAATCAAAATAAGTTCAGATCTATTCAAGATGGTTAGCCACCATGCCAGATTGCACAGTCTCTAGACCATCATGCTTGCATGAACCATTCCAATACAGTTCAGCAGTTTCAGTGCACAGATTTAAAGGCCTGTAGTGAGGGACGAAACTTTATGGAAGTTACAGGCCTGGACGGAGACAAACCCAGAGGCGAAGTGGCCTGCAATGAGAGGACTGCTGGGGGCCGTTCAGGGCAGTAGGACTGCTCCCAGCCGCCCCCAAGATGTAAATGAGGCAGAATGTGGAGGTAGAATGAAAGCATCTCCCCTTCGCTCTGTCCACTACTCGAGCGTATCAGGAGAGAGAGATGGATGCAGTGTCAGCCGTTTGCAGATTCACCCTCATGATCAGAGCGAATGCTTCCGAGCCCAGGGGTCTGCACTGAGAGAGCGTTACTGTGATATACGAGTGCAGTGAGATGTCCACAGCCGACCCCTGATCGCCACTGCGGGTGTGTGGAGTGTCGACGGGTGTTTATCTAAGCTTTCTTGGCATACCGCACTCTCCCACAAAACACATCTCCTGCAAGTTCACTCTCTCGACTGCTTGTTTCTGCTGTTGTCTTGGCTGGAGGAGTAATTCACCCTCGCCATCAGATGGCTCAAAAAAATTTATTGATCACAGATCTATACAGGTGGAGCTGGGGAAGGAGGAGGGTTTCTGAAAGCATGAATGCATCCAACACACTCTTATTGCAATTCGTAACAATTTTACATTTGGAAAATTGGTGGATATAATTTGTATGAATTTGTACAATTTCATTTGCATGTCTTCATTTGATCTGTCTACCCCCCACTGACAGTTATGTTTAAGTGTGGAACTTTTTTCTAAAAATTGTATGTTTCCGTGCAACTCACATCATAAATTCATATGAAATCGCCACCTAATGAAATAGTTCAGTTTTCTCGTGAGATCGGGTTGAATGAATCCTTAGAATTCAAGCAAAACAAGGTATCGTAAAAGGCAGCATAAGATTCTATCCTTTAGAACAGCATTCATGTTAGAAGCATGCATACTTTAAAATGCTGTCTAAGTAGGCAGCTAACTAGGAGAGAAAATTTAGAAGTAAATCTCTAATCTTCCCTCAAATCTAGGGCCAAAACATTTCAAATGTGAGTATGTTTAAAATAGCTGACAACACTTCACAGAACAAAGAGAAAATTTCCAGTAGGATGCCATTTAGTAGGAGATAGGAGCTTTGTTCCTATATGTCATGTTGTAAATACTGGCTGGATTTTGACAAGCCCCTCCACATAGAAAAACAAGGAATGGTGCACATCTGTTTCAGTGGTGACCAAGTTCACATACACACACAAATCACTCCATGTGACTGTGAGATCAGAAATACAGAAGCAACCCTTTTTAGTAGTATACAATGCATGAAAAAAGTGCATTAAAAAGTCTCATGATGCAACAGCCAATACTAACTTTTCTTTACTGATATCTAAGGGTATGTTTACATGACAATGATGTACTGAAAACGGAAAAGTTTTCCTTTGCATTTTCATTGTCAAAACGATCCCCGTTCACACAGACCTGTGAAAATGATTTAAAACAACGTATTATGCATGCCAGGCCAGTAGATGGCATTGCCACTTTGTAAAGAAACACTACAAGGCTATAGAGTACCTCAGGGATGACGTGTTTTTGTAGGCAAAACCCGGAAGCGAGTTAGCATTTTCTGACTTCTGGTTCCATCGCCCCAAAGTCAATAGGTTTTTGCTAAATGGCCTGAAATAAGGTCTGTGGTTAACAAAACCTCTAAATATTTTCACATTTTAATCTATGGCATAAAACACACCAGTTATAACCTGCTTGTGATTTTTTTAAACCTTTATTGTGTCTTAAAAACGGTGGTTGCTAACAAGTTGCTAAAAGGGACTACTTCCTTTGGCAGGGACTTTAGACGTCATCATGACAAACAGGACATTTGGACAGCATTTCTCATGAAAAAGTGGATAAGTATTCATACACAGCGCAGATCATAATTAGTGAGCATGTTTTTAAATAAAGTTGTTTTCTAAATAAAGTTTGAGGAAGCTTGGTGGTGGTGACATTGATCCGCGACCATGGTGTGCTGTAGTCCGTTTATAGCCTTCTGTTAGCTTTTTAAATTTTACAACTTTATATAGGCTTCAAAATGTATAAATGTTGTGTTAACTTGTAAAGATTATCTTGATAGTAAAACGTGTAAGTTTCATAACCATTTGTTAAACACAGAGCTTATTTTTTGCTATTTTCCAAAAGTCTATGGGAAAAATGCATAGGCTTTTGATCAAGGGAACCCGTGCGTCGCTAACTTCCAGGTTGGCCTACAAAAACACGTCATTATTTAAGTTTTATTTACTCTACAATATCAGTTTTACTTGCATTTAGCCCTGTCAATACAAAACATCTAAAACTTGAGAAGAATCCCACACTCTCTGCACAAACAAGAACACAAACACGCTCACAAAACCGTCACAATCCCTCAGCATTGCTGGTGGAACAATTAGCGACACATTTCCATGGCCAGAATATTTACAAGGACTGCCAATTCCCAGGTCCGTTTTACATTCAGCGTCTTTTCCTCCTCAAGGTAACACGGTGCGTTAAAACGAGGAAACAATGATCAAGTGCCCATTGGGTCAGAACCAGATTGAGATGGTGCAGTTCTCCCAAAACTCCTATTAAAATGTCAAGCAGCAGAAAAGAGAGAGCACGTCTGCCTCCCTCTTAAACCACAGAGGAGAAATTAAGTGTGGCCTCTTTGCAAGCCATAAATTACAGGTTTTAAACAACAGGGAGTCAAGGAAACTCTCCATCACTGTTGTAATTGCTCCGTGAGTGCCACACTCTTGTAAAGAAATTAACCTCGGTTTTGCAGCGGCGCGTGAGAGAAAGAGAAAAAGAAAGAGAGGGAGCGTAAAGAGGAAGAAGGGAATGTCTTAAATCCAATGCCTCGACCTCCTAATCTAAATTGTTTGGACTGAAGGAACCACTTGATACATAAATAGTGTCCGTTTTCATGTTTCTCAATGATACAGGATACCCTCATGCATTAAACTTTAGGTTTCTCTCTGAAAGAGTCAAACCACAAGAGATGCATATGCATTCCTTTATTCTTAAAGAGCTTTGAGTCTCTTTACACCTGTCCAGAGTGCACTATTGGTCATAAATAATAAAAAAATAATAACAACAACACATAGCTATGCATTCTGATTCATTCTCATTGAATCACTTGGAGGCTCTCTTATGGCTCACCGACTTTTCAGTTTTGATGACAAAGCTGAAAAGTTTTGATGAAACTTCTTTGAGTATTTCAGATGGACGTGTGCTGCACTCAGGCTCTTGTTGCTCATGCTGACAGCAGATGTGTCAGAGCTTTCCTGGCGACCCAGAATAACATCAGCTGGAACATGTTTTCTCTGGTCCACAGCCGAGAGTCACCTTCTCCCATGTCAGATGACTCGATCCATGTAACTAACATTAGTGATGAAGAACAGCATCTATCATCTATCTAAGACTCTCAGGAGGAAAAAACCAGTCATAAATCACACCTGGGACAAAATTATCAATGTTTTCTTTTATGCCAAAAATCATTAGGATATTAAGTAAAGATAATGTTCCATGAAGATATTTTGTAAATTTCCTACCGTAAATATATCAAAGATTTATTTTTGAGAGTGGATATGCATTGCTAAGGACTTTATTTGTTCAGTTTTCAGATGATGTATAAATCTCAATTTCAAAAAATGTACCCTTATGACTGATTTTGTGGTCCAGGGTCACATATCAATATGGTACAAGATCTAAAAGTAATTAAAAAGTAGTCCTATTATATTACCCTGATGGCCAGATTTAGTAAACAAAGTGCCAATGTTGTGGAATATTTAACATTCTAAAATTGGCCCTTCTCATCACTTATACACTAGATGTGAAAGCAGTGCATGCACAATGTTGCGTAATTGTGATGTTTTTATAGTGCTGTTAATGTATTGTTTTAGTTTAAAAGTTTAGTAACGAGTTATATAAATATGAGTCCTTACTACCAGAAACAGCTAAATGCATTTCAAAAACTCATTTTTAAAAGTTTGAATATGTTAGAATACACATGGACCAACATCTTTGCTAAGATCTGCTACAGTCCAACAAAAAATATGGTTGATGTCACTGGCTTTTGTACAAAATCTCACTGGGGTCACATTGTACATCTGACAATGTAAGTCACAATCATAAAGGACAGAAAAAACATCACACACTGTGTATCAGGCTTAAATCTATCTCAGACAGATTGACATTACTAGTGTGTGTGTGTATACTGTAAAAAAACAAAAGTTACTGTCTTAAATTTTTTGAGTACAGTCAGCATGGATGTTTAAGTCATTTCAACTTAAATTACATTAAACTGGTTTAAAAAAGAAGTTAAATCAATTAATTTTAAATTAATTAATTACAGATATCTATATTTATTTATTAAAAATGCTTGCACTGTTAATTCTAATTTTAGTTAATTATAAACTAACAAAAAATTTAAACATTTTTACACATACAATTCACTGGGTGCTTAACATTGGTGTTAAGCGTTATGCCAGAAACATTTTAAATTATTTTTACAATTATTTTTAGAATAACTTCTTCTCTATAAAAGTCTGCATGTGAGGACAATCAGCATGTACTATCGCAGCTGCGCTGTAAGATCTACTGTATTAGCACATAAATATTAAAATGTCTCATGCTCTCTGCTCTACACTGAGTCTCTGTAGAGTCACGCAGGACTCTGTTGTAAGAATTTCTGACACCACAGGGACAAATCAGCTTTAACACTCCACCAAAGTCAAGCGAAACACTGACCCAAACACACACACACACCATCAAGCACTCTCTATCTGTCTCACACACACATGCTCACAAATTATGCAGGAGAACCATGAGATATAGAGACAGCGAAACCTGTGAAAGAAGTGCAATGGGTCCTTTAATACAAGCTCTGAGGGACTCTAGCCTGTCTGCTGCAGGTATCATTAAGAATCAGTGAGAGCAAAACAATCTGAGGGAGAGGAAACGAGACATGGAGACAAATCAAAGCCACCTACTGTATGTGACGGCTGCATTCAAGGTGGGTGTGAGAATGTAATTTTCACTATTTCCTAATACTATGAATACTCTACTCTAAATCAATCTGTTAAAAGGGTTAAATAATACATTTACAGAAGTTTATTATATTTACAGATTATTATTATATTCTTCATATAAATAATTTTAAATTAATACATTTTATTTAATTAATAAATAAAAACACTACATTTACATTTAAATTAAAATACATACATATATATATGTGTATAGTGTATATATATCTACTTTTTGCCAGCTGGTCCCAATGTCAAAATTTATGTCAACTGTAAGTTGCATGCACAACCTATAAAGCAAGATAGCATTTTTAGCCCTTACAGAGATAAAGATTCACATGATATTTGTGTCTCACTTATTCCAAGATAAAAATAAAAGTGGGAGAAAACAGAATGTCCTCTTCAAAAATGCAGCAATTAGCAGCTCTTTGTAAGAGCAAGACCAACAAGTAAACAAATAGTGTTTGAGTGACATGGACATGGATCTTTTGTATTTTTTTTTTCTTTTTGTGGATGTTCTTTTCTTTGTTTGTATGGTGTTCATAGACAGGAAGCTTAGAGAAACATTGAGTGGTGTAAACAGTCCCTTTTCTCTCCTCTTCATCTCGTGAGAGGTGAGAATCCTGTTTCAGCAGTCTCAGTGTACGGCGTCAGAAGCGCCTTTGCCGATTAATTATGATCTCCGTGCCGAGACGTGTTAGAGTGGAGAGAGAAAAATAATTACCTCCACACACACTTCTCACCGGATACAAAGACACAGATACAGTTTCTCCTCAGCGGAAGAAAACTGCTAACATTTTCTGAAAAGCAAAAAGGCCTCTGAACTGCAGAAATTATATCATACAAATTGTCCACAGAGTCAAAATATATATATTTTTTTATTATTATGCAATTTTTCTCAAAACTGAGCACACAAGTATTTATAGTTTGAAGGAGACATCCATATTTACGAAACAAGTAAAATAAATTTGTATAACAATTTTAGAAATTCATTCTTATGTAAAATGTTGGATTGAACTGAATGTGATAATTTATATATAAATGACTTGCGCAAAAATTCAACCTAAGTCATGGACTTTCTCCTATCCTCAGAGCTTGACTCTGTTTGACTAAACAATGGAAGACAGGAGTCGGCTGACAATTAGAAGGTAAGATATTTTAGGACAAAATTAGATTAAAGGGTTAGTTCACCCAAAAATGAAAATTCTGTCATTTATTACCCACCCTCATGCTATTTATTCCACACCTGTAAGACCTTCGTTCATCTTCAGAACACAAATTAAGATATTTTTGATAAAATCCGATGGCTCAGTGAGTCCTCTATTGCAAGCGAGATAATTAACACTTTCAGATGCCCAAGGTACTAAAAACTTATTTAAAACAGTTCATGTGAGTTCGGTGGTTCAACCTTAATATTATAAAGCGACGAGAATACTTTTTGTGCGCCAAAACAAACAAACAAAATAATGACTTTTTAACAATATCTAGTGATGGCCGATTTCAAAACACTGTTTCGAAGCTTTACGAATCACGTGAACTATTGAAATTGCGAAACACTTATGACGTAACGAAGTCTCGTTTACTGAAATCACGTGACTTTGGCACTCCGAACCACTGATTTGAAACAAAAGATTTGTAAATCTTCAAAGCAGTGTTTTGAAATCGGCCATCACTAAAGTTGTTATTTTGGGGTTTTTTGCCGCACAAAAAGCATTCTTGTCGCTATATAATATTAAGGTTGAACCACTGTACTCACATGAACTGTTTTAAATATGTTTTTAGTACCTTTTTGGACATCTGAAAGTGTTAATTATCTTGCTGGCAATAGAGGCCTCACTGAGCATTTCTTAAAAAATATCTTAATTTGTGTTCTGAAGATGAATGAAGGTCTTATGGGTGTGGAACGACATGAGGTGAGTAATTAATGACAGAATTTTCAATTTTGGGTGAACTAACCCTTTAAGAATGCAAAATAGTGTTTTTAATTTCAAAAATAATAACTGTCTGCAAATCACTGAATTAAACATACAAACATACAGCGACGGTTAGAATGACCTTTTTAGTTGGTAGATGTCTACAACTACAGCGACATCAGAAAAAGCATCTTTCTTCATTCACTTGTTTCTGACAAACTCAAATTTTTAGCATTCAACATATATACAATAAACATATATACAAAAAAACAAAATACCTGTATATAGGCCTATATATAACATTGCATGTTGTCATGTGACAAGTGTTTATTATTATTATTATTAAATAGGAATTCAGGTATTCAGTAAGTAGTAAGCTATTGTGTTTTTTTGCAATTGCATTTGTAACATTAGTGCCGCCGAAATTACACTTCACTTTGAAATGTTGACATTACAGTGAAAATACAACTCTAATTTTTTTGAACTGCTAACTTGACAAGATGAGTTCATGAAGTTAATCATCCCAAGAAAAGATTAATTTTCTCAGACTTTGTGATGTTGTGAAAGACATGAATTGAAACAGGAGATCTACCATTAGTGGTCTCCCGCGGCGCGACTGCCGTCCCAGAGAGATGAAGAAACCAATCTGACATCAGTTTATGCGGGACGGGATGATGTCAGCGCAACACAGCTGAGCTCACACCGGGGTGAAAGAGAGGCTCACATATGCAGAGTTTGAATGGAGCTCTTTTCCCTGCGTCCTCGGTGACGTGTGTAAGAAAAGCTGTGAGAGGGCAATTCTTTAATACATGTGGTCTGCCCTTCTGATCTGAAGTCTGTATCCTGTTTGATGCACATGTGTCATAGCTCCAGCATGGGTCTGCGCTGGTCACAGCAGGGCTTTAGGATTACGGCACGCTTATGTGTGCGCCTGTGTAAAGGTTACAGCGCAAGTCCTGTCTTTCTCTCAGACGCACGGCCCTGTACAGCACCGCGAGTGTCGCTAAATGTCAGCTCGTCCATATGGCCCCCTGGCCGGCAGATGCCACTTCATAAACCGACCAATCACATCGTGGCATGGGCAGGGTCTCCGGGGGCTCCGTCGTCACGGTAGCAAGCCAGTTACACCCACACACACATGCCACCCCGCAGCAAGCCCTCACTACAGGGCCGAGCGCTGGACACCTGCTCAGGAGAGAGACAGAGAGGGCACATCTGCTCCTGTGGGCACCTCAGACCTGCAGCCTGCAGTCCTGTACAGCTCTGATTAATGAGGCAGAGCGAAGGTGAGGGGCCCCAAACAACAGGGGCACCACGGCTGCACCGCAGCACACACATGCACACATTCACTGCACCGGCTGCATGATTTATCCAAACAGAAAGTGAATACGGTGCTATAATACTGCTTTCATGAAAATATAAGAATAGAATTGTTTTGGTATACCAGTTTTAATTGTTTTACATGTATAGATGAATATAATATAATATAATATAATATAATATAATATAATATAATATAATATAATATAATATACAGTCAAACCAAAAATTATTCAGACATTTTTTATATTTTTGATATAGTTTTACTAGTGGGTGCAGGACACTATAGTTCATTTATGTAAGTGAGGATAGCAAAATAATATGACACAGTCATATTTTATTACCATTTTTTTAACTATAGTGAATAAACTGTATTAATCAATGAAATGTTCAAGGTGTCTGAATAAATTTTGATTTGACTGTAATATATCTAAAAAGTGAATATTGTGAATATTTTATGAAAATATAAGAATAGAATTGTTTTTGGTATACCAATTTAATCATTTTACATGTATAGATTAATATAATATAATATAATATAATATAATATAATATAATATAATATAATATAATATAATACAGAAAGTGAATATTTTGTTAAAAATACAAGAATATAATTTTTGTTTGTTTGTTTTGTTTGTTTGTTTTTGTTTTTTTTTTGGGGTGGGGAGGGGGTGGGGGGTGATGTATTCTGCAGGTTTATTCGTTTTACAGCACAATTCATTCCAAAATAATTAAATTCACTTTTCTTTTTGCTTTTCTTCAGAGTGTAAACAGTACACTTAAAGTCAGCATGAAATTAAAATGGACAATAAATCATTCTAAATACATATTTCTTGTTTTATTGTGCATCATTCATCTATCCATGTTATTTCAAAGAAAAAAGTTTATCTCTTATTAAAACACTTTTCTTTTTGGCTGACATCATCAATTCCTCTCATATTTCAAACCCTCTCCTCCAACCACCTGTCATATCTGGATCCAATCAATTCCCAATGGATAAAAAGTTCAGCCCTGCTTTTTGTTCTTATTTGATATCCTATTTCACTTAGAAATATGTCATGTTACAGAAGTAACATGGGCTGAAATTGTAATTTTATGCAGACCTGAAACATAATTATTATTCATATTTATTAATAATCTATCTATCTATCTATCTATCTATCTATCTATCTATCTATCTATCTATCTATCTATCTATCTATCTATCTATCTATCTATCTATCTATCTATCTATCTATCTATCTATCTATCTATCTATCTATCTATCTATCCATAACTCCCTGCCTGAGCATGCACTAAACGAAATGCAACCACACCGCTGCTAAATGGTTACATAAACGTGTTTTGTTTAAATAAGTGTGTGTTTGTGTGTGTGTGTCTGTATGCGTGTGTGTCTTCATGTCAGGGGAAGTGGCCTTGCATTAACCCCTTAGCAAGGGGTCACAGGTCAGCAGGGGGAGATTGAAGAACACTTCCACCTCCAGGCTGTGCTGGAGAACGTTTAGAGCGCACGGCAGTGTTATGTTAAAATGGGTATGTGGGAAGAGGTCAGCTGGTCAAAACTATCAGAACAAGCAGTCCAGGCAATGAAACCTTAAAAAATAAAATCACCTCCCTTTCCTGTATTATAACAGCCTCAGATTTCACATAATATCCAATATCTTTCTTTTTAAACAACCCAGCCATTCATCAATGCCAGTTTCAGTTTATCCACAATAAAAATGTATGAATATATATAGAAAAACAGGTTGTGGGCTGTGGTGTTTTCGCTGACGCGCACAAGAATATACTGCAGCGAGCAAGCCCGAACTACCATCTTAGAGGAATTACGGGAGTTATTATATTTTATTTTATGTTTTCTTTATATAGCACAGGTTCTAAATGCATATCAATTTGATATTTTTGAAGTGATCTCCTTTACTACATAAATTAAATCATGCGTATTCCATGCAACAACATATTCATGAAACAGCTATGATGATGAAGTTTTTTTAGTAATTGTTTATTTAATTTATTTATTTACAAAATTAAAATTAAGTACAAGAACTGGTATATTAATAATAAATTTCAATTTCATTATATCATGTCATGTCATGTTATTATTTATAATTCATAACTTTAACCAAACTAAACAAAATAACTTTTAATTACCTGGGCTGCTTGTTCTTGTTATTCTTTACCAGTCAACATACAAAATCTACCAAGCAAATAAAAAAGAAAATAAAAAACAAAATTCATCAGAATTATCTATTTCAGGCTGTTGATACAACATGCTTGATTGCATCTATCGAACTCTTCATTACATAAGACTTTTGAGATACTTCAACCACTTTTTTCTCGTCTTTCTAACCAAGCACAACAGAGACATGATGTCCCCAGGGGCCCCTGCCTCCAGGGCCCCCGCCCCAAACCCAGCATTTTATATGTAAATTAATACCTTTTTCTTAAAAAACTACACTTTGAGCGTAAAAGATTGTTCTCTTTTGATCCACTGTTGCTGGATTATTCATTCTAATTGCCTGCCAGGGTTCCAGATATTTGCCCATATCACAGGAGACTCTGTGTACTGGGGCAAATCCACAGCAGTGGGAAATGGAAGCACGGTCCTCTATGACAAATTAAAGGACAATAAAGTGAGAGTTATTAGAAAGACAAAAGATCTGAAGAAGTTTCAAAGTTTTTACGACTCTAAGAATATTCCCCAGTCTCTGAATTTGCCCGATCCCCTCTTGAAGATGGAAAACTTCTAACTAATTAAAGTTTAATGAAACATTTTTGATGGTGCTCTCACAAATTAAGTTGTATATTATAGCAGTGAAATTTATAATTAACACCACACATAGCAACAGTGACGCTGATGAAATTTAATCCAGAGCATACAGACAAAGTATATATTTTTGGCATTAAAGCTGCTGTCCGTATCTTTTTTTTTTTTTTTTTTTTTTTTTTTTAAATGATCCAAAATCTATTTTTGAGCAAGTACATAACAAACCAGTGTTCAAAACTATCTCCTTACCTTAGCCCAAATCACAACGGTGAGCTTGTAATGATGTTTTATAATTCAATGCATGTCACCATTCATCTTTGTGTCATTACGTCACGTCTGTTTACATAAAGAACGAGTCCCAGCTAGTAGGCTATATGCATGTGAGTGGATCATTTATAGCCTTTTCTCACAGCAGCTGGAATAATGAAACTTATCATTTTGATGGTGGATTGAATGGTGACAAATTAACGTTAGAGATTAGACTGTACAGAAACTGAAATCTACAGGTAACGCAAATACACTAAATACACGTAGTCACGCAATGCTGATGTTGTTAACATTAATATATATATATATATATATATATATATATATATATATATATATATATATATATATATATATAACACTAATAATTTGCATGGTTTGATGTGATATGAGCTAAACAGTCGTTAGATTTAATCACCATTGGTAGCGCAATTTATTGTATATAGTGGTCAGAACAAAAGTGTCAGATTTGTTACTTACTTGTTCATATGATATTTTCTGGTGAAAATTCTTATTTTGGTCATACTTCCAAGACGTAGACGTAGAATCTGTGATTCCGAAGCAAAACATTAGATTCATCCACACTGCGGAGCCATGCCAATGCACAACCCATGTAAAGATTATAATTCCGCAAATAACTGCAATTGCAGTTTTCGAACAGAGAGGGCGACAAAGATGCAAAACTTGCGGACTGCAGCTTCAAAAATGGTAAAAAATATATGAATGTGGTTTTTAATATAGCCTATAAAATGTATGTTTTAAACTGAAAATGACGTGCCGTTCAGATTAGCAATCAAATTTCACAGTATTTATCTCATTATCAAAAAGCACGATATAGTATCCATGCTTCGCTTTAACGGTGGTCCAGCAGTGGTCATACCTTTGTGACAGGTTCTCTTGCAAGGTAAGGATTTCAATTATTCATTAACACTCTGCAGCAGGTAAAGAGATAGCCGTGCTGACAAAAAGGTGATTACTTTGCGGTCTGGAAAAGTCCCAAGCATGCCTAGAAAATATTGGGAAGATTGAAAGCAAATAATTTTGTCGCTCAAAAGGTAACATTAAGATGATATTAATTGTAATAAATTGCCCTTAGCAGCTGCTGCTGAAACATGTATTTCTGTAAGACTCGTTTCGATTTCATATTTCACCCGCATCTCTGAAATCACAACCAGATGTTGTCATCGGCTCCCCATCCTGTTTCCTCTGCCCAATTCCCACCAAGCGCTGGAACGTGACACTTTCCCTGGAAAATACAATAAAATAGAAAAGTAATGTACAGCTATTTCCTTTCATAAATTCTTTGGCCCTCTTGCCATGCTAGTACAAGTCTCATGTACATATATTTTAATGGAAAGTAAAGCAGTGGATGGCTGTAAATCGGAGGCTGACAGCTACCACTGGGCTTTCACGGCGTACCTGGGCGGCAGTGATTTATGAGGGGCCGTCGTGCTCGTGCGTGTAATTCCTCCTCCCAGCCTGTCGGCGGACCACATCCCTCAGCCAAGATAGATGTGGGCTTTGCGTCTTTGCGTTTGCCTCAGACCCATCAATCCTCCTCATAAACGGGTGGATTACCTGTTGACAAACCCATCACCTCTCATTTCAGCCTTCAGTCACAGCTGGAAAGGCTGGAGGAAGGAGTCGGGATGCATTTTAAATCTACCTAATTGCTGGAATAGGTTAAAACTGACCCGGTTTGTGCTTGACGTACCTCTGCTAATTTTGACCAAAATATATTATGGGCTAAGTGCCGCCTCAGTGGCCGGCAATAAATTTTTATGTATTTTCCCTTCTTTTCCATTCTCTAAACACAGAGAGCACATCATTTAGCGGCGTTAAACATCGTTCAATGACTTTTTGGATTGTAATTTCGTATAAAGTTCAGTTGTTCCTCAAGGGTTGGACTCAAGCAGCCATTACAGCATTTGACCCCTCATAAATGCACACCTCTTCAAACAGCGTTGCGGAACATGACATCATTTCCCTGTTTGGAGATCAGAAATGTGTGAGGCAGGATTGCTCCCCAGCGTTGAGCGGGCTCTGCTCTTCTTGCGCTGAGCAAATTGTGTCTCTTGTCTGTGAAGTTGCTTGCGGTTTCGAAGTCAGGTTAAAGGTCCCTAGCAGATCGCACTCGACCCACCGGAGGCAGAGGACAGCGAGCATGATGGAAGGTGGGCTGGGTGTTTGATGTAAAAGGTGTTAAAGAGCTCACAGGGATGTAGAACAGGCAGGACCGAGTCAAAGAACTTGTTTTGCTGTGTAATTAGAACTTTTTTTTTTTTTTTTATGTGAGAGGTACATTTGATCTAAATTATTAGATTTGAACAGAATGAAACAATGCTTCCTTTTTTCTATCAAAATGGTGCTGCCGATGCTCAGAAGGAAGACCTGTTGAACTCTTTGATTATCATAAATGAAGATGTAATTGACTGTTATAACCTGTCCACAAACCAGCACTGCCCAACATTGTTTTTTTAAACACAATATTTTAGACCATATTTTAAAAGTAAATTAAAAAAAAACTCATTCAGCATCTTAATGCCACCATGAGCAAGCAGACAATATATTTAATAATATATTTAAAAATTACTTAAATCCATAATGAATAAAATAAATAATATATTGTTGAAAAATAAATAAAATAATATGTGAATATGAGACATGCAAACAAATAAATACATTTTAACTGTAAAAAATTAAAACAAATAAAGAAAAGAAATAAAAATGCAATTAAAAGTAGAAAATACAATATCAATATAAGATACATTTAAAAAAAACATTTTAGGGACAATAAATAAAAAAAGGAAAATGTGACTGAGGGACATAAAAATAAATAACTAGTTTAATTTTAATAGAAAATAAAATGTAAAAAAAAAAAGAAAGAAAGAAAGAAAGAAAGAAAGAAAGAAAGAAAGAAAGAAAGAAAGAAAGAAAGAAAGAAAGAAAGAAAGAAAGAAAGAAAGAAAGAAAGAAAGAAATTAAATAAAATTTGTAAAATAATAACCTAAAGAATTACAATGTGAAATAAAATAAAAAGAATAATAAATTGTAGGGAAATTAAGATTTATAAAAAAAAAAAAAAAAAAAAAAAGTGAATATAAAGTCCTTCAACTTGCAGTGTCTCATCTCTGCATCAGGGATTTCCAGTGTAGACAGTTTCATTAATTATAATGAATGAGTTACAATGGTTTTAGAGGCCGGTGCAGAGACAATTTTTTTAACCCAAAACTGGATTTTCTGTGGCAAAAAGATGCTCCGACACCAACACCAGCACACTGTCTAGAAAAAAGGGGCTTGAGTGAGAAGAACGAAAAAAAAAGTTCTGTACGCAGGTCCAGGTTTAGCTAAATCCCGTACGACCACCTGCAGTCCTAAATTGGGCAATTAGAACAGCAGAGTGTTTTCTTAGTGGGTAATGCTTGGTAATGAGTTCAACAGTGCAAATCCATGGAGAGCACACCCCTCTGGCTCACACCCCCACCCCAAAACAAAAGAAAACATGCAACTCTCTACACCTCTCTATCAATCACTTCGTCCTGTCACTGTCTAATCTCTCCTGCTCCCCGGCTCCATCATCCCTCTCTCCTTCTACATTCCTTCATTTCATTGACCGGATCCCTAAAGCTGAAAGCAGGTTCGGTAAATCCAACCCCCCCCTCACCACCACCACCACCACCACCTCTTCTAATTAAGATTTCTCTCACCTCCTATAACATGTTTTTTTTCCTTCTTCTTTTCTCCCCATCTCCCTTACCAACCCCAGGCCTTCAACACAAGCTGAAAAGTTCTGTGGCTGACAAGAAATCAATGGCGTCTGGGCGTGGGGGCTCAGGTATCGGATTTCAGGTGGGCCCAGAGGTGCCCGAACGCAGGCCTGTGAGCCCCGCAACACTGTCCGCGGCCGTTAGCCTTCCGCGCCGGAGATGCAGAGTCTTTGGCTGCCGGATAAAAATGTCAAGCGCTAATAGGTTCCATTGTGATTAGCCGAGATAGAGTTTGCAAATCCTCAGCAGAAAACGTGTTAGAAACAATCTTTACAAGGTCTTACGGCCCCCCAACCACCAACAGCACCTCCATCTCTGCAGCCTTGCTCTTCTGAGATTCCTCTAAGCCTCTCGGCACCAGGATGATTGTGGTTAATAAATAAATAAATGATAGACAGGAAAAAAATCAATTAAAAAAAATGAGAGTTAGAGTGACAAGAGATGTCCGAAAGATGCAGGAATATGCATGAAGAGAGAAAGATGCTCGTTACCTGAGGATGAACCCATCTACATCTCTCTCCAGCCTCTGTCTCACTGCAGGCGATGAGAGCGAGTTATTCACTCTTATTCTTAAGCTTCTCTTTCATCTGATCCACTGCCTACCTTCACTTCAGCTGCCCGACCATCAGAAGGAATACAATCAGCTTTTCATGAACATCTGTTCAAGTGCTCTTGTCTACAGTCTGCTGTACACGCGAGTCGCTGTCCAAAGGAAAATTAGATTCTACATCAATGAGATCCTGAAAGCTAAAAACTGACAAGGTTAAGAAACAGTTTGATATATGTTATCAAAGCAGGAGTATATAGACAGACAGAAAGACAGACTAGATAGATAGATAGATAGTCAAATATTTAAAAATTTAAGTAATAAACTAATATTGGGTAACACTTTGTAATAACTGCACACTATGAATCATTAGTTAAGCATTAGTAAATAGTCAATTCATCATTTATATTACATTAGTAAGCAGTTTAGAAATATATTTGTAAACTTGTAAAATATATTGGTTTTTAAATAATGTAGAAATGATAAATTGATCATGAATAAAGTATGAAAATACAAGTTTAACACATTTTAGATATGCTTATAAATCAAGAACAAAGCATTTTATAGCTGTATTTATAAACTGCACTAATGTCTATTAATGCTGTATAAATGATTAATTGACTATTTACTCATGCTTAACTAATGATTCATAGCGTGCAGTTATTAAAAAGTGTTACCTAATATGGAAATATGGGGAGTAGAATATCTGCAGTACAAAACGTAATGATTCATGAATTTGATTAAGAGACAAAAGCAATATAAAGTAGCTAAAAACTTCTTTCATTAAACTTCTTTTTTTGCTAAAATTGTACCTGGATGTGTTTGTTTTATTGATTCATATTGAAGTGAGACATCCTTTTAATTATTTTCAGAAAAGAAAAAAAAAAACTTTTTATCATACAATTTTAATTATCCATTTATAGTAGTTTATTAGCTAAGTGATCCTAGCATGCACATTTGGAGAAATATAGAATTCTCATATGTTTATGTCAATTTTCTATACAGAGGAGTTATTTTTTATTTAATATTCATTGTTATCTCTATGAGCGCTGGTGTTTGCAATTCATACTGCAGCCGGAGGGCGCTCTGTGCATTTTAGTCCACAAATTCACCTAAGAAGAAGACGATATTCCATGAATGGTGTTTACCAATTCATACTACAGCCGGAGGGCGCTAAAGAAACAAAAACTCACTTAAAACTTATCAATAGAAGAAAACAAACAGGAATTTACTGCATGTCTTCCAGAGATCGCTAACCATGGCTTTTTCATCCAGATAAACAATTTTCAAGGCAATAAATACACTATTGAGATGATGAATGCATGTGTTGTCTCTGAATTTGCCTGTGAATAGCGCTGGCTCCGTGGGCGTGGCCGCATTAGTGGGTAATGAGCTGAATCACGGACTTCTGACATGGCTCTCTTTTCATACAGATTACATAAACACAGAATGTTTGTTTTCGATTTGACTTGCACGATTTAAAACCTGACATTTCAACGTTTTGTTAGACATAAGTATGAATTTTTTGTGATTAGTATTCACTAAGTTACACTTCATTTTCTGAGAACTATCAGATTGGACTTCGTTCAGAGGGAGACGAGAGATCACGCATCATGTTAGTTTTCTTTATTTTACAAAAAGCACAACATTTTGTTTTTACTCTGAGTGTATACAAATAAAAGGAGATATTCTATAGTTTCAATTGATGTATTACTTATGTTTCTATGACAAAAAATGACGGAGTATTTTAAGTCTGTTTTGCTGCAATGTGAAAAAAAACCTGCAAAACGCGCCGGCGCGTTTTTAGACCTCAGAGTGTTAATAATGGTCAGCCACATTCTGCAAAATCAATAGAAATTTTCAGATTCAGATATTTCAGTGTATTTTGGCCGCTACTATTTAATATCCATGCATAGATTAATGAATCAGTGGTGTATTCAAACAGTATTAGACCCCTAATTACTGTTTCATGGTTTATACAAAATCTGCAACAAGTATAATTGCTTGCTAATTATTTATATCATAATAGCATGGAGTGAGCCCCTTGATCATGCAGTTATTAGTTTAATGTAAACGTAATAAAGAGGCCGGGTATTAAATTGAACTTAGTTATTAAACAGCTGGCCCTTGTGTATGTACTTTAACTGTCACTTAAAATTATTTGTGCTTTCTTAAACACTTCACGTTACCCCTCAAAAGCCCAGACCCAAATCAGCCCACAGTGGACAGTGTAAAGGCATCTTATAAGAGTGAATGGGATGATTTGGAAACATGTTAACGGTCATGCAGTTGGGACTGACAGGAACATCAGTGTTTATGTCAGTGTTGTCGAGGGTGGGGAGGGCAGATGACGGAATGTGTGAAGTTGAATGTTGAGCAGGGAACGAGAGAGTTTCAGAAGGCTTGAAAAGCTCATTATAGCTGAGTAGTACTGGATCGACTCTACAGTGTTCTGTTAATGCAAACGCCACTGGGCCGGACAACAAAGTACCATAATATCTACACACACATTCAGCATTTAAGGAGATGAATAAAAATAAATGTTAATATATATATGATGTGCGTGCATATATATTCATATGATATATTAAAAGAGGATACCAACTTTTGAGAAAAATATATTCACAAAATGTATTTAGTTATTTATAAATCAATAATGAATACAAATATTATTTGAAAAATTACTACATGTTGTTGTTGTTGTATGCATATTACGTTAAACTAAATACAAGTAAAATTATACTAAAATTATACCATTATAAATTCAGTAAAAGTGACATTTGAATTATAAATATAATTAATTATTAAATATAATTATTATTTTACTAAAAACAGCATAGAGCAAAATGATCTACAATAATTAGTTATCAAATAAATTTTATTCTTATTCTTGTTGAACATACTGAACATTCATTCTGTAATAAATATACATTCAATTAGTCTACACCTTATTCTTTAGGGTTTTAAAAATATGAAGATCGTCCCTTACATTTTCTCATATAATAATAAGAAACAACTCATGTCATAGCACCTCATCTGTATGTCTGCCGTTCTCCCAAAATCAAATCACTCTGAATAACTTTTACAGCAAATTGCAAAATCAGGGAGCGTCAATTAATGTCAGGTGATGTGGCGAACCCTGAATAGCATTTTCATCTTTACACTCACCTCTCGACCTCCGCCGACATCCTTTCTGTAATCACCCATTTCCTTTAACGGCAGCCCACCATCCTTCCCAAGCTGCTCTGCTTCTAATGAATTTCCTGTCATGTAGCCTCAAAAATGTCAACACTCAATCACACAGTAATTGAATCCTAAACCTGTCCAAATTTCTCTCTCTCTCTCTCTCTCTTTATCGGCCTCTGCCATTAGAACATTCTTTTGTTTGCAGCCTTGGAACTTTAAGCCATTCTTTATTGTTCATAGGTTTCGTAATGTATCCAACATCTGTGCGGAGAAAACAGGGGCCGTGAGTAAAGCGAAACCATGTAAAAGTTGTTGAACATCCAGAGCTCATTTCTACGAGGGGGCCATTTTGGACTTATCATATAGCACGGACAACTCCCAGAGCGATTGGCCTGTACAGAAAGGTCTGAGAGAGGGCAAGAAAGAGCTGAGCTTTTATAGATTCACACACAACATGCTACAAAAACGAAACGTGGTCCAAATGATCACATCATCTGGAAATGTGAGGAATCAAACTATGTAGGAACGTATTCATTCTGAATAATGGCATTAAATTATGTTCTAAAGTTCTCTTTCTCTCTTTTAATGTAATTGTGAGATCAAATAAATTAACAAATTTGTAAATTAATAGCCTATAGATTTTTGGTTTACTTTGCTGAAATTTAGATAGATAGTAGGGGTGTTGAAATTAATTGTTTCTATGATGCATCGTGTTGTGGACGATTCTACTTCGATGCAGTCAAACCATATAGCCATTATAGCCTACTGACGTATCTCTTACCTCATCCGTCACATACATGCTTCTAGCGCTAGCGTAAAATGGCGGAGGGAGGCGAAACACAAAAGCAAGTAATAAAAAATGCACCCAATGTTTTAACATTTACAAGCGTGTGTGCGTGCATGTGTGTGTGTGTTTACAAGAAAGAGCGTGTGCGTTCGAGTGTGTGTGTGTGAGCATTATTATATCTTAAGTACACTACTTGACAATTTCATGTGCTTTTAATAGCCTATTTACTAGTGTTTATTAGTTCTAAATGCTCCTGCCATATGCTGTGTTCAGTTTGTTTGATGTTTGTTACATATTTCCTTGAGTTCTGAGAGAATGAGTTCATTGCTTGTATTCATTGACAAAAATGTAGCCATGTGCACTATGCAGTAATATTGAAAATTGAGGATGCAAAATTGTCTTGATATTATCGTGGTCACTTGACTGTATAAAACGATAGGTCTTCCAGGCAAAAAGTCTATTTTTTTCAGCCTGGTTCCGAAAATGGTTCTGGTTTGATGGGTGGGCGAAGTGCGAGGAGGAGTCTCTATCCTTTAATAGAGATGTCTCACCTCAGGAATATTATAGCAATGAATGCACTGAAAAGCCCTCGTGCTACTCATATAGCCTACATTAAAGGGAGTATTAGGTAATTTGACCCATCTCATACTATACCTTGCTCATACCTCTAAGCAACAATTATGATTAGAGGATAAAGAAAAGAGGACAGGATATGACATGGTTAATTTGTACATCGTTGTAATGTTCAATCACTGTTCAACACTTATAGCACTTTTTTCCAAGTCTTCATTTGTCTTTTTTTTTTTTTTAATATCACAATAAATATCGTACTGTAGACTTTACACGGTACAATTACAGGTAGTATTGTATGTGAAATTTTGATATTGTTACATCCATACTCATTTCTAAATATCAAAAGTACATTTTTAATTTATAAATATCAAAAAAAAAAAATTTTTTTTGGGAACATATAACTGGACACACTCCCTTTTATCCAAAGCTGAATGAATTTCCATCTAAAACAAAGGGCAAAAAGTGTTAGAAAATAATTTTCTAACAAAGCTAGAACATATAACTTGATGTACACTATCTCTGCAAAAATACATTATGATTTATGATTTTTTTTTTTTTTTTTTTCTAATTGGCATGATCCTGCCCTGTACTTTTCAAGGTGTGGTGGCTGTTTTCATCACCCGGGGGCTATTTCAGTGTGTGCCTGTGCTCCCTCCCAGCTTCCCAGGAGACGTCTGAAGAATGGACCTGTTTGTGGACAGGCTCATAAAGGCCCATCCGGACCTCCTTTTTTATTTGGAGCGTGTGCGGCTGCCTGTGAAACCAGGCCTGGTCCTCGGTGAGCACTTAGCACCTGTAATGAACAGTTGTGAGTCCTCACCCGGCAAGCGTGACCCTGTAGCGGCTCTACTACAGCCCTGCGGCGGGACCCCCGTCTGTGGGTCACATGCTTTCTATTTTCCTTGGCCCCGGCTGTTCATATCAGCTCAAGCTTTCAAGGAGAATCAATCACAGAGGGTGCACAAAAGCTATTCAATATGAACTAATTTGATTTGCTGGTATAAGGCAATAAATAACTGCCATAAAACAACACCCTCACATTTGCTGGGACAAAAAGTACATTGTACATCCTTAATTGACTTCAGATTTTTTTTTCTCTTTTTTTTTTTCAACAATGCAGGCCATCTGCAGTCACTACGAACATTCCTCGACATTTTATTTCTGAACGAAACATGACCAACTTTGAGTCAAAGAGGGAGATGAGAGTGAAAGATACAGAGATGTTCAGGCAGAGACCAATTTTACAACAGAGGAAAAGGAAGCCCCATTGATTTTTGGTTTTATTAAACGTGGCACCACAATTGTGTTTTTGCCAAGCTTTGTCAGGTGTTTGGACAGCGGAGTAGATCAGGAGGGATGAGATTTTTTGTGCTGCTCTCTAGGGATCAGGTCAGCATCTGTAATACGATGTAATCGCAGGCTTTAAGAGGACAAGGACCTGGACAGTCTCTTTCTTTCAGAGACATATTAAAGCACATAAATTGGCTTGAAGTAATAAAGGAAATGGATCAGCCCACAGTTTGAGGGTCAATGGATTACTAAAGAGCTGTGCTGACAGAAACGTCTAGGTTACTTTTGTAACCCCCGGTCCCTGAAGGAGGGAACGGAGATGTTGTGTCGATACTGACGTAATGGGGTCTCGTTTGGGAGCCCAATCACCTCCAAGTGGTACAAAACGAGTCAATGGGAATTGGCCAATGAGATTTACATGCCAGGCCACACCCCCGGCATCCGGGTATAAATAGGACCGGCATACTCACTTCCATTCATATTTTTGCTGAGGAGCCGAGACAATGATCCCAGCTGTTCAGCGGTGACTCAGGGCTATGGCAAGGGGACGTAATGTCCTCCTTCAGGGAACGGGGGTTACAAAAGTAACCTAGATGTTCCCATTCAGTCAGTCACGTTCAATGTTACGTTGATACTGACTTAATGGGGTCCAATGGAAAACGCCATAGCAACTGAGCCACGTTATGAGTGTTAGGGAAGCAGATGCTGGCAAGCCGTAGCGTGCCCAATGCAAGTGCTACCACAGAGTCGTAACCCTCCAGCATCCGGAGTAAACCCGAGGAGGTCTTCCATGCCAGTGGGATGGAGAGGACAGGGCATTACTCAGGGTATGGTTAAAGCTGCTGTTCCTTAACCAGGGGAAGAGTGCTTCGGGAATCGATTCTTACGTTTTCAGCCATGACCAAAACTCCAGGAAAGCGTTCCCAGTCCAAAGGAGGGGAAAGCTACGGAGACCATACCCTGCCCGAAGGGGGTGGCATGTGGAAGACACATATGGACTGACCCGAGGGGCAATAACACATATGGAAGATCTCTGACGTAGGTCCTACCCCTAGGGAGGAACTCTAGCACTCAGAGACAGGACAGAGGAGAGCCGCCCAGGGAAAGACACAGGTTTACCGTCAGGGAAACCATACCATGGACAGACACATATAGGATTACACGAGGAGTATCACATCATATTGGCATCTAGCCCAGTACAAGGGCTAACCAACCGGGCATGCACACGAGTACTGAACCTGGCGCCGGATGCCTCCGCCACATCTGGCTGTCGCAGGATGCAGGAGGAACTCCACAGGGTTCATCATATTGGGAACTGAACTGAGGAGCAGGAAAAGTGCTCGCATTCCCTCATCTGAGGGAAATGGCACAAGCAAGCGAACACCCGTGGCTATCTACGTGTAGACAGCACACGGGTGGACACCGAATCCACTCAGAGATTATAAAATCTTGCGAATGTGTTTGGTGTCGCCCAGCCTGCAGCTCTGAAGATGTCTGCTACAGAGGTGTCGTGCGGTAATGCCCAGGAGGAGGCAAAACCCCAACACCCCAATAGAGTGAGCTCGCAACCCGAGGGGGCACGGCTCGCCTTGGGACTGGTACGCCAAGGCAATGGCATCCACTATCCAGTAGGCCAACCTCTATTTGGAGACAGCCTTTCCCTTCTGCTGCTCAGAGCTGCTCAGAGCTTCTGAAGCTCTGCGTGCGGTCCACGTAAAAGCGCAGGGCATGAACAGCACACAGCAACACTAGGGCTGGGTCTGCCTCCTCCAGGGGCAGTGCTTGCAAGTTCACCACCTAGTCCTGGAAGGAAGTGGTGGGAACTTTGGGCACATATCCAGGCCAGGGTCTCAGGATAACGTGAGAGTAGGCCAGCCCAAATTCTAGGCACGATTCGCTGACCAAAAATGCTTGCAGGACAGATGTTTCAGCTTGACTGACTCAAGGGGATCGAAGGGAGCTCTCTGTAGACCCGCCAGAGCGATAGAGAGGTCCCAAGAGGGAATGAGGCGAGGCCTAGAAGGATTTAACCCTCTGGCACCTCTGAGGAACCTTAATGATCAGTTCATGCTTTCCTAGTGACCTGCCATCGACAACATCATGATGTGCTGCGATGGCAGCCACATAGACCTTCAAGGTGGAGGGGGACAGCCTCCGCTCCAAGCCATCTTGAAGGAAGGAATGCACAGCACTGACCGGGCATTTTCAGGGGTCTTCCCAGTGGGAAGAACACCACTCAGTGAACAGACTCCACTTCATGGCATAAGCGCGCCTCGTAGAGGGGGCTCTAGTCGAAGTGATAGTGTCAACTAACGCAGGCGGTAGGCCACTTAAGTTCTCTGCGTCCCGTCCAGAGACAACACGTGGAGGTTCCAGAGGTCAGGACGTGGGTGCCAGTGCATCCGTGCTGAGGGTCCCCTAGGTCAGGGAGTAAAACAATTGGCAGTGAGCGGACTCCTGGGAGGCAAACAGGTCTACCTGTGCATCCCCGAATCAGCTCCAGATCAGCTGGACCATCTGGGGGTGGAGCTGTCATGAGAGTGCATCGGCCGCACGCATGATATAAATGGTGAGCAGCGACCTGAGTCGGTGCTGACTCCAGAGGAGGAGATGGCAGGCGAGTTGCGACATGCGACGGGAGCGAAGACCACCCTGGTGGTTGATGTACGTTATGGTCGATGTGTTGTCCGTCCAGACCAGTACATGCTTGCCGTGCAGCAGCGGTCGAAACCGGTGCAGAGCAAGGAGTACTACTAGCAACTCGAGGCATTTGATATGCCAGTGGCGTTGGGGTCCTGTCCAGGAGCCTGATGCAGCCTGGCCACTGCATATGGCACCCCAGCCGGTGGTGGAGGCATCTGTTGTGACAACAACATGCCTGGACACTTGCAATAGGGGCACTGTGGCCCGTAGAAAAGCAAGGTCTGACCACGGGCTGAATGTATGGCAACAGCTCAGTGTGATGACCACACGCAGTGTGCCATGGTGCCATGCCCACCTCGGGACTCGGTTTTGAAGCCAGTGCTGAAGTGGTCTCATATGAAGCAATCTGAGCAGCGTGACCGTGGCTGCCATATGCCCCAGGAGCCTCTGAAATTATTTCAGTGGAACCGCTGTTTTCTGCGAGAACGAGTTCAGGCAGTTCAGCACTGACTGTGCGCGCTCGTTGGTGAGACGTGCCGTCATGTTGACAGATTGCAGCTCCACACAGAGAAAAGAGATGCTCTGCACGGGGGAGAGCTTGCTCTTTTCCCAGTTGACCAGAAGCCCCAACTAGCTGAGGTGACTGATCACAAAGTCCCTGTGTTCGCACAACTGCTCTTGCGACTGGGCCAGAATGAGCCAGTTGCTGAGGTAGTTGAGAATGCGAATGCCCACTTCCCTGAGCGGGGCAAGGGCACCCTCCGCGACTTTGGTAAAGACGCAAGGTGACAGGTACAGGCGGAACAGAAATAAAACGAAACACAGGATTCTCCACCTGGCCCTCTCCCGGGGGAAGGAGTGGTGCCTTCACCATCTCCTGGGACAGAGTAGTCCCCTTCATCTCTGGGCCACCCGTCTCAGGGCCGCTTGGCAGACTTCTTTTTCAAGGGCTTAGCGGCCTGGGCGGGTTGCGTCACCTTTCTACGGGAGGCTCGGGGAGAATGGAAAGGTTCCGATCTCCCGGGAGCCTGTGCAGCCACAGGGGGACGGCCTCTGCGATGAGCAGGTTGGGGGCCAGCCCGTGATGGAACGGTGGCAACATCATGCCGGGGCAGGATGTGTTTTATGGCCTCCGTCTGCCTTTGCACTGCTGAGAACTGCTGGGCAAAGTCCTCGACAGTGTCGCAGAACAGGCCGGCCTGGGAAATGGGGGAGTCGAGAAAGCGAACTTTGTCGGCGTCCTTCATTTCAGCCAGGTCCAACCAGAGATGTCGTTCCTGGACCACCAGGGTGGACATCGTCCGGAGGGCGAGGTAATTTGCTGTGCGCAGTTCTTGCAGCAGCCCTGGCTCAGAACTACCCTTGTGCAGCTCCTTAAGAGCTTTTGCAATATTAAAATGTGATGAGATTTCTCGTTGAGGTGAAAAGCTGTCTCGTGATGTCACCATGACGGAGCATGAGGGTGAAATTAGCATAGAATATGCCACCGCTACATCTACATTACATTACCTCCACTGTTGTTTTGCCTTTTTTATAGAAATAAAAACCATTTACTGTAATTCAGTTGGATAATGGTCACTGCAAATGTCTGCTCTGCTCATCTAGCATGAGTTCACTGATCACGCAACAAGCGTAAGACAGTTGACTGACAAGACCATGGCAGAGAGTTCATTGCGCAAGACAGCCTAAGCATCTCATCTTGTAGAATGCGCACTTAGCATTGTTGCTCCCTATATACAGAGTACGTGCAATTGCGAATTCGAAAGCAAAAGTAAAACGCAAGCTCCCTGATGTGTGCAAATTAGGCTACATACAAAAGCCTGTCTCCCAATATCAAATCTATCTTAGGCTGGTCTGTGTAGCACTTTGAATATTGAGGGAGTACTTTGATTATGGTTGCGCTTATTGTTTGCACTTAATAAGACTAAGAAAAAAAATTTGTGGAAAGGAAAAAGTTAAATTAGGAGGTCACACACAGCCTCAGTCAGAAGTTCGATCTGGAAGCTCATAATTCATGTACAGTAAGGTCTGAAGAGACTCATACAGGAGAGAGACCAGTTTAGTAATTTTGTGGCAAAACCTTTTTCAGTGCTTATATACTGTTGCCTTTCAATGCATATGATAATTCATAGTCCGAAAGTAGAACTGAAATGACCATTCATTACAAGATGATTAGTTCAAACATTTCAAAACGCACCTGCAGACTATTTTTCCAATCATAAATTTTGTCACTGAGGATTTCTTAAAAATACTCAAAAATATTGTCTCGTCTCGTTCTTGTAAACCCAGTCTTGTGTCTTTTCTCGTCTCGTGAGCTAATTGTCTCATCACACCCCTACATTCTAATATGCTGATTTGCTGCTCAAGAAACATTTATTATTATTGTCAAGTATAATTATTTATTTGAAATCTTTTGTAACAGTTATGTGTTTTTACTGTCACTTTTGATTAATTTAATGCATTCTTGCTAAATAAAAATATTATTAAAAAAAAAAAATCTTATGATCCCTTTATATATATATTTATTTATTTATTTTTTATTATTTTTTCCTGCTGATAAGATTTGGTTTCCAAAAATAGAGAAATAGAGAAATTGAAAAAAATTCAGAAAAGTGTGACAACTATCCCCGGCACTATATCCACTATATAAAATTCTATTGCAATAAATGTATTTTATGTTTAAGCATGTGTGTTCAGCACCCAGTGCAATAACATCAGATAAAGAAGAATAACAACTTCAGAAATGTTTCTTAGAGTATCCTCAAGACACTGATGCACTGGAAAAATTTATCAAACCTGAGTGTTTCTAAATCCTTTAAGATCCCTACTGTGTTGTACCTCAGTGTGTGATCCTGATGAGAAATCCACTGTGTGGTTTTGGCTCATTCAGGGAACAGGGACACGACCGCATCTCAGGCAGTCCTGATGAAACACTGAAGAGATTACTCCAACTAACACGGGGAGCATCGCTCATAGCGCAGACACTGATGATCATTAAATGGAGATCAAACACTGCCTCTATCCTCCCTGCCTGCTTGTCTTCCCCTTCTTGTTGGTCAAAGGGGACAGGTAATGCATGTGGCCACGCTTCATTTAGGGCTAAACCATTTTACAGGTCCGTCCTGGATCCCTGGGGTCCTCAGCGTACATTTGTGAACAAGAATACAGATTGATTAGCCCATATTTTACTCAAACAGGAAATGGAATCTGAAATCATGAACATCACAGTCACATTTTTCTTGTCGTCTGAACCAAACTGCAGCTTTTGAAGGGAAGAATGAATCAATGATTCATTGGTGAGTCAAATCCAAGTCAAAGTTGAGCACATTTGCTTGTGTATTTTTTTCTGTACACACAAAGAAAACATTCTTCATGCACAAGGCGTGGTTGTGGGACGCTTTCCGCTGCCTGAGAGCTCATCTAAGCAGGGTATTGTTTTTGACACATCACAAACATCTTGGTGACATTATCCTACTTGTGTTTTCAATTACTGGCAATCGGTGAAACCCTGGATCTCTGTCCAGGCCTCGTTCCATGGAGGTCAATGACAGAGCTACAGCACAGGATGATTGTGTGCTGCTCACATCTGAATGGTGATGTGGTTTGTGAGGTTGTCTTCTTCCGTGGGAAGAACAGATTCTGTTTTTTTGAACTGGTCGGCAAATAATTGCCAAGGATTTATGAGTCTTTCTGTCAAAGAAAAAAAAAAAGACTGCGTTTAAATTCCTACACAGAGTAAGTACATACTGTACTGTACAGTAGGTACAGTATGCAGGTGTTTACAATAAATATATTTAGTTTCATGCAAAATTCAGTTCCTCAATGCCTTAAATACCAGTGGGAAACTCATTATTTCTTTAAGCAAGTGTGTCAGTTAAAGATTTATGGTGAAAGTAAATTGTTATTGATCATAAATTCTAATTGTGAATATTTTGTATGCATTGTGTGCACTATTACTAAAATGTAGCAATACTGCTAGCTAGAAAAAAAAAAGTCACACTTTAGTTTAGGGTCCAATTCTCACTATTAACTAGTTGCTTATTAGCATGCATATTACTAGGATATTGGCTGTTTATTAGTACTTAAAGCACATATTAATGCCTTATTCTGCATGACCATATTCCACATCCCTTAATCCTTAATCCTACCCAATACCTAAATTTAACAACTACCTTACTAAATATTAATAATCAGTAATTATGAGTTTACTGAGGCAAAAGTCGTAGTTAATAGTTAGTTAATAGTGAGAATTGGACCCTAATCTAAAGTGTGACAAAAAATAAAATAAACTGTAACACTTTGGAACATGTATTCACTATTAAAGGTGCTAAATAGGATGTTTTGTTTTATACATTTTTGCAATATAACTTGAAACTGTCTTTACTAACTGATAAAAGACTATTTACTAGGTGCACTGAAAGTAATAATATTAATATACATCATCTGTGCACGGCCTTAAAAACATCAGCCAATCGTTTACTCGTTCATTGCGTAAACGATTGGCCCTCTGGCTTGTCAATCACTGCCGTGACGTTCCTTGTGAGAGACATGCGCGGATTGGCCCTCTGGCTTGTCAATCACTGCCATGTTAGAGACGAGCGCGGTTGCGCTTAATAATTACTAATAAAGAGCCAATATTCTAGTAATATGCATGCTAATAGGCAACTTAAAAGACCCTATAATAAAATGTTACCAAAACTTTTAGCTGGTTAATGTGACAGACTTGTGTCTGAAAATGACATTTCCCATAATTCTCTGCAGCAGCAACAGAATGATTAGAAAATAAACAAAATACTGAATATGCATTAGCACTAAAAGCTTATTTTTTATTTTTTTTCCACTCCAGCCAAATTATACTTTATTACATGATAAGGGATGTTTTTACATCTGATATTAACAATAAATACTGCTGCTGCTCAGTTGTCACTATGCAAAGTAAATATCTGAAAAATAACTGAAAATACACAGAAAAGGAAATGTTTAATTTGACCAACTATAAAATCAGTAATATGTAAAATTTAAAAGATTATAACATTTTCATGCTTAAGACAACATTATAAAGCAATTTTTTTTTGTGATTTTCAAGCTTAAAAGTTATTCCAGCCAATGAAGTCAGGTCTTTAGGGTGAACTGAATCTTGCACAACGCCTGAGATACTACATATACAATGTATTTTTTAACCTATGAGATACTAACAACAGTTGCAAATACAACTTAACCAAAACATACTTTCTACATTTCAACTGGAAGCTGCAGTGACTTGTATGCATATGTTTACGGAGTTTTGCAAAAACATAGATAGAGGCACATTTTTTTTCCAACAAGCCCCAGTTTGGACAGAGGAAAAAGACTAAGAACTGCATTAGAAAGATCTCTTGACAATAATACTTTTAGATCAGTGTCTCATCCTGCCATTTACTGCCCTAATCCACCATATTCCATCAAACCAACCGTCATACTGAATGCAAAAAAGGCCCTCCCAGTGGAAGGATGTATTTTAGGTCAACTACATACATCGCCATCTGTTCTCCTCCATGACTCCAAATAGGAGTGATATAAGGAGATGGGGGGAAAAGCAAATGGTGGAGAAGAGAAAGGTATAAGATGGAGAGAGGAGGCGCTGTGTATTGGGAGTGCAGGGCAGGTGGTGATGAGAGAGGAGCAAGCGAGAAAGGCCGGCGTGGAGTTGTAACTCGGTCGGGGAATTCTCTGTCGTGACTCGGAGGAAGGCATTTATCATCCTCCAGACCCTCTGCCTGCCTTTTGAGTGAAACCTAATTGACACAGAGGACGCAGAAAATCCCACAACATACTCCTGAGCATGTTGCCGGAACGGTTCAGGGATTGAGGTGGGGGACGTGCGCTGTGTAAAACAGCAGTAAAACGGAGCCTTTATGCAGTTAGCGATACAAAACACCTCTAGACGAGGCCTGGATTTGCTTAAAGCAGATGCAAAGTAAAAGCGCATGAGAGCGAGACAAAAGTCTCTTTGGAGATGCCAAGCAGATCGAATGTAGACATGAGTACACATTGTGGTCAGGGGAGGAATAAAAAGGAGCTTATATGTAGCAATCTACATAAACAAAAGCAAACAATCGCATTCACATTCTTTGGAGCTGAAGTGGATGCTATTTACAGTAGGCTATATACTTGCAGACATTATCAATGAATAATCCAGTGCATCTTTAATTTCATTTTAGCACACATTTGTGGCTTTTTTACAAGCAATTTCTGTTTAAAAACAGACAAATTTCAGAAATGTGATTAAAGGCATGTTCACACACACTATGTAATATGTATACATGCTTGAAAAGTTAAATCTCAGTCTAAATTACATTTTATATAATTTAATTCAAAATAATTGATCTTTTAAAGTGTTGTTTAAATAAGCATAGGGAATAAAGTTATTTTTATTTTATTTTTTTAAATCATAAGTGTTGTTCTAAGCCAATTAGTAAGCTGTGTCATTAGTAAAGGTGCAGTCACATTAGCAACGTTTTGCTAACACATTAGCAAAAATGCGTATTCTCTGTAGTCAATAGTTGTAGCGTGTATGCTCTGTTTTGTCTTCCCTATGCCTTTCATTTGACCCACTTTCCCAGTATGTCTGATTAGTTATTACCTGTTCTGTTCATTATCTCATTAGTTCTCCTTGTTATTTAAGCCCTGAGTTCTCCTTATTTCTTGGTCCATTCTCGTTTGTGTTAGATGTGTTGTATTTCTCCATGTTCTCCTGAGTGTTTTCATTAAAGACTGTTAATTTTTATTCTCCTTCATCGTGCACTTTTTATATACAACCATCACGTAACAATATTGTAGTGATGTATGAAACAAAGTCACTTTCAAACCAAGCAGCTTTCAGTTGGTTAAAGGGTTAGTCCACCCAAAAATGAAAATTCTGTCATTAGTTACTCACCCTCATGTCGTTCCAAACCCGTAAGACCTTTGTTCATCTTCGGAACACGAATTAAGATATTTTTGATAAAATCCGATGGCTCAGTAAGGCCTGCATTGCCAGCAAGATCATTTTCTTTTTTCAATGCCCGGAAAGGTACTAAAAACATATTTAAAACAGTTCATGTGACTACAGTGGTTCACAACCTTAATATTATAAAGTGACGAGAATACTTAATAAATAAAAAAATAAAAAAATAACGACTTTATTCAACAATATTTGGTGATGGGCGATTTTAAAACACTGCTTTATGAGGCTTCAAAGCTTTACGAATCTTTTGTTTCAAATCAGTGATTCAGAGCACCAAAATCACGTGATTTTATTAAACGAGGCTTTGTTACGTCATAAGTGTTTTGAAATTTTAATAATTCACGTGACTTTGGCAGTTTGATACATGCTCTGAACCACTGATTCGAAACAAAAGATTCGTAAAGCTTCGAAGCTTTATGAAGCAGTGTTTTGAAATCGGCCATCACCAGATATTGTTGAATAATGAAGCTATTTTGTTTTTGTTTTTTGGTGCACAAAAAATATTCTCGTCGCTTTATAATATTTAGGTTGAACCACTGTACTCACATGAACTGTTTTAAATATGTCTTTCTGAGCACTGAAAAAGGAAATGGTCTTGCTGGCAATGCAGGCCTCACTGAGCCATCGGATTTTATCAAAAATACCTTAATTTGTGTTCCGAAGATGAACAAAGGTCTTACAGGTTTGGAACGACATGAGGGTGAGTAATTAATGACATAATTTTCATTTTTGGGTGAACTAACCCTTTAACACGGCAAATTTGCACGATAATCTTGAATCTTGAACTACAGATCATGCAGATTCCTATATAAATGATTGTATATAGCACCTGAAATTTGGCCAAACAATGGACCCCATCCTGCTTTTACATTGTACACTTTCTAACCAGCATTCACCTGGCAGTGATCGGTAATCGCAACGTTTACTAATCTCAAACAAGCCTGTTGTCAGGTCCATCTCATGTGCAATGACTGCCATTAACACAGCAGGACAAAATCCACTCCGAGAGCCCTGTTCTCAACATTAGCAACATTCCCAGGGTCACACGGAGCAGGAAAACCAGAGACTGAGAAGTTTACGGATGATTTCATTGAAGAGACAAACAAAAGGACATAGTGAGAGAGAGAGAGAGCGAGAGGGAGAAAGATCATTAGAGCTTCTGGAAACAGTTCAAGTCATTCTCATGTACGAGGAGCGTCCAGAGGGACTGTTGTGTGGGCCTTGGCAACAGCGGTTCCCCCGGATCTGCAGGTGGGTTTTACTTCACTATCAGTCTCCATGGGTAACGCACTCAAAAACCATATTGTTTTCTCGTCTTTTCGAGGGTGCGTTGCGGAAAAAGTTTCAAATTCGAAGGCCGCTTCATTCATGATTTATGTCACATTTGATGCTAGTTTAATATCAAATACAAATACGTTTTGCTTTAGTACAGTGCAAAACCATCTCCAGCCGAAAAGGAAATGTGGAGCAGGGGTCGGTAAGGGTCACAGGCCTGGGGAATTGAGGGCCTGCGGCCTAGTTGACAGGGGAAAATATTTTGTAATCTCCAGGGTGCAGCTCGTTCAAATTCAGAACTGGTTTTGCTTTACTCCCAGGACAAGAATTTGGCTTCGATTTCAATAGCTTTTCCAGATGTTCATTTTGCAATTTTTTTTTTTTTTTTTACCCTTTCCCCCCTTTTTTTTCCCAATGCAGTCCATTTTGAATTTTTGAATACCACAATTAACATTCATAAATCACGTCAGGGACACTTCCCCTTCAATCACGGGGGAATATTATGGGAAGGTATGATAACTCACAGCAATGTGAAGGCTCATGAAAAATCTTTTTAAAAAAGTGCCTTGATTTGGCCAAACAATACAGTACAGATAAGAATTATTATTGATTGGTTAACTTGGAAAGACAAATCCATTTAAATCATCCAAAAACATCCCATCTGAATTCAAAACAAATATAAACCACAGAAACACCTCAACGTCAACATGAAAAAGTTTCTGATTAAAACACTTAAGGAAGGAAATTAAACAGTACATTGACGAATAACCGACGCACTTTGTTTCAATATTTGTCTCAACACAAGTGCTGTCACACATGGATGGAGGCAGAGGAACAAGGGGGGAACATGAAACCTCGGGGACCGTGGCGCACGACCCTGAGATGACCCTGACATAACCGTGGTGAGTGAGAGACAGAACGCAGAGTCTCAGAACACACTTACAGGTCAGCCGCTAACACAGCGTAAACAATCATTCAACCCCACGGCTTTCTCTGTGACTTCTCTCTCTCTCTCTCTCTCTCTCTCTCTCTCTCTCTTTCCCTCGCTCTCCCTCCCTGTGTTTTCCTCCATTTCTTTTTTGCTGCTGTCTTCTGGGGCTCCATGTTGTCAGCACCAGCAGTTTCTACCAGGTAATTGATGGGTGTAGAAAAATATGTTCTAATTCCATCCCATCAGCTCCTCCATGTTTCTGTTGACAATAACTCATATGCATGCTATTCATATTCACAACAATTAAACATCCATCTTGTTCTTTCTTTCTTCCTTTCTTGTTTTTTTTATTCCACTTGTATGAAAAAAAGGCAAAAATATAAAATAGAGACAAAAACAGCTGTTAAAACAAATCTGTTTATATCATTAAACACATGTGAAAATTATTATTTTAAATTAATAATTTTTATATACAGATATGTTTGTGCTGTCTTATTAGCTATTAATCTGAAACTACATTGGTCAGACATTGTTCAGAATATTTAATTCATTTATGCTTCTTTTAAGTATCAACTTTGTCTTAGATTTTTTAGGAAAAAATTCCTTGAATGCAGACTTTGTTATATCGGCAGTTCTGTACACATTTTAGACCTTTATTTCCCCTGATGAAACAGATGTGACATTAGATTACCAGGGACTATTTACGAGGGAAAAAAAAAAAAAAAAAAAAAAAAACGTAAATTGCCAAATTGCTGTGTATTTAATCTCATTGCTGTTTCAGATTAACAATAAAATGAAATCAAAAAGATTTTATGTGTGACTTTTCTTTCCAGTGGGTAAATAACATTGGAAGAAATAGTATGTTTTATTGAATAATTTAGTAATTGTAAATTTCTAAATCTCTGCACAACAACAACAAAACTCAAATAACTAAAGTTATTCTAAGTACTGTAAAACTCAAATTAAAATAAATGATCTAATTTCAATTAACTTCTTTTTGTGGATGGTGTATGGTGTATTTTTGCAGAAACTATGTTTAAAACCATGTTTAAAATGTTCATATTCTTTTTAATAAACAAAGCAGAAACAGATAGGATTTTACTGATGACATTTTTGATTTTCTTGATCGTCTGTGAAGACCTCGACATAAAACTAAGGGACCTTCCGAATCCCTTGCACGGAGAATTGACAACAATCCTTTCAGCCAAACTCACAACAGATTAAATAATGCATGACAGACGCTGTATTCATGCTCTCTCTCAGCTCTATCACTCTGACCTGTCGGATTGTCTCAGGACACTTACCAGAGGCTGAAAGAGAGCCAAGGCTCTTTATGAAGTCAGTTTGGAGTGAATTACATGCAGAATGGCAAAGAGGTGATTATTTTTTAGCTGTTGGCCTTCGAGGTGAGCAGGGAGAACTTGCTGATAGCCAAACAACTTCATCTGCTTACATGATTATAATTGCTGCATGTGGGACTGCAAACGGTGATGCAGACTACCCCCCTCCTCTGCAGAGGGGGCGCAATGCCCTGGGTAATACACGCCGCTGGCAAATGATTGGAGAGAGCGAGAGAGAAATGTTATCATTAACGGCTCATGTTGCATGTAAAGACAGGAAATATTAAAATAAATAAAAAGTAGAATGCATAATCTACACAGAGATTTTAATCAAAATAATTAGCCCGGCCACTACAGGGACCTGTTTTGACCTTTGTGCATTAGAGCGATTAAAACCTCACCTGTGAGCTGAATCTGAACCAGTACGCCTGCAGATACAAGCCGAGGGAATAAAATACCACTGCGTTTGTGGTGCAACAGTGATTTCTTTTGACAGAGAGACATGGCTAGCATATCAGAGCAGTGTGAGTTTAGTTACATAGCTAATCTGTAAATGACCGCCATTTAAACTTAGCACTGAACTATCTGCGTTGTGTTAATGCTGCAGTCTGCAAGTGTTTAAATGTGTGCGTGCATGCATGCGTGTGTTTTTGTGACATATCAGGACACGAATTTGTATTTTGACATGGGTATGACATAGGTATTACAAGGAGAGGGTGACTTATGAGGACATTACCCCCGTCCCCATTTTTCAAAAGGCTTATAAATCATACAGAATGAGTTTTTTTCTTTTTTTTTGAGAAAGTAAAAATGTGCTCAGTTTTCTGTGTTGGGTAGGTTTAGGGGTAGGGGTAGTGCTGTAGGGGGATAGAAAATATAGTTTGTACAGTATAAAAACCAATTCACAAAAACAAACCTGTGTGTGTGTGTCTGTGTGTTTGTGAGAGAGAGAGAGAGAGAGAGAGAGAGAGAGAGAGAGAGAGTGGTTGGGTTGTTGTGCACAAGCAGTACATATATGCATTTGCATCAATTCTGTCTTTTCAATATAATTTTTTTGTCTTATCAATATCTTGTGTAAGTTAAGCATGTCGGCCATATAGCAATATACATTACAGACCATTTAAGCTTTAAAACATTACACATCTGTTTAATCAGCAGTTATTTTATGACTGATACATACAGTTAAACATGCTGTGAGATATTTTTAACTTTAGTATTAAAGGAATAGTTCATCCAAAAATGAAAAATCATTTCCATTAAAATAATGACTATTTCCTAGATGCTGATTGATAATGTGTCTGAAAAATCTCTTTTATGATATCTACTCGCAGTTGGGAATAAAATGTCAGCAAAACAACTTTTATAAATCATTAAGTACACTTTATAATGGCAGATAAAGATGGAAAATATAAGTATATAAAGCTTATTCAGCTTATCAAATGGTGTAAATTTTGAAGATGTTACTGTACATTACACTTGCAATAATAAAACAGTTCAGTTAAATGTCAATACTTGTTCAATGGAACACAAAAGAAGAATTTTTTCAAAACTTTACTTTTTTTTTTTTCACATAAAACTATTATATGACTTCAGAAGACGTCTTGTCTTTCATTTTTTAGGGCTTGACAGCACTGCTCACTATGAACTGTTATTATATGGACAAGAGCTGGTTAAAGATCCTTAATTTCTCCTTTGTTTTTCAAAGGAAAAAATACTAGCACACAAGTGAGGAACAATGTAAGGGTGATCCTAATGACAGAATTTAATTTTTCAATGAAATATTCCTTTGCAACTTGAACAGCTGAGTCCATTAAACTAAACCTAAATCAGCAAATAAAGATTAATATATATATATATATATAAATATATATATGTAGATAAATGTGGGATTTAGAAGTTTTATGGTTTTACTCCCAAACTGTGAGTATATGTGTAAAAGTTTTTCAAACACACCATCAATCAATGTCTAGAAAAAGTAATGATCCTTCCTTATTCGTTTGCAACTTGAACAGTTGAGTCCATTAAACTAAACCTAAATCAGCAAATAAAGATAAAAAAAAAAAAAAAAAAAAAAAAAAATATATATATATATATATATATATATATATATATATATATATATATATATATATATATATATATATATATATATATATATATATATAATAAATGTGGGATTTAGAGGTTTTATGGTTTTACTCTCAAACTGTGAGTAGATGTGTATATAAAAAAGTTTTTCAAACACACCATCAATCAATGTCTAGAAAAAGTCATGATCCTTCCTCATCATACTGGTGGGAAGAAATGAACAACCCAAAAGGCACTAAGAAAACAGCTACACACTGAGAGTACTTCAACATAGAAAATTGTGCTTAAGAACATAATTTCACTACCAGTTATTCCAATTCTTTTTCATAATAGTAAAAGCGTGTGAGACAGAACAGGCTGTGGTAGCCTATATATTTTTTAAAGGTTTAGCTCACACTTATTATTCAGTCATCATTAATTTACTCATCCCCATGCATTCCAATGTAATAAGACTTTCTTTCTTCTGTGACAGAATTTTCATTTTGAGTAAATTATCTGAGCAAAGGATCTGAGTTGTTATTTCTAAGGCTGTGAGTTCAATCTCAAGCACTGGTGACACTGAAGTTGTGTGTCTAGGACACAGTTCTCAACCAGGGAGATGTGGTGACCTAATGGTAAAGGACTTGGATTACAGCCACAAAGATTGCAAATTCAATCCCAAGTACGGTTGGCCCAGATATTACTTTAGAAAGAGTCATTTAACCATTGGTCGCTCCAGGGCAATGTCCCTTAAAAAAAAAAAAAAAATAGTAAGCACTGTCGTAACTTAATTGTTAAGGATCTAGGCTGACACCACAAAAGTTTCTTTGTCAATCTCAGGTAAGGATGACCTAGAAACTTCAAGTTAAGAGGCTAAATTTAACATTTTCCTCCATCACTATTTTGAGCTGACATCATTATAGTCATCATTATAGAGCAGGTGAGCTTGTGTGCTGATGCAGTGGGTTATCTGATCTGGCGGTGGAAAGAACGGTTTCCAAAACTCCTAAAGGGGTCACAATAATAATATATAAAAAAAAAACAATAAATTATTTAGATATGTATTTGTTATATCATTATTATAAATATAAAATAATAAAATAATAAAATATAAAAATGCTTTAAAGTCCCCCTGAAATCAAAATTGTCATCAAAAATGTTAGCCTTAATGTTATGAATAAGCTGGTGTGTCCCAAAACAATGACAAAATTCACATTTAGGAGATATAAGCATTCAGCACTTACAGTCTCTCACTTCCGCTAAAATGGATCACGGATTTTCATCACATCACACTTCAGCTTCTCATCAGATCTTCTGTCCAATCAAATCTCTAGAATATGAAGTCCCGCCTCCACCTACACTATAAACAGACACTGAAGCTGGCTGAAATCGGTCATTTGTTCACACATTTACTAGTTTCTACATGGTGAATGGCACATAGTGCACTATATAGAGAATATGGAACGATTCAGATAGTAAATTTGCGATCCATTGACAGGAGTGAAGTCTGTTTTCACGTTAGTATAACATGAACCGCCGTAGCACAAGCACAATCTGCTCTGACCCAGGGACACGAGATCACAGAGCGGATAATATCCGCGATTCGGCTCAGACCAAGGAAGGTATCGGACCCATTTAAATTCTGCACAGAATGCTATATTTTAAAGTGATATGGAGGAGATTAGGAGGATAAACAATTAGAGATTAAAAGGAAACAGAGTTTTTACAGAGTTTAACGGCTCTGGCCAAGCTGCAATATAAACGAAATGCTATTGGTTATTTTAAAAAAGGGGCGGGGCTGTTCGATATATCGTCCTTTCTTACTGTTTCAGTTGAAATTACATCAACACATTGAATAATGCTTGTGCATTCCAAGACACTTCAGCGGGCCTTTAAACAAGACACTTAAACAGCTGGCCTTCTGTACCTTTAAAACGTACAGTACAGTAAATGTTTTCTTCACATGTGATTTTTGTATTCCCAAGCTGTGGGTTTGCTGACAAGTCCAATATAGTTTTTATCTACCCATCCATCAATAACAGGTTCTCTGCAAAACCTGAATAATACTGTGACAAAACAATCTGCATTAAAATGTGCTGCTGAAACCAAGTTCTTGTTAAAAACTTCAGCCATTCATTTCTAATGTTAGGACTTCCAGGATAAGCATACCATTATATCATCGGTTCTTGTGGTGTTTAGGAATAATAGTATGCATCATGCTTGTCATCTCACTGTGACAGGATGGGCAAAGTTTGGGCGAGGTCTGTTCAGTCATATTCACCAAAAACAGCGGATTATCAATGAATCCCAGCTGTCTGATGACGCTCGGTGAGTCATCGACATTTATATAGTGTTAGGGGCGGGGCTATGCTCGGGGGACGATGTGCGTCACTAGACCCCCGTTATAGCTCCGCCCAAAAAATCCTCAGCAGAGACTTGGTGAAAAACCGTTTAACGCTCTAACTTAACAATTAAGCATTACACAATTCACAGTCTTTGTAATGTGTTTCAGCAATACATTTGTAACATTTATAAAGTGTTTAGAAAGAATTCTCAGAATTGACTTTACAGGGACTTTAAGGTTATGTTGACACTTGTGGTTCAGTTCTCTTGGTTCTTTTGGTCCAGACCAAAAAAGAAAATTATAAATTCAGTCCTGGTTCGCTTAGCGAAAAAAAAAACAATTATTTTTAAAGGTCCCGTTTTTCGTGTTTTTTTGAAGCTTTGATTGTGTTTATAGTGTGCAATATAACTTGTGTTCATGTTTCGCGTGTAAAAAAACACAGTATTTTTCACATAATTTACTTATCTGTATACCGCTGTTTCCACTGTCATAAAAACGGGCTGATGACTTCCTTGTTCTATGAAGTCCCTCCTTCAGAAATACGTAACGAGTTCTGATTGTGCCAGCGGTTCCTGTGTTGTGATTCGACAGCAGCTTAGCGCTCCTTGCCCGGAAAGGTCACGCCTCTTACCATAACGTGGAGATGCACGCGCTCAGTGTTATTGTAAATATGTCTTTAATTTTACCCTATCAATTTGAGCCGGAATCAGACCTGGTGATTGGACTGCGGGATGAAAATAACAGCGTTTCGACGACATGGCGACAAACACACTCTACAAACGCAACTCTTGTGTATTCCTGTGGGTGGAGGTTAGTCAAAAAACTGTTTTAGTGACGTCATTAAAGAAGGAAGTAGAGGGATGTAGTCCAAACTGGCCGTTCGATGTAGGCGACTTCCGTTAAATAAAATATCTCGCTTGGCATTGAACTTTGAGCTTTAAAATTTTACAGATTTTATTTATACTCTAACAACAACATTACACACTAACTAAAGTTTGAAACATGGGATCACGAAGAACAGGACCTTTAAAACCGAACCTAAAGATACAAAACAAAAAAAATTGTTATGACGGAACATACCGAACATCCAAAACAACGCTGTGTACTGGGCTAAATGCGCTTGTTCTATGTGCGTACATGATGATATTTTTATCAGCTGAGAACTTGTGAAGAGCTTATAAAATGTGTAAAGGACTCAAAACAGTGGCAGGAATTTCTCCGTTGCACACAAACAAAGATCTGCTGCGAGGAGACAGCTTTTCTGACACCTGTATTTTTTAGGGTCTCATCTCCTGACATCATGTCCTGTTTTTAGTTCATTTATATGTCTGCAGTCCATATTGCATTCATATTTCTGTCGAACTGCACACCATTTGGAACACCTTTTCATGGGTCTCGGTCCGCTTGTTTGGTGCGCACCATAATTCAGATAGCAGCGTTCACACTTATTCAAATGAACCGAACTAACAGCGTTGCACCAGCATTTGTTTTAATCGAACCAAACCTGCCAAGTGTGAACACACCCTTAAGTTTCATATTTTGATTGTTTTATTTTTCCATTTTTTTTTTTAATATTTTTGTTCATTTTTTTTCCCATACACCTTGTTGTTTTCATGAAGTTGCACCAGAATATCTCCATAGAATATCCCCATATCCCCATTTTTACAGACCGTCCCACATGTTTAACCTCACTATATCCTATAGAAAAGGTTGTGTCAGTACACTGATTCAATAAAAGCTTGTTAAAGATGGAAGGAGAGTGAGAGTCCCATCCTCTCCCTCCTAATCACCATGTGGGCTTTGATTAGCTGTGGCAGAGGAATCATGGGTGGCATTTTCCAGCCCTGTTGGGTGTCTCAGTAAAATGATTTACCGCTCCTTCAGCTCCTTTCTTTTTTTTCTCCTTTTTCCTCCTCTCATTCCCAGTGGTTTTGATCTATTTTTTGCTGCCTGCCTGCCAGTCGTTTATCACGGGAAGAATGGCTAGGAAAGTAATCTGGCATTAGCGACCAGTGACTAATACCTCAGGATTAAAACGGAGAAAGCCAAAGTTTGTCATTTGTATAAATCATGGCAACACGTCACCATTAAAGATGAAAAAAAGATAATCTCGGTAACACTAACAGATGGAGGACAGAGAAGTACAACTGGGAGAATTCTACAAGAATGGCTGCATTGTAAAAGGTTAAATCATAAATTTATTTGGGTTAAGGTATTCACAATACACATAGAGCCGATATATACTATAAGCCTCATATGAGATGGCACATAAAGTCCTATTCAAACCAAGTCCAAAAAACATTGCATGTCTTAAAACCTATTCAGACTTGAAATATCATACTGTCATGATCTATTGTTTTTTTTTTTTATTATTTATTATTATTTTTTTATTATTCTGTTTTTTAAATGTTCAGATGCAAAAACAATTGATTTAAGCACATTTAGTTTCTCAAATGATAGTGTGAATAGTGTTGTGAATATGTTGGCATCTGACTTGGTGTAAACAGAAAATAGACTGGGCACAACATCGAGCCTCCGTTTCTACAATTTGACATGGGGATATACGAAATATTACTTTCCTCAATCTCAAACCTGCACACAAATTCTCTGCCACAGGCCACTGGTCAAACTCCCAACCTGTATTATTCATGACACACACTCTACTCTGAGAGTCTGCTGCCTCTGTGTGTATGTGTTTGTGTGTGTACGCGTGTGCACGTGTGTGTATTTACTTTCCCCACAGCATCCAGTAGGTATTAACACAGCCCAACCTGAAAAAACAAGAGATGAATAAATGGATCAACTGAACAGAGGACATTTGGACTGAAATTAGAGAGAAATAAAAAACATGTTAATCATTTATCATGGTTTTACTATGGTAGTTACTATGGTACTTTGGTAAAAATGTAGTAATGTCCAAATAAAAAAAAAATTTATTAAAAGAGTGAATCTACAAATTAGCAGATGTAGTTATGGTTTTTCAATGTTTAAGTCAACAATGTCAACAATAAATAATTTTAATTCCATAATGTGAAGCATTTCTACGTTAAAAAAAAAAAAAAAAAGGAAGGAAGGAAAGGGAGGAAAAAAACATTAAAGAGGACAAAAGGATTTGATTTTATCAATTGGGAATTGATTGGATCAAATAAATAAATAAAATTGGTGATGTCAACCAAAAAAGAAGGTAATTTTGATGAAAGATGAACGTTTTTATGTCTTTGCATTTCTGAACTGGAAACTTTAATAAATAAATAAATAAATAAATAAATAAATATATCTGATTTCATGTTGACTTTAAGCTAACATTTTCCATAGCATTTTGTGGCCTTTTTATTGACAGTGTATAAAGTACAAAGAGCATTTTATAATGCCATTTTTGTGCTTACCACTTGTATCTTTAATTATCCTGTACACCGTAAACCCGAATAAGTTGGCAAAACTCAAAAAAATAATAATTGAGGCAATCGGTTGCATCAAAATTTTTAAGTTAAGAAATTCAATGTTTAAGTAACCAGAACTGGCAGATTTTAATTTTGTACTCATACAATTTGTTATTAAATTGAAATATTTAAATAAACCAATTCATACATTTAACTTAAAATTATCATGTAATCTCAACATAAACATTTTTATTAGCGGACACTTAAGCTAATTCGGAAAATGCTAATTTGCTAGCATGTTAACAATAGCATGGTATAACACTTGCTGAATGAGTACAGCAATATAAAACATTTAACATTCCTGCTCTCAAACCTAGCCGCACGTACCTCTTGTCATCATGATGGTAACTCTCCAAAAACCCACATTAACAGAAACCCTTCTAAATTAGCATAACAAAACATTACTTGCTACTTAACATTAATCTTGGACAAAAAAAAAAAAAAACATTATACAACACTTAATTTTAACATTTACTCTCCCTTTGGAATGCCATAGGCAAAGCATTCTGGAAAAAAAGAAATCCCAGCCCAGTTTCAGGTAAACTTAGTTTGTATAAATTAAAAGAAATTAGTTCATAAAACTCAAAACAATGAAACAGTTCAGTTTATTTAAAATATATCAGTTCTGTGAACTCGAAAGAAAAAGAAAGTGCTAAATACTCATAAAAGTTAATTTGACTAAACTAATTTGTTTAATTTAAGTTTGCCCTACTCAAACCAATTAATTATTTTGAGTGTTAGGGTTTACAGTGTACTCATAATCTCTTTGTTCGTTCATACTCATAGATTTCCCTTTTTGTAAAGTGCTTTGCCTTCCCACGTGGTTTAGCTGCTATGCTAGTCCTGGAATGTTACACTGACATAAACTTAGCTGTCTTGCCGAGCTTTACATTCACACTCAACTGAACGTGTGTGAGAGAAACATTAGGGACCATTTAAAAAGCACTTTGAGGAGGAAATCCCTCTTGGCAACATAAAGTTCAATTAAGCAAACAACCTCTCTGCTCGTTAACCCTGCCCCACACCTCACAATTGATCAATAAGGTCATAAAACGTGTGCTAAAAACGAGAATGTGGTGCTACACCTCTCCTGTAGTTCCTGTATTGTTAGACCTAAAAATAACAAATTAAAATATGAACAAGATTAAGAAAGTGAAGCCTTGAACCTGTGAGATGATGATGGCACCTCTTTAGTCCTCCTGGTGCCTTTACTTTTAATGTGAGCATTAGTGCATGGTGTCTCTCTGGACTGCTGCACTTCTCTAGCTTAATTATTAAGAGTGCCGGCTAATGAACTGCAGGATTACTGAGGTGATAATCGTTGTCTTGGTAGGTGCATTAAGTCTTGTTCTGTCATTGTGCTCTGAGGACAAGAAGAGAGAATGGGAAATGGAGAGGGGAAGAAAAAGAAAAAGATAAGTGAAAGAAAAAGTAAGAAAGACAAAGAAATAAAAGACTATCTGCTCACTGCTGCATCTTCTGGGACACCACACCGCACGGCTCACGCTCCCAGTGTGAAGGCTGTAACCTGTTAATATGGGCGCTGAAATGAACATGTGATGCTCACGCCCCACTCACGGAGCATGTGTTAAACAGACCTAACTTGCTAAAATTTGTCTGAAGTTACTCAGTATTGAAGTTACTCTATATGAACTTCTTGTTTATAGAACTTTTGTAAAAAAAAAAAAAAAAAAAAAAAAAAAAATCACAAACATATTCAGTACAACAGCACTCGTTTTGCATTGGTTCATTGTAAAAAGGATAGTTTCGACTGTAAATTCTGATTGGACGAGCCATGTTCAAAGCCATTGTAAAATGCTAATCTGTGACTGAATTCTTTGTAGAGACATTGCTTAGCTATTGCAAACAGTCTACAGTAATTTGGCAGAAGAACTGGTGGTAAACCTTTATAATAATTAGAATCAAAAATCAAAATCAATTCAACGCATTATATGTATAACAAACTAACAATAAAACATTTTTACAGCATTCATTAATTTTACTATTGTTGATTGTTAAAACATGTTCGTTCTTAATAACTAATGTTAATTTATAGAACACAAAATGTTAAAAATGTATATGCAAAATTATCAGTTATCATTAATCTAGAATAAAAAATGCGGTAAGAATATTGTTCATCATTTATTTTTTTTTTATGTAAGCTATTGCATTAACTCTTAACATACAGAACCTTAAAGTTTTATTGAAGTGTTTATTCCAATTTATTATGATGAAGATTGTTATTTTTTACATTATTTTTAATATAATGTATAATTTATGAATCATATGTTTTAATCATATCGCTGCAATTTTATAAAAGCAATATTTGTGTACAAATATCAATTATACGTCTCAAAATAACACATTTGTATTGACTCTAAATAAACACCTTGAACATCTGCCGAATGTTGTTTTAATGATACAGATGTCTTGCAGAAGACCACACGCTCTAAAATTAATATCTTCCATTTGTAAATGCACATATCGAATCCATTTATCGACGTATGTGGGAATCACAGGTAGCCCAAATGGACTTGAGCGTTGAGACTGAAAAAAAGGCAGAGAACCTGATATTAATTGCTTGTATCCAGCAAATATAGACAATGTCTGACCACATTATTTTATACACCCTCTATTAAGGTACACTGTGCATGAGAGCACTTGAAAATACACTTATGTGACCCAGTTCTGTCCACAACCTTTCACATTTGCCTTTAATCTATGTGGTGTGTTTGCCGTGTGTTTTACACACCGTGGGCCCTGTCAGAAAAAAAGAGGCCCCTCTGCGTGGGCTTGACATTTCAGCAGCCTGCCGTTGGCCCGTCCTGCGATCTTTGCACGCACATGCGCTTGCAACTTCCCACGATGCCTCTCTGCGCTCCCGCCCACTTGGGACGAGCTCCGGTCTCATTTACCCATGAACCCCGGCGTTCCTTCCCCCACCCTGCCACGTCTTGCCACGGACGATTGTATTTTTGATGTCCAGAGGGGCAGTGCTCCGATTTATCATCTTTTAATGTGACATCTCACATTTATCACCCGGGTGTTAGAACACGCAACAGCCATCGAAAATGAGCTTCATTAGTCGGATATTGTGGCTGTAAGTACGCCGGCTAATTAAATTCAAACAGACTTCACCGACCAGAGAGGCAATTATATTATATGCACACAACATGATGAAGTATTCCTTGCTCTGTTAAAGAGGCAGCACAGCATGCAAATATTTGTGTGTCGCTGACCCCTCCAGCGGTCTGACGGAGCCGGCCCGGGCATCGCGGTCTGTTTGATTGTGTTAATTTGCCTTTTTGAATAATATATCAGGCCTATATCACAGCCTGCTTGTGCAATTAAGCACCACCCGAGTCCCGACAATTACAGCCTGTGACGAGAACACCTTACCGGGTGTTGATTTTTTTTTTTAAGTCTCATTGTTTAATCTCATCTCCGAGGCACTTTGGGGATGGTAAGTGGAATTCACTTTAAAGTAATGAATTGTTAACCTGCTAAATTCCTGCCCACTGTAAGGTCGGATTATCCCTAGGTCCTGTTCTGAAATCTATCTCGGAAATGATAGCTAAAATCAGTGGTGCATCTTTCAGAATTACATTTAAAATGTCTTTTAAATTCCAAGTAATTTCCTAAATTTGAATTGAATTTGAAATGAGGTATCAAACAGGATGCAAAATTGTGATTCGAAATTTGAATGTAAGGAACTAAATTAAGAAATTAATAAAGAAATTAATATAATTCTAATTTTTAACTTGAAAAGCAAAGTTTGTCAAAACCAAATTTTTACTGTTTGTTTGACAAAGTTTTGAACAAAGTTCAACAAAAGCCTTCAAGTTTGAAGGTTTACAGACAGATAGATAGATAGATAGATAGATAGATAGATAGATAGATAGATAGATAGATAGATAGATAGATAGATAGATAGATAGATAGATAGATAGATAGATAGATAGATAGATAGATAGATAGATAGATAGATAGATAGTAAATCAACTTAAATAATTAATGTGGTTCAGGTAACAAAACATTTTCAGTTTCTGCTGATTAAGCCAATCGCCTTCATTGTATTAACTCACATTTTTAATTTCAGTGAACTCAAAATTTTAAGGCAACCAGGTAACTTACTTTTTTTAAGTTCAACGAATTCTTAGATAGATAGATAGATAGATAGATAGATAGATAGATAGATAGATAGATAGATAGATAGATAGATAGATAGATAGATAGATAGATAGATAGATAGATAGATAGATAGATAGATAGATAGATAGATAGATAGATAGATAGATAGATAGATAGATAGATAATGTTTGTATTTAGTTAATATATTTCATCATTAATAAAATGTACAATTGTGGACTTCATTTCATAGAATGCATTACTTGTTTAAATTTCAGAACTCAGTAATCCGGTCATTCTAATTCTTCCAGTGGTAGCCAATTTAGTTCACACTCACAAATTGAGTTCTTCAATTCTGAATTTGGTCAACCCTGACTAAAGTGGTGTAAACGAAAGCCTGATAAGCTCATAAAGGACTGAAATAAAGATCTAGTCCCTCACAGAATCAACAGTCACATAAAAACAAAAAAACGTAGAGCAATTAAGAGCTTCTCTCTGCTTACTTTTCTCCTCATACAGCAGTTTTGACAGGCGCTTAATGGTTTTTCCACAGCGGAGGGCCCCAGGAATGTGCAGGCTGGGCTCCGGGTAAAGGAGCGGCACAGGACTGGGATGACCACAGATGTCACGCCGCGGCCTCTCTGTCTCTTTTTCCACTCCATTGAGCTTGTTACAGCCGCTCTCCATACGCACCCTGCCTCCACATCCTCTCACGAACACGGCCCTCTCCGCGTGAGGCGGGAGCCTAGGAGGCCACTGGAAATGGGTTGTGAAAAAGGGCTCCCAAGGGTCACGTGAAGAGTGAAGGGAGAGAAAAAGAGGAGAGAACGACCCAACACACCTGCAGGACGAACAGGCGCTTTGCTGGCTGGCTGTTCAGGCCCATCCAGTGGCCCGGTGGTCCTTTTGTCATGCCTTTTGCCCTCGCCCCCTTCCGGCCACCCACCTGTCTCCCATCATGCCCTCAGTACGTCTCCACCGGGCACCCCCCAAAATCAACAGCGCCTCTTGGGCACAGCCTCCCATTAAAGACATCTGTGCATAGGCAATGAGCAGATAAATCATTTTTGCAGAACAATTTTGATAAATGAGCTGTTCGCTTTGGAGTGCCTGTGCTTCTGCGCTCCTTTACCCCAGTGGTCCACGGCCTCTGTTTCCAACATGCTGCAGGCTTATTTTAAACCCATGTATACACACACACACACACACACACACACACATAGACACATGCCAAAACCACCTCCTGCCAACAGCAAAGGTAGAGGAAGTTGGAAAGAGCTTTAAATAAGGAAATGTTTTGAGGCATGTATCGCATTATTTGGCAAGTATAACTTCCAGTTAACATTAACAACCTAATTTAGACATAAATTAACACATAAGGGAAACTGAGGCTAGATGCCACACAAGGAAGCAGTCACGAGGGCTTTATCAAACTATAAGGAGTCAAAAGTCCAGTCACAAAAATGTGTGTTTTCTCTAGCAGTGGTTTTGTACGTTGGCTCCAAATATCATTATATTTTGTAATAGGTTAACAAGGAACACAGTGAAACCACTTTGGGATCCATTACCCCTGTAAAATATATAACAAAGTTAGATTTGAATCACAAGGCTAAACTGTTTAACCAGTTTTCCAACATAAATATCAGGTTGGAGCAAGTTGTCACACTTTATGTTGTAATTTTTATATAATTACAATTTCTGCATTCCAAAACATATGCACTTTTCCATTTTTTGCTGTTTTAGGAATTGTTTTGCATTTCACAATTTGTTTAAAGTTTTACTGAAAATATGCTTCCATTTCCATTTCTTCCATTTCTTCCATACAAGTATAAAGAGTGACAACTAGCCCTGGGCTCCCCTATGTAGGAAGAAATTTGTGCATCATAAGAAACAGTGTAATGATGAAATAACAACAACAACAACAACAACAACAACAAAAAAGATACATAAATCTTTTAATATTCTGTGTATGAATGCATTACACATCCATATTATTTTCATTTCAAAGAGATTGTCATAAAAGTATCATTTTGGAGAAGCTCATCTAATATTTCAAATGTTGTCAATGTTTTATTCATTTGTACCAGAGTCAGAAATTAACTTTTTTTTTTATTAAGGGCCTGAAATGATTTTTATAAAGTTGAGTGCAGATATTTTCTTGTACATGTGCACTGTAAACCTGAACAGTACTACTAACTTATAAATATCGAGTACACTGCAATTAAAGTATGTCAAATCAATGATGCAACGTAAAAACGATTACATATTCTGAATGAGGAGTTTAGTTTTATTTTTGTGTAGCTCAACATTTTTGAGTAAACCCTTAGTTTTAAGTTTACTGAGCGACATAAAGTGACGTCATCCACATTACATCATTGACTACATAACTTAACTGCATTGGTGTAGAAACAATTTTCATTCAGAAATTGCTAGTATATTTCACAAACAGCAAGTAACACATTGAATTAAATGTGAAAATTTGAAGCAGAAAAACTGAAATAGTATTTTCTTTTTTTTACAATGTAGATTGCCCTAGATATAAAATGTTATGAAATGTTGCAAATGTTTGATAACAAATAAAAACTTCTCTAAGGAAGCATTTTCTTGTAACCTTCAGTCCTGGTTAATTTCTGACACTGTTGTGCTAGGTAAAGAAAAATACAACAGAATGGCTGACAGTGATAACTCGCATTTCATTTTTTTTAAATTCAATTGACAACCCTACTGAGCTTTACATCACAGTAATAAACATCTGAAAATACAATCAATACACATTAATTATTTGAATCTTTTTCTGAAGACTCCAAGAACAAGACATCATTGTGCTACAAAGCAAATGAAAAACAATAAGAACATGCTGTTTCTCTGAAAAAAATCTGTCTAAAAAAAGTTTTCAGGCCTTCAGAGGAAAGAAGCAGCACGCAATGATGGCACACTTATGCATTTTAAATTACTGCTTTTCTTCACCAGTTCAATTATCCGGGACAATATAACAATCATAAAATAAATTAGGCTTCGCACTTGAGGGAATTAATGAGGTATCTTTGATGTAATAAAATCAAACAAATATCTAATTAAGCATAACCATTACATTATGATTTACAAATTTTATTAGTCATTGTTAATGGAATAAATCATTAAGTACTGCACTTAAAGTCGAGAAACACTCTACCACAAATTAAACAAGATTTTTTGTAATTTAAACAATGTGTTATAGTATTTGATGTGTGTGTGGAAGGACAATCAGGGGTCGATTTCATGTGCTGTGGAGTTTGATATGGTAGACATGCTGCTTATTTGTCCCATGCAGCACAGTACAGAGAAAACTTGTATATTATATTCATTCATTACACACAGACTGATATATTTCAAATGTTTATTTCTTTTAATTTTGATGATTATAACTGACAACTAAGGAAAATCCCAAATTCAGTATCTCAGAAAATTAGAATATTGTGAAAAGGTTCAATATTGAAGACACCTGGTGCCACACTCTAATCAGCTAATTAACTCAAAACACCTGCAAAGGCCTTTAAATGGTCTCTCAGTCTAGTTCTGTAGGCTACACAATCATGGGGAAGACTGCTGACTTGACAGTTGTCCAAAAGACGACCATTGACACCTTGCACAAGGAGGGCAAGACACAAAAGGTCATTGCAATAGAGGCTGGCTGTTCACAGAGCTCTGTGTCCAAGCACATTAATAGAGAGGCGAAGGGAAGGAAAAGATGTGGTAGAAACAAGTGTACAAGCAATAGGGATAACCGCACCCTGGAGAGGATTGTGAAACAAAACCCATTCAAAAATGTGGGGGAGATTCACAAAGAGTGGACTGCAGCTGGAGTCAGTGCTTCAAGAACCACTACGCACAGACGTACAGTATGCAAGACATGGGTTTCAGCTGTTGCATTCCTTGTGTCAAGCCACTCTTGAACAACAGACAGCGTCAGAAGCGTCTAAAGACAAAATGGACTGGACTGCTGCTAAGTGGTCCAAAGTTATGTTCTCTGATGAAAGTAAATGTTGCATTTCCTTTGGAAATCAGGGTCCCAGAGTCTGGAAGAAGAGAGGAGAGGCACACAATCCACGTTGCTTGCGGTCCAGTGTAAAGTTTCCACAGTCAGTGATGGTTTGGGGTGCCATATCATCTGCTGGTGTTGGTCCACTGTGTTTTCTGAGGTCCAAGATCAACGCAGCCATATACCAGGAAGTTTTAGAGCACTTCATGCTTCCTGCTGCTGACCAACTTTATGGAGATGAAGATTTCATTTTCCAACAGGACTTGGCACCTGCACACAGTGCCAAAGCTACCAGTAACTGGTTTAAGGACCATGGTATCCCTGTTCTTAATTGGCCCGCAAACTTGCCTGACCTTAACCCCATAGAAAATCTATGGGGTATTATGAAGAGGAAGATGCGATATGCCAGACCCAACAATGCAGAAGAGCTGAAGGCCACTATCAGAGCAACCTGGGCTCTCATAACACCTGAGCAGTGCCACAGACTGATCGACTCCATGCCACGGCGCATTGCTGCAGTAATTCAGGCAAAAGGAGCCCAACTAAGTATTGAGTGCTGTACATGCTCATACTTTTCATGTTCATACTTTTCAGTTGGCCAAGATTTCTAAAAATCCATGTTATAATCATCAAAATTAAAAAAAAAAATAAACATTTGAACTATATCAGTCTGTGTGTAATGAATGAATATAATATACAAGTTTCACTTTTTGAATGGAATTAGTGAAATAAATCAACTTTTTGATGATATTCTAATTATATGACCAGCACCTGTAATTGTGACAACAATTTTACATAACATCCCTACAAAGAAAGGAAAGAAACACCCTTCTCTAAACAGAATCCAACCTTTTGGTTAAAACCTTCATTATATAGTTGACAGTTGCCTTAATCGATTCCTGTGTGTTTTTATTATGGTAACATTTATCCGGCCAAGAGAAACTAAGAGATGGTTTTTGTATGTTTTTTGGATTTTTTTTTTTTTTTTTTTGTGAAATCATCTACCACCTGATTGAGCTCAGCTGGTAACAAATAGTAATGGTGTCTGTAGTAGAGTGGTGTTTGCTGTTTGTTCCATGAGCACTGAAAAAAGCATGAGCTAAAACGTCTGCTCTTAAGACACTTGTCAATTTTTTGCACATTTTTTCACTTTGTCGATGTCTAATTAAAGTAGTTTTTGTTATAGACCTTTGATTTGGTCTAATTGCATGTCTTTCAGTGTGCGGACAACTTTGGTTTTTTGGTTGACCAAACTCTTCTTGATTTAGGCACCTGAGAACGGACTGGTTTTCTTTTGGAGTGCATACAACATCAACTTTGAAACATTTATCCGGCCATAATACAAAATTATGATAACAGTTTGGAGGACAGAAATCACACAAACTGTAATTTAACAGTTTTGAACTAGATGTTTGAAACCAACATACAAAACCAGTAATTGGACGATGGACAATTGAAAACCTTATGAGATACAGCCCTTGTGGCACTATATATGCAGCAAATGGGTAATGTGCGCATGGCAGACTCCATCAGAGACAGCAGAATGGCCATAAAGAGCTCACATCACTGAGACACTCCCACACACCTGGACCTACACCTGCACACATACACACCATCACCCATTTATTTCCTTTATGTCTTTATTATACTATCTTGCTGATATTTTTCAATACAAATCCGGAGGTAAAACAAAATCATTTAAGGAAACACCATTTTATTTATCATAAATACTGACAGATTTATAATTTCTCCCCTGGTGTCCTTTAATGTTCTCATTTACAGAAACAAATCTCTGCCAAAAGCTCAAACTGTACAAATCTGATAAATGTATTTCTATCCTTTTCACCACAGAAACAGCAGTTTCAGCCTACTGTGCATATGTCTGGCTGGTCTGTGACAGTAAGCATACTTTTAGTGGAGTGCAGATTGAGCAGTCTGCTGCTGATGTGCTGCAGAGTGTAAACTGCCTCCACCAGAGGCCTGTGGTTTGTTGTCCTACACTATATGCTAATGGCATCATAATGTTATTTAGATCAATCAATCCTCCTGAGCCCGCTGCATGACTGGATCTGTGGAGCTAAGGTCAAGAGCAGCAGGGGGGGGAGTTGAATTTGCACAACATCGCTACAACACTAAGCAGCCCCCAAGAGGAGCACACTTTCTCAGTTTGACTCTCTCTTTATCTGTCTGTCTTTCTTGGTCTCGCTCACTCTGTCCGTGTCTGTTTGCAAGACTGGCCTTTACCCCTCAGTCTCCCCGCATCAAATCAGAAGGCTCTCCGACAGACCCTGCTGGGATCACAGTGACCACTTACACACTCAACCAGAGCGACATTCACTGACTTACACCATCCTTTATGTCTCTGCATCTGTAAGTGGGGATAAACATTTGAAGAGATGTTTTACACAACAAAACTGTATTACATTCAGTGATTGATAATGTATTGACTGTAACAAGGTTGCACCATTTGAGGCTGTGTGTGTGAAAGAGACTCTCATGGACAAATCAAAACAAATGAGTGTAACAGGACACACTGAAATGAAATTGACACAAAGGAATGTATTGCAGTAAAAACTGAGTCAATAATATAAGCACATGACCAAGAGTGCTGCTTTCCAGAATATCATCACGACTGCAAATCTGACATTGATTTTATACAACAGTTCAATGAACAAGTAGTTAACCTTAAGTGACTTACATTTTGGACACAATATTGACTGTCTATATTGCACATCTCCAAGCAACACACAGCTGTGTTGTGTTACTGAATGATTCAGCATTTTTGAACAAATCGGGTGAGTCAATGATTCAATGACCCATATATAAATAGTCACTTGCCTTATTCTTCAATAAATCAGCCATTTGAACGAATCGTTTGAATTAATGACTCAATGACTCACTCATTAAGACAGTCACTTGCTTCCACCTATTTGTGGGTTAGTTAGATTTAAAAGTATCATTGCATTTTTTCTGACATTTCATATTTGTATACTCAAAACTCAAATTTATTTATGCAGTAATATTGCCGTGTAAATGTATATAGACACACATATACATGCATTACATTTTATATATATTTTTGTGTATTACACAACATTCTGAATTAATAAATAATTGATATTTACTTACTTATATTTACTTATGTATATATATATATATATATATATATATATATATATATATATATATATATATATATACATACATACACACCCACAATACATATTAGAAGTAAGATTAGTATAGAAAGCCTGTGACAAAATGTACCGCATAATAATGTAGAAATTGTATAAATAAAAAAATAAACATTTTCAGGAACATTACCTCAAAGTATAATCTAGCCATTATTAAAAATGTTCTATTACAGTGTTAAAATATATTTAGCGACTCGCATATAATGACTCTCCACATAAGAATGGATCTGCCTTGTATTACAATCAATATTCATTAGGAGTGAAGTGTACACTAGTACCCTCTGCTATTAGCATAGTATGATAAATAATTTGAGTGAAAAACAAACTTTTTTATTATTAACTTCAATTTGTCATACGCACTAAAAGCCTCCAGTTTTTCTCTAAAAAAAGCCACACATAGGAATTGATTTCACGGTAGCTAATGGTGTTAGAATTACAGGCATTAATACACAACATGTAACATATGGACCTGGTCACTTAGACAGGTGTCAGCAATTTAGAACAGCTAGACCCTATTTTTCATGCTCTACGGGGCTGAAACCGGGACGGTGAGAAGAACTCTCTGCATTTTGTAATGAAAACGTAATGAGTCGATGTGTGTGCATCATGGACGCACGTCGGCGAGACGAGACTTTGGCCATCCAGTCTCCGTCTTCCACTCACAAATCATAAAGTACATCCAAATGTAAGCACACAAACATCCATGCACTTACACATATATACACACACACACACACACACACACAAAACACACAAAAACTCCATCAGTCTCCCAGGAGGCCCATAGGAGTTCTCAGTACTATCCTGTCTCCCCTGACGATTCAGTTCACCAGGTGTTGTCTGCAACAGGCAATTAGTAGAATAGGTGTACCTGTCAATCACGGGGGCTGGAAGATTAGCTGCTTGCCCGTAATTAGCGGGTTAGAGGCTTCTTGGCCCAAAGGATAAAGGCTTTGCCAATAATGGGCCCTGGGGTATTAATTACTGAAGGTCGAAGCTGCAGTAAAGGCCAGGATCTTAGCAGCAAAGCACGTAAGATGATTGTTTAAATTTCAAAAATAATACTGGTCTGACAGTTGTTAGTGTCCCAGGGGGTTGTGGGTACAAGGTAGCTGAGGTAATTAGTTTGAAGAGGAAAGGGCATGGTTGCAGGCGTGTTTGTGAAGAGCAAGAGAGAGAGAAAGAGAGAGAGTGAGTGAATGAGATAGGGAGCAGTCAGAAAAATGAAATAAGACAATGGCAAGGGGCGAGGAAAAGCGCCGGGATGAAATGAAAGTAGACATAGCGCATTTTTCCAGCCCCACTTTAAACTGGCTGCCCACCCCTGTGGTCTCACTTACCACCTCTCTCATGAGCGTCATCGCCATGGCTACCGACCTACGGTGTGGCACGGGGGTGTGTGTACACCTTTGTGTGTATGGGTAGGCGGACAGACAGGCAGGGGGTAAGGGGTCTTATTAAAGTCCTAAAGATGGACTGACAGATGCTGAGAGGTGAGAAAAACAAAAGAAGCCACTCACCTCATGTCGGCGGCCGTGGAGCGGCAGATGCCAGTGAAAATAACCGCGGCAGAGGGGTTCAGCCAGAGTTCATTCGGAGGAGAGGTGATGAAGTGGACCTGCCACCGGCTTACTGGGCCCTGGAGGCCCCTGGGGCCGGCCCAGTTTCTGCCTCCTCATAACAGCATTAAAGCCACCAAGAACCACGGCCACATTTCACGGCCCTCCTGCGGTGACCAGCGCAGCAGCTGATGAGTGGCCGCACCTTGATACACATGTCAACATGTAAGCGCACTCACGGCGACCGCCTTCAAATGAGCTTGCGCTTCCCGGCAGGTCGCGGATGAGTTGCTGTTCTAGATTAATGGGCCGCCCTGTTCTTGATAACGTTTGTGAGCGTAATTTACGACGCCTCTAAATGAAGACCTGAAAAGAATGGAGGGAAAATCCCTGACCTGTCTCCAGATTTCAATATCCCACTCCGTTTCTCGCCAGATCACAACAGGATGTTTCGACGCTCACTCATGCACTGGCAGGGAAAACGGCGGCCGTTACAGTACGACTGCCATATTCACTCGAGGAAAGACTTGCAGTTTGGCAAACGAATGAGAACCTGATCGACGGAGGCTGAGGAAAGAAAGCAGAGAAGATAAACCTGAATAGGGGGAAATTTTATTCACAATGGCCATTGGCAAAATTCCCTTCTACCCAGCCGGCCTGAAAATCACTTGTCAAAGGAAAAATCTGGCTAGGTGAACCTGTTGAGGCCGGTTCTCTGTCCAGAAACTGCACAGAGTTGGTCAGGAAGGCCAACAGCTCAGACTCAGAAAGTTAAACCTAAACCGATAGCCAGCAGAGGGCAGCGTAGCTTCCACACGTTTAGCCAGCAGGTTACTAATAAATCTGTGCTCATGTAAAACTCTGCACCTGTGACTGACCACGGGGTCCGAGCTGATCTGAGACGAGCCATCCGGTGCACAGTAAACATGTCACTAGCCCTGCTTCTCACAGCGCAGTTTATCCATACAATTAGACTGCAGCCGTAAATAAACATGAGGCAGATTTTTGTGCACTTTACCAGAGGGACTCTGACAAAACCCTGTCCTCTTCTTACTAAATCACGTCTAGATCACATTTCACTCCTAAAATAAATGTACAAAAATATTTTATATTTTATAACATATATATATATGTTAATGACAATTTGAGAGTGCTTAAATGTCGTGAAAATAATGGGGGAAAAATCAAATCTGGTGAAATGAACAAAAAATATAGTTCTAAATATTAGCTAAATTGATTTCCTTTCAACACATTTTATTGTTTTTTTTAGGGGAAATATCTGGGTTTTGTGAGATTTACCTGACCACTTTTTATTTTTATTTATTTATTTATTGGACAGTGTCATATTGTAAACACTTGCAGCCAATCAGACATTTCACAAAATTATTTCAAATCAAATTAAATTGCCTTTTATAGGAGTTGCTTTAAGGGTTGAGTTTAGAGAAAGAAGAAAAACAGCTCAATTGAATAGCATAACAAATAAAGAACCAGTGTTGAGAAACGTGTTGCATGAACAGAAAAAGATATGATCTAGATGCAACGCATTACAGTGTCCTATAAAATTTAAAACTAGAAGGCAATATACCTGCCGGTAAGGTTATACATTACCTGACATTCGATATCTTTAACCTAATCTTCTCCACCGGGAACATTATAGGGTACCAGTGAGTGTTACCCAGCAATCCCAGCAGTCCTGTGTGACAGAGATTAAAGAAGAGTAAACAAAATGCTCTGCTGATCTCTCCTTTTCTCTCTGACACACGTTATTACACTGACACCTGTGCGTAACATGTGGAACTTAATGTCTTTTCATTTGCCATTTGTTTCCTCCTAAACAAGGCAGGGCTGTGGGTGCCGTGTGCCTGGTGTAAAAGACGCCTGGGGAACGCCAGCTGTGGATTTACAGTCAGGCAAGCAGTCGTCCAGAAACCCGTTGTAAAGGCCCGGCGGTTGATAAGAGGAAATCGGTTTGTTTTTCTCCTTTCTTGTGATGCTGCAGTGTTGAACAGATTTGTACAGGCGAGACTGAACAGGTGCTGGGACAAGGAGGCGTTGTTGCAGAGACAGAGCCGATTTCTGCCTGTGTGCAAGAATGCATTTATTTTTGGACATTTAACAAACAATAATTATTTCCTTATCTCATGAGTCGTTTATAATTTTATATATACATTAAAAAAAAGATAGAAATTGAGATAACTAACAATAAAATTAGGCCTATAACTAATTATTCATTGTGATATTTGTTGTGGTTATTTATAATATAAATAACAATAAATAATTCATCACTCATGTAAAACACTTTTGTCTGATACATAGTAAACTTGTCACTAGCCCTGATCAGCAATTAATAAATAAACAAAAATAAAATAAAGAAATACATAAAAAAAATGATTAAGAAATATATTTTCTTATTTAATTAAAATTATAATTATATTTTCTTATTTAATAAAAAAAAAACTCTAATATATGCCTAAACTGTGAGGTACATGCAGTGCAGAGTAAAACAAATATAAATGAATATAATTCTAATTTTATTTTAATTATTCATTTATTTAAATGTATATTTTAATTAAATTGCTTAAATATATTTATAAATATATATTGCATTTATTTATTAAAATGAATATGATTGAAAAGTGAATAAATTATTTTAAATATTTATTTTTTAAATTATTCTAAAATCAGATTAAAAAATACACAAGTTGTTGCTAGCAATTAGGCCTATGTAGTTGATCACAGGTTGATCTAATTTATCTTCTCATATTTAAAACAGAGTGCAGTTTGAGCATTGCAGTAGGTTATAGCCACAGGACCTGCTCTCTCCGCCTCCTCGTGTGGTTGCTGTGGCTGCTGGTCGCCATGGGGAAGCCCAACCCTCAGCACACCCTGAAGCACTGACTCTGGTTTTGATTCAGTCACCTGGCCAGCTTTAGTTACTTGCAAGCCCACACTAATCGCTAGCAGAGATCTTTTCTCATTCTTCCTGCAGCTTGCTGGTTTTTCACATGCTGATTGCATTCCTACTCCCCCTCTTGTTCCGTTCTGGGAAAATCTGTACTGGCGGATGTGTGCGACTGCTTCCCCCAAGTTTCCCACTTTGATCCAATACGACTCGTATGTTTCCTCTAATTAAGAGGGATTTCATTCGCCTTTCCTGAATAAAAAGAGAAACCTTAGTTTTTGTTCGCACTCGCGTCCCACCCCATGTTTATTTTTCCTTCGTTTCAAAGCCCAAGTTGATTCTGAATCCGGCCCTAGACTGAGAAAGCAAAAAGACATTAGAGATAATGAGGGTAAACTTGGAGGTTTTCCACCTCGAATTTCGAGGTAACACTGGAAAAAATCTGTGAAACTCAGTGAGATAGAGTGAAATGTCGTAAAAGTGTTAAATCTTTCTCTCTCCCTTTCCGCCCATGCCCAGTTGAAAAGGACCCAGAGCCATTAGTAGGCATCAATTCTGGCTGGTGTTGGCTGGAGTTAATAGTGTGTCTCCAGTCCATCAGGCCAGTTTGCCGGGTGGCACAGGGCTAACTCCTCCTCGGTGGCCCCTAACAGTTTATGGGGAGTCGCATACGCTTGGTTCTGCACTCTTCCATTATCCCACGCTTCCAACATCCTTTCTGGATCAATGACACAATAGGGCTCTCAGTGTTAGAGTTTTCCATATCCACACACAAGGAGGATATCGATGATTAGCTAAACTAAAATAGCTTCTCTTTGACTTCACCAAATCAGAACTCTGGCAATACATGCACTAAGATAACCATTTACTTCTGTAATGCTTCTCATATTGGTGAAAAATGCATTTTAGAAGCCATGCTAATAGTAGAACACTAAGCAGTCATTCAGCAGACACTTTTATCCAAACCGACACAGTACATTACTACACTTATTACAGGGACAATCCCACTGAAGCAAACTGAGGTTAAGTGCTTTCCTCAATGGTGCATGACCATGTCCAAGTGGAATCTGGACTTTTTCACAGTGCATTTTCTGTGTTGACCTTAGGAGAACATCTATGGGATATAAAAAATCAGAGCTGAGAGAGAGGACTACGCTCTAATTGGTAGCTGAAAGCATTCCCTGCCAGAAAATCCAGCTTAAGCTGAGAGGGTGTGTTTTGAAATATGGTAGCTGCTTTGCTGATGATTATTACCTAGTCAAGCTAGTTATTAACTGGTTAGTCTCGAGAAGCATTTAGTTGATCCTGGTAAGCGCTCATTGTCACAGTTGTAAATATGATGGCGTTCTTCTTCCATGAGGGGGTTTGCCTTCACTGCATTTGTTTCCAAATGAAAGAACGCAACACGAACGTCTCCCGGACATCCTGTAGAATTCAACCAACCAGATGACAACTTTGAAACTCCTGAAGTGTTCCCAGTTAAGTGTGCCATCTGAGGCTGAGACTATTGACAGGTTGACCAGCTAGTATGTTGCAAAAAACTATATTGACCACCTTAAATTGGTAGCTACCAGATTGGAGCCAATCTTGTCATCACTAAATGAAAACTAAAATGAAAACTAATGAAAATATACTGTAACTGGGGAAAATTGAAACTACTAAAATACATTCTGATGAAGCCAAAACTAACTACAAGAAAGTCAAAATAGCAACAAGTTATATCCCATAATCCCAAACAAATGGAAAAACATTTTTAAATTATACCAGTTAGTGTATGCCTTTGACAGCCCTTTAACATACTAAATCTAGGCTAAATCTAAATTTAAAACTGAAACTAGAAAACTGAACTAAATCTATATAATGACAGACTGAAAACAATCAAAAATTAAACTAAATTCTCTCTCTCTCTTTCGGTTTGTTCCCTTTCTTGTCAGGGGTCATCACAGAGGAGTGATCCACACAGCCGATTTGGCAATAATAACCCTGCTTACACCAGCTAATGACCAGCTTGGACTAGCTAAAGATCAGCATAGACCATCTAGAACCCAGATACCATGTTCAAAAAGCTGTTTCAATCTCTATGTAGATTCTATGTGATCCTGCTCATGACTCACCTCTTGTAGGGCTCAAATCAGCGACCTCCCTGTTACCAACCCCGAATCTTAACCACAACACTACCCTGCCCTGCCCTGCATATGTGCACTTTTTCAAAAACATAATCCGTTACAAAACCATCCAAATTTCCCTAATGGAATTATTACCTGAGTCTAGCGTGCATCATCATTTGTGGTAAAGCATTATGCTGTGCAGAATAAAGACACAGGGCCCCCTGGAGTTATTATTCCATAATTTTGATTTAGTATTCCAAGAATCCGCAGAGAGAACTGTGGGATTACTACTATGGCCTTGAGTATCTTAGAGAGGCTCGGGTGGATGTCAAACTTTCCACACAGTCCCTGAAAACACTACGCAGGCAGTATATAGCACAGCAAGTGCATTAATGCGCTGACTGGTCCATGGGAATGCGTACTGAAGAAACAGATGTACTCCTGCAGTCGGCAGGATTTCTCATCGATGGACAAGGACACAACGTTTTCATAAGGGTGCACGGCCTATGGGTAACATAACCTAGCTTTGACGCCTTGCCAGTGAGGGAGGGACAGTGTTGTTATCATTAACGAAAGCTTAAACAAAGAATAAATTAAAACATTTCATTAACTGAAATAAAAAAATAAAATGTCTGAAAAAAATATATACATTTCGATAATTCAAACTAACTAAACTTAAATAAAATAAAAGGCACAATAAAGTAATTTTAGATTTTGTTTTTCATGCATGGTATATTATAAAACTTAAAAAAAAAAAGAAAAAAAATGAAAATGCCAATAAAACTATGCTCAGAAATTTAACATTAGCACAAAACAATGCTGACCATGCTAACTCAAGACCTTCTTAGTTTTTAATTTAAAATAGTTTTTATTTCTTTTTTTGTTTTCAATTTAGTTTTCACACTATCATTATTTAGTTTTAATTTAGTGTTTTGTTTTGTTTTCCAGTTTTCTAGCGTCAATTTATTTTAGGACAATATGACCTTAAATCAAAACTTCAATTAACTGAACATTTACCTTGATTACGATTAATAATAAACGATTATTTTGTTTTTGTTTGTTTGTTTGTTTTTGCCCTCATAGTTCACTGACAAGGTTTGTACTGTAAATAATAATATGTTTTATTATGTCAAATACGCTTGACTATTAAAGGTGGGATATTTTTTCCTAATGAAAGAGTGTTCCGACATAACAGCTCACTTTCAGGAGTTATTTTATCTATAGTTCGTAACATTTCCTACAGATTTCTGCTCATTTTAAATCAGATACAGATAAATTAGCACAGTACCAGTACATTTATTTGAATGCATTAATGAAAGAGCAATTGCATGTGTGAATTAGTCATACCATCTCTCATTTAATTGTGAAGCTTTGGGTTGTAAGTATTTACTTCAAACGTAGAAAAATATATGCTATAACTTTTGAGTTTCTATACTTTAGTGATAAACAACAGGACAGCGTTGACGAGTTTCTGCGGTCCTCTCCGTGCAATCTTCATATGATGTGCAAGCTAACTTACTGTTTGTACGAGTGTTCGTGTGCCACAATGCATCAGCACAGTAGCTCAATTTAAAGATACACATCCGATGGTCTAAAATGGCTTGAATGTTCAAACTGGCAAGCATTTAAACAAATACAATTAACAAACTTTCGTGAGGACGTAAGCGAAAGTCATCTCACTTAGGGCTTGCGCTCTGGCTCCGTGTGTTGACTTGGCGTTTGAGTTCGCCTCTTTGTTGCTTCCATGCCGCTGACCAGACGGGTCGGAGTTACATGACTGCACACAGTAGTTTGTTTTTAAGGGAAAATTATTTACAGGATTTAAAAAAAACCCAAAATAAATAAAGTAAATGATAGAGTGAAAAATAATGAAAACTAAATTGAAAATACAAACTAAAACCTACAATAACCCTCTCAAGATAGTCTTGAGTAGGTCAGCTTTGGTTTGAGTAGGTCCTCCAGGTAGAAGTGACATCCTCGCTAGAGAATTAAGATGAGAGAGTGTCAGTCACCTTGCTGGCCGGGCATTTAATTAAGATGTCGCTGAAGCTCTGTTTGGATTTTCTCTCACTTACATGCACACACACACACACTTTCCCACTCACTCTGGAGAATACAGATAGTGAAGCAGCAGTGAAAATCTCAAACAAAACAAACACACCACAGACCCTGACTCACTCTGACATACCCCTTATGCATAAGTAAGGCTATTCGCTTCTATTGTCTTTGACAAGTGATATTCTGAATATTCAACATACAGCTCTTTGATTTTCTGGCCTCTAGTCCCAGATATGAATGTCAATATTGACAAAGTCCGAGGCATTTTCCGACACCTCAATTCTGCCACAGGTTTTTCTTTGACATAAAAAAAGCACAACCTCTCAGAGAAAACACTGTTACCTGGGCCCCTGAGCACTGAACGCAACAGTCGGGCCTCTTCTCTTTCGCATAACGTCCCACGGGGGAAGTTTTTCACTGGTTCTAGCAGTGAGAGAATGAGGCCTTGGGCAGTGCAACTGACACGAGTGTTGCACGGAAAACACGTAACTGCAAGAAAATGATGAAATCATGTTAGAGGTAGTTTCGAACCAGCATATGCAAGTCTGTTGATTATGAATAGAGTCTTTTCATTAATTCAACTGCATACGAACATGGGACATGAAATCTGCATGAGAGAGAGAGAGAGAGATAGAGAGAGAGAGAGGTGGATTAGTTCCAAAACACCCCGAAGGAAGTGGGGTGTACTGAACTGGAACAAACCAGTCTCAAGCCTGAGGGAGCGGAGCATGTGTAACAAAGCAAATACAAAGCTGCCCAAAGGCCTCCAAGCACCCCCTTGTCTTGAAACACTCCACCAAGTCACCTGTGCAGGAAACAATCTGAACTCAGGAGGCTGGAGTGTGGTGGATTAATCTGAAATGACTGACAAGTATCATTGCAAATAAGAAGATTATCATTCCGTGTTGTTTAGGGCTTTATTTCAAAGGCAAACACTGTGAAAATCATACAAACCAACATGATATGAACACATTCTGATAGAACGATTATTCTGTGTTTTATTGCATAGCACTGGCAAACGGCCTCAGAAAGGTTTCCATCACAGGAAGTGACATGCAATATTATCTCTGGGCATGACAGCAGCATAAAATATCAGAGGATGGCTAGCATCTGGATATGAAATTAAGCTTTTATTGCTGTTGCATAGTGTTGGGGAGTACCATATTTCAAGAGACTGTATGGCATTGCTTTGGGAGATATGACTTTTCAGGGATATAACCTGATTTGCTAATGCATGGGCTGATGGTCAATTCAGTATATGTAAGAAATGCCTTGGATTTCTTCTAGTTCAAGAGGATGACCAAACAAAAACATGTAGTATCACAAAAGAGAGAGAATCATGTCTGATAATATAAAATACTCCAGGGGAACTGGACGTAACTTTGGATGAAGGTAAATCAGCTAAATTAGCTGGCCCACACAGAATCTGCAGTCACACAATTGACACTTTGTTAAGCCCTTTCTGTGAACTGACCAATCGTACCCTAGGCGGGGTGCACACTAGCCATGATTTGGCCATCTGAGACAAATTTTGTGAATCCTAAAAGATTTCTCTGATCCTAGGCCAAAATCTGAATTCTTTGATCGCTAGTTTGATATGTTTGCCGACAGCCAATTAATAACCATTGTGATCAAATTTTACCTCTGGCAGTGTCCGAAGTTTTGACGCACAGTGCTGCAGTGTGACTTCTCCTACGACAACCATCGAATCAAAAACCAATAGGAGCGCAGAACCTGATAATGCAAATAGTGAGACAACAACAGTTTTCTTTTCAAGAAAAGCAATGATCAAAATTAACGCTAGAGATTGTTTTTGTTTGCGAGCCACCCTTTCTATCCAGCAAGTAATCCATTCTATCCATTTTAGCGGAAATGAGAGAGACTATAAGTTTTGAATGCTTATATCTGCTAAATGCAAATTGTATCATTGTTTTGGAACACACCAGCTTATTCAAGGCAAACATATTCATACTAAAAGCTAAAAAAACTTAAATTTTGATTTCAGGGGGACTTTTCAATGTGTCGTGACTGCCGTACAGTCTTACATTAATGATTGCTGAGATCCTACAGTGTGACATGGCTTAAAGCGGGGATCATGTTCACACAGTCTGACAAGCAACTGTTGTATATGTATGACTATTATAAATTGTACAGCATGCACCCGGCTTTAGTTATGTTATCATTAGTGTTATCATTCGCCATTTTAAACTTCTCAAACACATTCTCAAACACCTGCTTATGCTCCAAGAATATTTTCCATTGACTGTAATGTGTAACTAGTAACTAAATTTCACATTTCATAGGGAATATGTAAAAAATTTATTCTTGAAGTATTAATCCCTTTTTGCATAATTTAAAATTTCTTCAAATGTTAAATTGAATCAAGTACAAAGTGAAGATTGACTTGAAAGAGAAACAGCAGATAAAAATGCAAAATCAATTCCTCAAGTCAATTCCACAGAATTCTAAATTGATTCTGCTTTCAAATACCAATAAATGTGTAGCATGTTTAGTTTTTTTTTTTTCCTACAGAAAATCAGCGAAAATGCAAAAAAGATCACCAATTAGTGATTCATTAGATTTTGTGCTGATCTATAAGATAAGTTATTGCATTACAACTAACTAGACCTTTTCCATCTACATCATGCAGCATCTTAATTTGGTTACAGGAACTAAACTTGTAAATACAGTATGAATGACATGTGAAATTGCTGCATCATTATTACAGAAAAAAATTTCAGTAAATTAATAAGCAAAGATAATATTAAGTGTTTTCAATAAAGGGTTATTGCATAAGGGACTGAGAGTGATACTACAATAATATACTCATGTGCTGCTGGTTGGAATAAACTATGAAAAAAATAGAAAAGAAGGAAACGTGCCCTCTGTACAAGGGCCATGTTGTAATTTGCAATCAACCGGCAAAACTATGGGAGCGAGCATGAAGGAGCCCCTGTTTGCTTTGCTGATCTGTATGAATGATATAGTGTAGTCCAGGGGAGGTGCGGATGAATCATGTTGATGGCCCGACTGCTGTTATGAAAGAGAGCCGGAAAGCCTCCACTTCCTGTATGACACACTCTCCATTTCCTGCCTGCACACATTTCTCACACAGAGGGTGGCAGAGCCGCGCAGCACTGGGACACTTACGGAGCTAAAACAACATCCTGAAGGAGGAGGTTACCGGGCCCTAAAGCCAGCGGGGTTCTCCGCCTGGGGAACGCTTGTCAAAGCTGCGTTAATAAGAACAGACGGAAGGACCGCGGGTGAAACGCCCCTCCTGATGGCCGCTGACTTTTAAATAATCCTCTGAACTTCCAAAATCAACCAAAAGAAGGTTAATGATGCCCACCCAGGTAGAAGTCATTATGGCGGTATCAAAAAGTGGATTATTGTGGCCCTAGGTATTGTCTAATATGTCTAACAATTTGTAATTTCGTTCTCATTACAGCTGCGAAGAGGGATGGCAAAGCTTCACGACCCAAATTAGTTTATGGTATAACTTTTAATTGAAAGAGATCCGTTTGCTTTGCATATCACTCTTTAAGTTATCTCTTCATCTCTCCCATCTCACTGAGGGACTTCAATTCACTCTTACACTATTGTTTTACCAGTTTAAGGTCAAGTCTCGCCGGCACGCTGTAATCATTAGCATCCTCCTCGTAAACTCCCTAATTTGTGCTTTGTAATCGCTCCTCATATCCAAATAAAGCAATACCCTCCCTACTTGTCACAAGGGTGGGCATCTTCGCCAAGCCCTCAGCGCTACAACATTAGGAGGGGTTAATCTACACGAGATCCGCCACATGCACTGCTTATACTCAGAGTTAATAAGACTAAAGCATTATTAGCCCGGCTCCATAACATTCCCCCGTAATAACGCCGTCGGCTGTCAATCATCGGCACAATTAAATTGTTTAATGAATAAATTTGCATAGATAATGGTGTGGCTGTAGGAAACATCTGGTTCCAGCAGTTTAATGACATACCTTGCATCAGACCCCCATATGGAATGCTAAAGAAAATGCTGTTTTGATGCTAACTAAATGAAAAGTATCACTCAGATTAATCTGGGCTTTTTGACAGAGATGAAATCACTTAGCGAGAGTGTTTCTGGCATGTTACAAGCCTCACAGTTAATTGCTTCAGGAAGAGCCGGCCCCGTGTCTCGCTTTCGCCGGCAAACGGAGCCGCCTGCCCGAGAAGTCACAGTTTTTTCCTCGCTGCATTTCAATATCGCAAAGGCATCAGGAATTTCGAGACAGCGCCAAATTAAATGCAAATTGGCTCGCCGATGCTATCACATCTGGCTGAACTATTCCTTAAAATCTTTATGTGCTGTTTTTACAATTAAGATGAACAATTGCCACTACATTGCTAATTTCTTCTGCATGAACACTCCACGCTGCCAAGATATACATTTGAAACTTATGGGCTGAGAACGGGACGTGCTTTTAATCATGCCAGAGGAGCTGCAGAAACGTAGACATCAGTGTCATTACTGTGCGCTTCCACAGTCACCACAAATCATGCGATACTTAGCATCGCAATCATTACAACACAGTCGCTTGCTGTTTATAAATGTACATGCATATGAGGAACAGATTTAACTGTCTCCGTCTACATACAGTATTCTTTCCCCTCCCTGAGAATCATCATTTTCAACTGCTTGAAGGTTCATAGTCATATCAAATTGCAAATAAATATAACCTTGAACCACAAGACATTGTGATACCCTGAGCATGCATACTGAGATTGTACTGGGCAATAGGGCTACTGTCTGAGCATGTCTTGAGAGCCCAGTGATCTACACATGCCTTTGGAGTCTAAATATTACACCTAAAGAATTTTCAAAAAAAAAAAAATCTTTGCATTTGATGCCAGAAATAACTTTGCATCAACATTTCACTAGCTCTACTATTTTGCATAAAAACACAAAAGGCATTTATTTGTGTTTTACACCTCTGGGGATTATATTTTTTAAATGACTGTCTTTCATACTCAACGTTATTTCCAATTGCATTACAGTATGACTTTGCTTTTTGCTTTTGGTGCTACAGTGTAAAACCGAACAGTGAAATCATGAGTTTGTTTCACTCAATAATAATGAAAGTTCATTGTACTTAATAGAAAAAAGTTGTGTGAACTCAAAATTTGATTGTTGTAAGCTGAACTTAACATGATTGAGTTGTAGCAGATTTCTAATTCCTAGCATGCTTTGTGTAAGACTGTATAAGGAAAATAAATGTAATTGTATTACTTTGAGTTTGATGAACTTAAACCATTTAAGGCAATCGTTTCCTTAAACCATTTAAGTAGCTACAGTATATAGTTGTTAAGACTTAGATTTGTTACCTGAATTCAAACTGAATGAGTGGAAAATCTTTAAGTTGGGTTTACTCTAATGATTGGCTAAACCAAAACTAAAATATAAATGAATTTAACTTAATGTATATGAGTTTACAGTACTCATACTTATTGGTTTTAAAACTGAAATGGTTTAAGACAATCGGTTTCCTCAAATGGTTTGAGTTACCGGAACTCATCAGGTTTTACAGCGTACTGTACTTAAACTTCTTGTAGAGTTGTTGTAAACTTGCATTCTAATGTGACCAGGAAAATTAAATTATGAAAGATTTCTCATTATGTATAGAGGGCCTGACATCTCAATCTATAATGAGCACAAACATCCTCAGACCAATGCAGACTGTAAAATATTATGTTATGCAGCAACTGAAATAGACATCCAGTAACCCTAACTTCTGCTTTAAACCAGATTACAATTCTGATTTTCAGCATGCTAAACCTGCACCCAAGCAGGTCACTATGAGAAATCCAAAATGAACAATTAAATCCAGACTCCAAAATGAACAATTAAATCCAGACTAAGTGTGTATGTGTATGATGAATGGGGAGCAATGTTTTGACAGCACCACAGTGTTTACAACTATTTGTGCATATTTCATTGGGACTGGAGAAGTGTTTTAACACTGAAAAGAAAAATATGTACTTCACCTTTAAATATTATGAACTTCCTTAGTCCCTAAACATTCAGGCCAATGACTTGCATGGGAAACAGTTCAAATGTAATGTTTGCATCCGTATTTATTTCAAAGAATGCAAGCTATAGATTTTCCTTGAACATCTGACATTCAACTCAGAAGTTATTTCAAAACTTCCAAAAGTAGACCACATGAGACTGCAAAGCAATTTACTAATCAGTAGTGGTCCTATAACATCCTTTCACGTCCCTGCAGCCCGAGACCCAAAGTCCGGGTGCGGTTAAAGGTCTCCCCCTCATGAGGATTTTGCAGGAGCGCAACTATTTCTCCCCGGAGAAGCGTGTTTAGAAAATGCAAACACGAGACAGTAATCGTAATGAGAAAGACGTCTTCAGCCAAATGATTCTGACAGAACCAGGACCAAAAGATCTTGTAGACTTATTAAAACACACTGAGAGAAAGTTTAAGAGTGGAGAAAAAGCAACTAGAGCTCATGCGCTTAATTGTATTTCTTTTAAAACACATTAAGTTTGGCGGAGAGGCTTGGGAAATAGGGAGCTGGATTAGGGTGCTGCGAGGGGGGGAGGCTCATTAATGTTGTTATTATGTTTGGTACATGTTTGTTTGAAGATCCTGGTGTGCTCTGTGTTGACATATTGAGAAGGCTGCCTTGAGGGACCCTTTACACGCAGCCGGCTGTACTCGCACTCAAAGTCTTACTGTTACGGCCCACGTTCAGGGCGACAGAGGTCAATGGCTTTCTCCTGAAGTCCTTGGACTGCCCGAGACCCTAAGGACAGAGGTTTTATTTAATAAAATTAAAGTGATTGCGAGTCAGTGGATTCGTATTGTCATTGTTAAACACTGACTGCAGCCGGCTGAGAGGACACTTCTAATGTGCCTGAACACATGTCAGCTCGGCTATATCTGATACTCCATCAGGAGCATCTAAATCAGCAGAAATCATTCATTCTTGCAGGTCTCAGGTCTCAAATCCCAATTCTGATCAGTAGTTTGAGTCGTTACCCAAAACCCTAAGGACACATTAGGGCTACTTTATTTAAAGAGCAATTCTCATGGTGCAACTAATCAGAAAAAGGAAAGCGATCCCGGCCTGGGCAGCTGTGTCCTCATGCCAAAGGTTTTGAGGGCTGAAAATGAGTTTATGTTTTCGGAAATATGTTTTGAACAAGAAAGGGTTTCCAAAATAGACAAAGGCATATCTGCCAAGATCGAGGAGTGGCTGGAATGTCCTTGTTTTTTTAGCGTGGGTTGAATGAAAAAAGGTTTGTCTGGCTAGTGTTCTCCAAACCCACACATGTTCCTTTGAGTGCATTCATGCTCAACACACACACAAACATACAAACACACACACAGGCCTACATTGTCTGTTCAAGAGCACTCCCCACGCTGACACACCTCAATACCACTGACCCAACCTCAGTCCAGCGTTTCCATCAAAAACACATTGCGTCAACAGCTGCTGAGTCTCTCTCAAAAAAAAAAAACCTCTTTAGTATTTTTCATCATATCATTTTTGAACCCTTGCACTCTATACCCAGGCGGTCCATAATACCTTGAGAAATGTCCTATCCGTTAACATTCCTAATCTCAATGGCACTTGTTTGGCTGCAGAAGGACAGCCCTGTTCCACTGCCATGTTCTGAGCCAATGACCTGAACTTAATCATGTGACTAATGACACTTAATGCGGCAGAAAGAGTCATTTTCACAAATTTAAACAACAAAAGGCACTGCTAAAACATCTACTCTATGAAAATGTTTGCCATTTAAATGTTGTTTGCAAAAAACAACATTCAGGAAAAATTCAGGAACTGCTAAAACATCTACTATAGTAAAATGAAATATTTGCAAAACATTTTGTCTGTTCATTTATACAAAAAAAAAAAAAAATTAAATTAATATATAAAATCTTTCCGCGCCATTGATGGAATTTCCCATTATTTATGACGTAACGCTTCCCCGTCATTGATGGAATTTTCTGTCATTTACATATTTTCACTTTTATATGGTAGGGGGCGCTATTATACAGAGCCCCTAAAGGGACATGGTGGTGGAAAAAAATATGAGATGGTAGGAAAAATAAAAAGTCAATGATTTTGCGTTCACTTGCAAATGTTTTGCGTTCCCCGAGAAACTTTGCGTTCTTTCGCAAAACCTTTTGAGCTCTTTGAGAGCGAATGCAGTTTCTCAGCAGAATGCAAAATGATTTTACAGGGGAACACAACGTTTTTTGTGAGCGAACGCAAAATCATTGACTTATTATTTTTCCTCCCATCTCATATTTTTTTCCTTCACCATGTCCTTTTAGGGCTTTCATACTATTACGCATCTTCTGAAAGAGTACAGAATCTCTGGATCCAAAAACAGGCGAAGAAGCAGAAACAAAAGATTTAAGCAATTTTCTCAGCTTTTTTAAAAAATGTTGCTTTTGTTAAATGAAACTTTCCCTTTGTTGATAAGAATAATTGTGATTTCCCAGTGTTGATAAAAATAATGCATGAAGCTAGAATGTATTTATTTTTAAAGCAGAGGCTCTGTTCTTTCTTGTGATATATTGTATGTTCAAATATTCATATAAACAAAATATTCTGGGGTCCATGAAAGTTTTGTGAAAATGATCAAAAATGCTCGTTTTGGTGCATTAAAAAAAAAAAAAAAAAGTGCTGGCGGGGAAAGAGTTCAAATTTGCTATTTAAATATTGTTTGCAAATATTGTCCGACAAACCAATATTTGGTAACACTTTCTAATAACTGCATGCTATGAAGCTTTAGTAAGTAGTTAATTCATAATTTATAAAGCATTAATAGGCATTATTAAGCCTTTATAAACATGCTTTATTTTTGATTTATAAACATATCCATAATGTGTTTAATAATTGTATTTTCATACTTAATTAATGATCAGTTTATCATTCTAAATTAAATATTACATTATTTACAAACCAGTTATTCAGGAGTCGTCAGTGGTTCATTAGATCATTTAGAAATTGTCTGTAAATGATTAATAAACTATTTAAATGTACATTTATACATATTATTTAGACATATAGTAATAGTTACTCAGTGAATAAATACTTTATTAACATGTATTCCTACTATAATTCATGATTAATTCAGGTAGTTATAAAACACATAGTAGTAATACTTAATTTAAAAATGATAAATTGATCATTAATAAAGTATGAAAGAATAAAGCATGTGTATTTATAAACTGCTTATTAATGTGTAATAATGCTTTATAAATGATTAGTTAACTATTTACTAATGCTTAACAAATGCTTCATAGCATGCAGTTATTATACAGTGTTTCCCAATATTTTATTGCTGTCAATTGAGAAATATGCTTTTTGCAGCCAGACGGCATAGCCATGCAAACCAGCAAATCATGGACCTCTTGATTTGGATGAACAGATAGCCCCACCTTAAACTCACCCCATTGGTTGAGCCAATGTTGCAAAGAAGGGTAACAAAAGATAATTTTTTCAAAAAAAAAAAGAAAAATGTCGAAAAGCACCACGAAATCAACCCACAAATATCTGATGTAAAGTTGTCTTTGAAACATCAAAATGCACATTAAAGTATTTTGATATACTATACATTTTAATTGCATACATATTTCAATAGGATAGCATACAACATATGTGCTTCAAACATTTCTGCCATAAATTAAACACATAGCAATCAACTTTTTGAACATTCAGTGCTGTTCTGGAGTGTGTAGCCACAAGGACACACACTGGTAGTAGGGCCACTGTGAGGTGCCACCTTGGCACATCGAGCACCTTCGGCGGCAGACGAATTCCGCAAAACACAGGATGGAGCAGCACACGTTTCCTCTCCTCTAAAACAAGGGGGCTGAGCGTTTTCGCACTCCATGAATGCATTGCAGCGTGGCTCGGCGGGCTGTTAATCTGTTTGCACATTTGTGGCGCTAACAATGTGTTGACAACACGCTGACATCACACAGATGTCAGACGCATCTGCCTCTTCTGGCCCATGAATATTAATGCAAAGCGCTTTGTCTCCTCCCGTTTACAGCAGGCCTTCGCTTTCTGTCGGCACTCATTTACACCAGCTTGCACATGTTTTCTTTACCTCTGCACTGCTCTTTTCTTTATTCATTTTCTCTCGCCCCTTCTCATCTTATTGTTTGATCAAGTAATATGCCTCACTTTCCCTCTGTGCTGGAAACACTTGCTGTAATTGGAAAAAGCTTCACCTCTGCTTTAGCAAAGGTGTCATTTTCGTTGGTTTTTCTATTCTTTTTCATACAATGTAAAGGAAAGGATGCAAAACCCTCTACTCTGCAATAAAGAAGGGATTTGGCTTTAAATCATTAGTTCTTCACCTCTATCAAACTCAGGGTCTAGGCTGCATAAGGAACCAATCAAAGCTGCTTGACTATATTTTCACAGGCCCACCACAAATATGATAAATAAAATAAAAATGTACTCAATGCTAATGCAAAAAACTAATGAAACAATTTTGCAAGAAAACAATGGCATATAGAGTATAAAACATTAGCCCCCTCTAACTGATGCTCACAAATCCTCATCTATATTAGCTGACTAGATTATCTTAATACATTTCACACAATTAACAATGATCAATGTATGACAGAAAACCAAATGTTTAAATATGCAGGTCATCCCCATTCAATCCCCTCCACATGCCCCTGTTTTCCCAGTGCATAGCGGGAGCAATAAGGAATCAGTGGTTAAAGGGAGTATATTCTGCTCTGCACTGGGATTATCCGTAAAGTGTGGGAGATAATTGCCCTAATCAAGAGAGGTTAATTAGCCCGACTGTGTCTGCAACCAAGGAAGAGTGTTATCAAAGCGGCGCCGCTGGTGTGGTGGGGTGACACAGGCCTCACCTCTTTTGCAATTAGGGCATCTCTACAGAGGCGATAACGCAGGGTTAAATATTCACTGTGAGCACCGCTGTGGTGCTGAGAGCAGATGAGGTGTTGTGTCAGACTCTGTGCCCCCAGGAAGAGGGGAGAACTGCAAAGCAGTGTAACGGCATGTCATGTGATTGCTGGACAAGGAGCCTGATTGGCTGATGGCAGATAAGATGTAATCAAAACACATTATCAAAAGGAAACATCACTCAACTAGGCTTTTGAAATCAATGGATTTGATTCCAGATTAATTTATCTCTATTCTTTATAATAAACAAATAAATAAATTAAAAATGAGGCAATAAATTGAGAATTACAGACACTATAAAGTATAATTAATGCTGTTATAAATGATACTGTAGTATAAATGACACAATATCTTTACATTCCCTATTAAAAAATAAATATATAAATACACTATTCTACATGTGTAATACAAAATCTGCTCGGTCATGAATCTGCTGAGAGTGAATGAGTTACAGACTTACTCATAATACTCAAGAATTGCTGTTCGCCTTGCTGGTGTGACTTACAGAAAAAGTCATCAAATGAAGTAGGCTACTGACTGAAACTGAACAAAACATTCTAATGATCTGAGATCATCACTGAGATGAATCAAAATGCCTACTCCACACCATTCCAGTACAGCCTCTCAAGTCACAATGCTTGGAATCGAAGAGTTGATGCCTTATTGGATCAACTATCATTCCTTAAACTAGCGACTTTTATCCTGCACCACTACTAATGTTTCATATTTCAAACGTAATTTAGCAGCGTATAAAAAAAAATCCTCATCTATATTTGCCGATTAGATTATCTTATTAAAATGTGTTTAAAGGAACACTCCACTTTTTTTGAAAATAGGCTAATTTTACCATTTTCGAATCCATTCAGCCGATCTCCGGGTCTGGCGGTACCACTTTTAGCATAGCTTAGCACAGGTCATTGAATCTGAGGAGACCAATAGCATCTCACTCAAAAAAAAGATCAAACTTGACTCTTCTGTCGTTCTATCGTGTACTAAGACCGGTGGAAAATGAAAAGTTGCGATTTTCAAGGAAATTTGCTGCCGTACCATTGGTGCAGCAGGCGCAATGATATTACGCACAGGGATTTGCACAGGGAGCATGCCTTGCAACCATGAAGACATTTGTGAGAGGCGCTGAGTAATATCATTGCGCCTGCTGCACCCATGGTACAGCAGCAAAGTTCCTTGATTATTACGCCGGAATGAGAGTATAGTTCCTAGCCATATCGGCCTAGAAAATCGCAACTTTTCATTTTCCGTCGGTCTTAGTACACGATGTAACTACAGAAGAGTCAAGTTTTAAATACGAAAAATATCAAAACTCTTTGGTCATTTTTTTGAGCGAGACGCTAACGGTCTAATCAGATTCAATGAACTATGCTAAGCTATGCTAAAAGTGGTACCGCCAGACCCGGAGATCGGCTGATCGACTGTTTAACTCTAGGGGAGTTGGAAAATGAGCCTATTTTCAAAAAAGTGGAGTGTTCCTTTAATAGGCCTTATTTAGTAAAATTCGCAATAACAATGATCAGTACCTGACAGAAAACCAAATGTCTTCTGAATTCTGATGTAGGACAAACGTTTGACCAACAGGCCAAAATCTCTCTCACGTCCGAGCCATTCATATTTTTTTGCAAACAGGTTTGGAAAATATGGAAAAAGAAAAGAAAAATATATAGCCTATAACTTCCGAGAAATGTTTGGGCTGAGTCTTCATTGCATTTACACTTTTTAACCAGCAGGTGCTGCCAGCCTATGGTGTTTTGTGCACTTCGAAACAGTGAATCATTTTACGAAGCAATAGGTTGAATTGACTCAGAGCTTCGAAAAGCTTCATTTCTCCCACCACTAATTCCAGCTTCATTATTTAATTACTGTTTGATGCAATACAATAATACTTGAATTCAAAATTCAAAATATTTGAGAGGGTTCTTTCTCCTGCCCCTCCTCCTCAGACTCTACGCTCACGCTGGTTGCTAGTTTGAAAACACGCAACAGGAATGAGCACAATGGACAATGGAAGGTGACGAGCCTTAAAGGAACACTCCACTTTTTTTGAAAATAGGCTAATTTTCCAACTCCCCTAGAGTTAAACAGTTGAGTTTTACCGTTTTCGAATCCATTCAGCCGATCTCCGGGTCAGGCGGTACCACTTTTAGCATAGCTTAGCATAGTTCATTGAATCTGATGAGACCAATAGCATCTCGCTCAAAAAAATTACCAAAGAGTTTCGATATTTTTTTCTATTTAAAACATTAAAAATGAGCCTATTTTCAAAAAAAGTGGAGTGTTCCTTTAAGGCCCGTTCACACCAAGAATGACAACTATATTGGCATCCTCACTAGCGGACGATATCGTTCTGTTTACACACACTGTAAGTTGATTTATCCACATTTTAATATGACTCTGGATATAGAGCTTTTTAGATGGATGCTGAGGCTTTTTAGGTTGGGTAGAATCTGCAATCACTGATGTAGTTTGTTTGCTGGCTGCATGGCTACAATAAGCTGTTTTCCACCAACTGAAAAAACCTGGGGTGTCAAAATACTATTGGGTAAATTGGCAGATCTCATAATTACGGTTAGGCCTATTCTGAAATGGTGTGAATGCACCTTTATACTCACATAGAAATCTTCAAAGCTATCCTTAGATATGCTTTTTTCACAGCACAAATGTGTATGGCTTAATTTCTTAATTTTTCACTTTTCAAAAGTTCCATCGAGCCATCAAGCGAAATTACGATTTTATTTCGATTAATTGTGCAGCCTACTTACTACTTCTAACTCTTAGGTAATTTTTTTTCCCCCCAGTGTCTACCATTATTAACTATGAACTGCAATTGAGCAGGTCATTTTTAGGCCTGTGTTCAAAAACGGGTAAGGATGAACAGGATCAGCAGAGTTTTGAAATTAGTTGAGAAGGTCTTGAGAGTTGTTTTTTTGTTTTGTCTTGTTTTGTTTTTGGTGCAGAAGTTTCTAGAGTGATGTTTCCCTTATGAGACTGAGATTTTATAACACAAGGATGGTGGAGGAAATCAGAATGTGAAGGAAGATTCCACAGGGCAAAGGGGAGCCGTGCCTGAGCGATGCTCTGCGGTGGATTGTTTGAAATAGTCCACACTGATGCAGCCTGCTGAACATGCCCAGAGGCTATTGTCCATTTCCAAATGGCAAGCCTTCCCAATTAGCAGCACTGCACAGCCGTGAATAGATAAACACATCTGTGCCTTCACCCCTTCATTTTTAATTCTTCGTGAGAATCTGCCACCTTCTAAGCCCAGCAATTATGAAGACAGGTGTGTTTTTGGCCTCTAAAGCCTCTACCCTACCCCTATCAAGACAAATCTCTGAGATGGAAGAGGCGCAGATGCAGATGATGACAGAGAGAGATATGTTTGCTCGAAAGTAAATGGTGTCATCTCTGGCCCCCCTGTGGAGGCACGTTGCCATCACAAACAGTCTCTTAGTAAATATCACTCCAGGAAAACACACCGTCACAGTCCATTTCAGCCCGAATATTTCACGCTGATTCATGGCTAATCTTAAATAAAGTTTTAGCAAAAGATATCCAAGAGCTACATTCCATCCAAGAGCCATGTCAGTAATCATTTTTATAGTCTTCGGTGATGAATTGCATCTCAGCAATTCGAACAAAGCCAGAAAAATACGACACTGTACTTCCACAATAAAACTAAATCCTCAGACAATTCGGGTGCTTTTGCAACACACTGTATGTTCATGGAGACGGTATATGCTGTGAGAGAGACAGTGTTGATGGTGTGTTTAGGTAGAGGTGCTGCATAGGGGAGCCAAAAGCAGGTCTGATCTATAGAGCTGTAAGTCAGAATCGATCAGGTCCAGCACATTCTGGCTCTGGGGAGATCCAGGATGGATGTCTAGGTCTCCCACAGGCTCTGAGCGCAGAGGCCCGGGACTGGAAACTGAGGTTAATAAAGACAAAGAAAGGAGAGGAATCTTTCTCTGCTTTAGCTGAGGGCTGTGAATTTTAAATGGACCATGTTACACCAATTACTCCATGTTAGTTCATTCAAAGGGGTGAAACTTTTTTCTGAGATTCACCCCTTTGAATTGACTAACGTGGAAAAAGTGGTCATTTAAAATTAATATAAAAATAAAATAAAAACGTACATATATATTTGTGACCCTGGACCACAAAACCAGTCATAAGTCACACGGATATATTTGTAGCAATAGCCAACAATACATTGTACAGTATGTGTCAAAATGATTCCATGATTCCGTGTCCATGAAGATATTTTGTACATTTCATACCATAAATATATCAAAAATTTATTTTTGTGAGTGGATATGCATTGCTAAGAACTTCATTTGGACAACTTTAAAGGCGATTTTCTCAATATTTTGAATTTTGCACCCTCAGATTCCAGATTTTCACTTAGTTGTATCTCGGACAAATATTGCCCTATCCTAACAAACCATACATCAATGGAAAGCTTATTTATTCAGCTCATTTTATTTCAGATGATGTATAAATCTCAATTTAAAAAATTGACGCTTATGACTGGTTTTGTGGTCCAGGGAATAATACAATTTTTCTGATATTATTCTCATGAAAATTAAGCACATACAGGTAAGCATTTCCATCCAAGTTCTCATTACTGTAAATTAATAATTATTATTAATTTGTCATTTTTCTCAGTGGTCCACCTCTGTAAAAGAGTTCAAATGAATTAATATTAAAGCCAGTTATGTCACAATTAATGGTTGTAAAAATTCTTCATTTTCTGCATGCAAAAAAAAATATTTTTTTTTAGTGATGTGATTGTTTTTGATAGTTGATATTCACCCAAAGATTGCCAAAAAGTATGTAGTAGAGTTCACATTTAATATACATAATGATTTTCTATTAGTTTAAGCTTCTGTTGGTGTATATGAAAGTTTATTTTATAAAGAGGATAATCAGGCTTTCAGTATGCATAGACTAAAGTAATTATTTTTTGCTTCTAACCAAATGTAGATTCCGACGTTTAGTCATTTCAAAAGTTGCTCCAGTTGTCTCTCTTTTCTGGGGCTTCCACCTGCAGTGCCTCCAAGTAGCTGACATCAATAAATCATGTCAAAGGTAAATGCAGAATAAATAAAAGATTTCTACATGTATGGCTGATGAATTATGCAGACTCTGTTTTTCTTAAGTTTTTCTTTGTCCTTCTAAAACATTCTTTTCCAGTGGAACCCAAAAGGCATTTCAAATTAAACAACATGGTTCTGGGATGAAACAATAACCATAACACACTTCATCTCGGCTTTGTTATTAACGTGAAAAGATCTGCTTTGTGTCGGCACTCCCTCGTGGGAGCGAGGTAGAGATGTGAGGGAGAGACGAGAGAAAATGCTCTGGGTGATTTGAATCTCTTGAGAGGTGGAGGACAAAAAAAACAACCCTGTGACAGACTCCGTTCTGACTGGGAGCTACTAAAATCAGTGTTGATACAAGAGGAGTCCAATGTGATTTTTTTCCCCCTCATCTTCTGAACAACAACAAAGAGTGAGCTGAAGTTTAATAAGACACTGTGCTTGACACATTTCAAGTTTCTGTTCTACACACAAAGGTAGAAAAGCACCAGTTGAAGGCAGATGTTGAACACGGTCCAAACGCCACAGGCTTACAGAAACCTGGATTCATATTTTTTTAACCCGAGGACAAGAACATGCGCTGGTGCTTCTGTGTCCCTCATGATTTACCACGTTCGGTGAAGTCTTCTCCATCCTCATAAACTCAGACGTACCTTCTCTCTGGTACCTCATGGGCCTCCTGTCAGGAAGGAAAGCAGTGCTCAGACAGGCAAATAATGGAAAGCCTGCTTTCAAGGGCCGAACACTCTTGCAATTATCATTATCTTCTAGGAGGCCTGAGGCACTGCTCTGACTGACACTATCCAATCTTAACACCGAAACTTCATCTGTATCACTGCACTTATGTTATAACTGTATATGTAATGTATGTTTTTATAGAAAAAAGACTTCCTGGTCTGTATTAAAGTCCTATTGCATGTGAGGATGCCAATATAGTTGTCATTCTTGGTGTGAACGAGCTTTAAAAGAACACTCCACTTTTTTTGAAAATAGGCTAATTTTCCAACTCCCCTGGAGTTAAACAGTTGAGTTTTCGAATCCATTCAGCCGATCTCCGGGTCTGGCGGTACCACTTTTAGCATAGCTTAGCATAATTCATTGAATCTGATGAGACCAATAGCATCTCGCTCAAAAAAATGAAGAGTTTTGATATTTTTCCTATTTAAAACTTGACTCTTCTGTAGTTACATTGTGTACTAAGACCGGAGGAAAATAAAAATCATTACCCTCAAAGTTCAAACAATTTAACAACGACCACATTTTCCTCTGACCTTTCAACACAAACCAATGATGAATGTATGATTTACATGCAACATGCTTTGCAATCACAAGTTCCACAATTGTGATTTTAACACAAGCCTTTGCCTAATAAATATTTAAAAACTTAACTTTATGATCTCCTCCTTTCTTTTTATTTATATTTTCCTTGTTTCCTGAGATCCTCCTCATACTTTGGTTTTTGAACAAATTTTGATTCACTAAGAACATTTAGTCTTTCTGCAATATCTTATCCCTATAAAGCCTATACTGTATCATATTTGATATGCAAATTTCTAAGGCCTTTTCAACATTATCAAAACTTTGATAAAAAAAAAAAAAGCCTTTTAGTATAATTCAAAAAGCACCCCTATTCGGTTTGTGGTACATGCCTCTTTTTGCTGAGAAATATTTACTGAGTTCTACAAAGTACATAAAAAATAAACAGAAATCGGCAATCAGCCACTGTTGCTCCCAAAAATAAATTGGATTTAAATTGGATATTAAAATGGATAACGTTTTGACCACAAGGTCTTTGTCAGGCAAAGCAACAAGCACAAAATGATACAATTTATCCATTTCTGAACAATCACACCTGACCTATTGGTAACCTAATTGATGATTACCTAATCATCATCATCAAAAAAAAAAAAAAAAAAAAAAAAAAAATCCATTTAACAGAGAAAAAGAACCACAAAATATAAACCAAAGTTAATAAAAAGTATTTAAAAAAAAACTAATAAAAAAGGGAACCACAAAATATTACCCAATACTGATAAATATAAGAAAGAAAACTACAAAAAAAAAAAGAAGCCGATATATACAATTAATTTAAAAAAATAATAATTAAAATGTCAATTAGCAAAAAATACACAAATACAGATGTTTCAAAAAGGTTTCAATATTCATATTGAAATGTTCTCTATATTCAGACCTTTAATAGAAAGAGTATTTAAAGTATATATGTAAAATGCTTCCCTCTGTTGTAAGAGTTTATTAATATCACCACTCCTTCTGGGTACTCTTGTTCAATGCCTAAATATAGTTGATAATTTGTGTTTAAAAGTATTAAAGTGGACAGCAATGGGATTCTTTTGGTCATTCAATCGTATGTTGCTTCCATGTTCTGCAACGCGCGTTTTCAAACAATGCTGCGTTTTACCTATGCCAAACAACATGGGCATTTGATCATATAAATTACATTTTTGGTGTTACATGAAATGATTCCCTTAATTTTTAACTGCTTCCCAGAATGAGGATGGCTAAAAACATAACATTTAGTTACATTGTGCACATTGTCCTCATCTTACAAAGAGATCTGACAAAAAATATCATCTTACAAAGACTAATTAATGGGAGATATATATAGTGACAACTGATATTTACATGCATCTTATGTAAGTAGGCTGCTAAAGACTGATTTACATTACAAGCTATCAGAAATTCATCTTACTTTTTGGCCATATAAATATCTCCAACTGCACCAAAATGCATATTTTTGCTCAGTTTGGGCCTCTGAATATAAATGAGGTGTGTTTGTCATCCTTGAGTATAAGATTCTTATTCTCCTCTATCAAATGAGCATAAAAGTCTGATGTATAAAATATGATACTTAATAATAAAAAACAAATGCAAACTTTTTTATTGGATTTTTCATCATGATTTTGCCAGAAATGTTCATGGATTAACATATTTTGTTGATCCTGGAACAACATTCCTGTCTGAAAATTGAGTCCTATCCCTACCCCTAAACCTAACCCTACCCATAAGTTATCCCTAAATTCAAAGGGAAATTAAAGGTGAATAACACTGATGTAGAAGCACCTAACCCTGGTTGTAAGCCTAAACTTGACATGAACTGTAAACTTATCCCTCAGTTCTGATTGGTTAATTGTAATGTCCTTCCAGGATCAACAAAGATGTTGAACATGATGTACTTCACATGTGAAATCACATTCACTGCCATGCGTTACGTGGTTGAAGCAATTAAAGTTTTTTGCTGTTAAAACCACAGATGCAAGATTTTACTTTTTACTGTGCACATGCATGAAAAATGTCTACAATATTTTTTTAACATAAAGAAAATGTCACACACCTTTACAGTTGCATTCTTAAAAACCTTAACAGTAAAACTTAAAAAAAAAAACTGTTATGCAGGTCTTTTTTGTTAAGAAATTTAAAAAAATGATCTTTCTTGCAACATTGTTGAGAGAGCGATGACTAAAGAGTCAGAGGGGAATGCACACAAATCACAACAGGTTTCCACATTTTCATTTCTCTTCCACACATTCTTTTTGTCCCACTGTGTTTGCAGGTGTACGTGTGCACATACAGTACATGTAATCCAGGAGTCCTGTCCTGCGCTGATGTCCTGGGTGAGGAATGCTTGGAGAGTTCACATCGCACTGAAGCCAGCCTGACCAGAAAGAGCCCAGCCTCGCCTCACTGCAGATCTGCAATGAGTTATAACCCGACTCTGGACAACACTGTGTTTCCTGGGTTCATGCAAATGACAAAAACATGTTCTCCGATCTCTTGTGCTCTCTCTCTTTCGGTCTTTTTTCCCTCAAACAGGCATCAGGGATTTCAGAAAGAAGCTTGTCTCTGAGTACGAATATGATTTTTGGCATAGACTCGTGGAAAATTGTCAAATGCTTAACGAAAAAGACCCCCTTACTCAGGAAGTTCATCATGTTTAATGACAGACTGACAATGAGCAGTGCAGGAAGTAGAGCTTATTTAACCCTTCTCACACTTAAAATAGAGATTTACCTTTTACATGATTTCATAGATAAATAAATAACCACACAAATAACAACAGAAAAATGCTACCATACACACTTAAAAAAAATGTATTGGCATCGATGGTTCTATGAACTTTTAACATCCATGGAACATTTCAACTGCACAAATGGGTCTTTACAGTAGAAAATTAGTGTTTCTTTAGATTATTAAAATGTTGGCATGCTAAGAAAAAAAAAAAAAAACCTTTCACTGAAAGGTTATTTGGGGAACCCAAAATGGTCCTACTATGGCATCACTCTGAAAACTCTCTTTTAGAACCTTCCCAGTTGACAAATATATGTTCTAAGAACGTTTCCATTAAGTTATTATTTCTGAATGTTCTCTGAACTTTCAAAACACCATTTGTTTTTATCTTTTTTGGTTATGCGAACATTAAAAGGATACTTCACCCTAAAATGAAAATTAAAGGGATAGTTCACCCAAAAACGAAAATTATCCCTCGATTTACTCACCCTCAAGACATCCCAGGTGTATATGACTATCTTCTTTCAGATGAATACAACTGGAGTTATATTAAATAATGTCCTGGATCTCCTAAGTGTTATAATGGCAGTTAATAGAGGATGAGATTTTGAAGCACAAAAAAGTGCAACCATCCATCATGAAAGATATCCACATGACATAAAGTCCATCTGAAGTGAAATGATGCGTTTGTGTAAGAAAAAAAAACATATTTAAAACTTTAAAAATTTAACTGGTTTCCGGCAAACGGCCGCACGGACATCGACTTACGCCAAAAGAGTAACCCCTTATGCAATGTAGGAGTAGCAAAAGCTTTGGGATCTCTCGCTGTTGGTCACCGTGATTTTGCCAAGTAAGACATGTTCCTGGATCAACATATTTTGTTGATCCTGGAACAACATTCCTATCTGAAAATTTAGTCCTAACCTTTTCCCTACCCATAACTTATCCCTAAAATCAGAGGGAAATGATATAGTTGAATAACACTGTTGAGGAAGCCCCTAACCCAGGTTGTAAGCCTAAATTTGACATAAATGATAAACTTGTCCCTCAAATTTGATTGGTTGATTGGAATGTTGTTCCAGGATCAACAAAGATGTTGTGCTACTTGGTGAAATCACGTTCACCCTCTATTAACTGCCATTATAAAGCTTAGTTGAGCCAGGACATTATTTAATATAACTCCAACTGTATTCGTCTGAAAGAAGAAAGTCAAATAGCCTACACCTAGGATGGCTTGAGGGTGAGTAAATCAAGGGGTAATTTTCATTTTTGGTTTAACAAACATTTTAAGTCATCGTTTACTCACCCTGGTGTTGTTTTAATGCAGTATGCCCCTCTTTCTTTTATGGACCACAAAAGGAGAATTTTTTTTAAAAATGTCTCGCTCATCAAAAAGACATAAAATACCTAGAAAATGCTTAGAAATCCCCAAAAAAGTATCCGTGTACTTTCTTCACTTTCTTCATGACCAGAACTCCGTTTGTTTGATAACATTCAATGACAGCTGACAGATGTGAACGCGTTACCTTCTTGTTACAATGAACACAACGGACTATATTTACCTCAGAGAATGTCACATCATCTTGATTTCTCACAACTTTTTCTGGGCGAGATGGAGTGAACTGCGGCACGGTGTAGCCATGCAGAGAAGACCAACGGCCAACGTCAAAATATCCCCAGAACACTTGGGATAGATGACACGTATCACATGGGATCATTCTGTGATATATTTGTGTCTTTTTCTAAAAAAGCTTGATGCTGGTCGCTTTCACTGCCATTATATGGACGAGCACGAATGGGACATTTTTTTTTTTAATTCTCCTTTTGTGGTCCATAAAAGAAAGAAAGACATACAGCATTAGGGTGAGAGTTCATTTTAGAGTGAACTATCCCTTTCCATTTTATTATTTTGCAAACATTATGAGAACGTTACTTTTAAATGTTCTCTGAACATTCTAAAACAACATTTAAAAAATATTATAAAAACATACAACTACAATTTTTCAGGGGGAAAAAATGTCCCATGAACATATAAATAATGTTTTTGACTCTAAATAAAAGTTCTATCAACATTCCTGGAAGAATGTTTGCTCAACGTAGAGCCTTGAACCTTGCCAGAACGTTGGCTAAAGTTCCCTGATGGTTCTCTGTTAGAGTTTATTCTGAAGAGTGTATAATTGAAGTGAAACATGATATGTGTATAAACAGCATCTGAACAACATGACAAACTCTCTGAAATGATCATACAGTGACATCCGGATGCATCCGGCAAAGCGTTGCCTAGTGAGCAAATCAAACAACAACAAGTAAACACACTAGAACTTCTGATCAAGCTCAGTGCAAAGTGCTGCTGACAGATGATACCACTGTCATGCCAAGTAAACTCATTCCCAACTGTGACAGTGACCTCAGATCCTTCTGTAAGTGGTTTTCCATGCATGCAGTATTAATATGGCCATTGTAATATTTCTCATTTGTTGATTTTAAAGAATGCTAATTTAAAGAGACAGTGTGCAGCCTTCACTCTCAATCTAATCAGAGCAATGCTGTGTGTGTGCTGTCTATATACATTACTGCATTAACACACTCCAACTCAAGTGGCCCAATTCAAAAGGACAAAGAGACATAGATATTTATAATGCATCTTGACTTTAATAAACCTCTCATAGACCCTGAGCACTCAGAAATGAAATGCAGTTCCTGTGGCAGTTACCATTACGTTGTAAAGTAATATCTAATCCAACTCAATACCAGAAATCTGTTCTAGTATCGAAAGTTCATCTGCTTCCCACTGAAAAGCGTTACTGCTAAAAGATCTAAATATAATTTTATAATGGGAAGCAAGAGGGAATATCCACAATTTGACTTTGGCTTCAGCAAGCTCATGGGCAGGATTTCAAGTACAAAACTGTCTGCTTAATGTTTATTTAACCATTTCAAATTGAACATAATTGAAAGGAACGATTATGAGAAAATACAGAGCTTAATATGGGACTTTCTATATCTGATCTTTAGAACAAATGGGACCTAATAAGCAAATGTGAAGGATTTATCTTGATATACACAGTAATTCAAATTTTTCTTTTTGAAAATATAACAAAGAACTGAAAATGGTTTTGGCATCATTGTGGCATGTGTTAAACCGGTGCATTTAAGATGAGAATTATATGAATTTGAGATTAAGGCTTCACTCTAATTCACTTCATTATAAATGAAAGATCTGCTTGTTCTCTTTCCAGTTGGCTTACACAAGCTTACGCACACAAATGGCAAAACACACACCTGCATACACATACACATATATCAGTTATAGTCTTTAGCCAGCAGAGGTTGCTGTGTTGCCCCATGTTGGACACACACACAATATCTCTCTCTCTCTCTCTCTCTCTGTAACTAGAATAAGACAGTTTGAATTTTAGTCAACTGCACCAGTTCTCTAAACTTGAAGATTTCAGAATCACAAAGACACTAACATGTGATATGTTTTCATTTAGCATTATTGCCCTTAACATCCCTGAATCATCAAATGAATGAAAATAAATCTAACCAATGGCTTTTCATATACACTTTGCTTTTTTTTTTTTTTTTTTTTACAAACACTTAGATAACACTCACATAGCTATTGTATAAAATTGCATGCTAAGTCTGCCTATAATGTATATTTTAATGTATTTTCTGTACATACTTTGTAAAGCTGCTAATATTGCAAAGCCAATAAAATAATCATTATTAAATGTACATATATTTTAATATTTACACATTACATTTTACTTTTACTATTTTAACATGTGAACTTTATTTTTGGTCGAAGTTAATGTAATACTTAATAAAGTTAATGTTACATTTTCTTTTTGCAAACGAGTCAAGTCATTTATATAGCACATTATACAATACACATTGTTTCAAAGCAGCTTCACATTCATAAGCAGGAAAAAACTGTTAAAGGTGCCATCGAACGTTTTTTTTACAAGATGTAATATAAGTCTAAGGTGTCCCCTGAATGTGTCTGTGAAGTTTCAGCTCAAAATACCCCATAGATTTTTTTTAATTCATTTTTTTAACTGCCTATTTTGGGGCATCATTAAATATGAGCCGATTTATGCTGTGCGGCCCCTTTAAATCTCGTGCTCTCCGCCCACAGAGCTCGCGCTTGCCTTAAACAGTGCCTAAACAAAGTTTACACAGCTAATATAACCCTCAAATGGATCTTTACAAAGTGTTCATCATGCATGCAGCATGCATGCATCAGATTATGTGAGTACTGTATACTGTTATATTGTTTACATTGATTCTGAATGAGTTTGATAGTGCTCCGTGGCTAACGGCTAATACTACACTGTTGGAGAGATTTATAAAGAATGAAGTTGTGTTTATGAATTATACAGACTGCAAGTGTTTAAAAATGAAAATAGCGATGGCTCTTGTCTCCGTGAATAACGTAAGACACGATGGTAACTTTAACCACATTTAACAGTACATTAGCAACATACTAACGAAACATTTAGAAAGAAGTTTACAAATATCACTAAAAATATCATGATATCATGGATCATGTCAGTTATTATTGCTCCATCTGCCATTTTTCGCTATTGTTCTTGCTTGCTTACCTAGTCTGATGATTCTTCTGTGCTGCTCCAGACGTTAATGCCTGCCCTTGTCTAATGCCTTTCATAATGTTGGGAACATGGGCTGGCATATGCAAATATTGGGGGCGTACACCCCGACTGTTACGTAACAGTTGGTGTTATGTTGAGATTCGCCTGTTCTTCGGAGGTCTTTTAAACAAATGAGATTTATATAAGAAGGAGGAAACAATGGAGTTTGAGACTCACTGTATGCCATTTCCATGTACTGAACTCTTGTTATTTAACTATGCCAATATAAATTCAATTTTTCATTCGAGGGCACCTTTAATGTTTGAAAATTCATCAATTATGAAACAAATTTAAGCTATAAGCAGCTCTACAGATGACAATAATGTTATTATCCTGATCAATTCTGTTCAGATTTTGTTCTCCAATAGTGTAATTGCAGTTAAATTGCTTTGAATATTAAATATCAAACAATAACCCACTGCAGTACTGCTGTTGAAGACCACACATAAAACACACATCCCATATAGAATACTGCATGAGAGAATTAGATATCTTTTTTCTTGAATCACATTATCTATATAAAGCACAAAATCCATTCAGCAAGCTAACAAAATCTCAACCTTTTTTTTTTTCTTTCTTTCTGGCAGAGGTTATTTTGATACAAGATCATTCCCACTAATGAAGAGCCATGGATTAGTTTTCTGCCACATTCTCAAGGTTTTGTATCCTGGCGCTCGGAGCCTGGCAGGTGGCTGGTTGGTTCTGACAGGCCCCACAAGCATCCAGCAGTAAGCTCGGCTCTGCGTCTCATGGGCTGAGCGTCTGTATCTTGCCCGCTCATCGCTCCTCCATTCCGCAGCCATAATGCGGAGCGTGCCAGGCATTCCATCAGAGCGAAGGACAGGAAGAGGCGGGGCGGAGGCCACAGTGGTACATTTTGGCAGGGCTCAGCCTCTTCCCTGAGCCCTTGTCTCTTTATTAGATGCTAACACAGTCACATAAACTTTCCTTTTATTTAGTTCTTTGCTTGTTTGGTTCGTTTTGTTGTTTGGATGGAATTTAATTGCCTTTGGAGTAATCTTGGGACAATTCTTTAAAGACTTGGGTATATTTTTCTCATACATTAGCGCCTCTGTATGTCTTTGGCTGTTGGGTTGGTTTACCCACAGTGTGCATATTAGAGGAATGTACGGTAGCCGAGAGAGCTCAACACGCTGCAAATGAAGAAAACAGATGCAAATAGAAAAAACACCAGCAAATAAAGAAAACATCTTTATCAGTTTGACAACACATGCACTGCAGAAGTCCACAACACATGCAAATAGACAAACGCGCTGCAAAAGTCCACAACACATGCAAATAGACAAACGTGCTGCAAAAGTCCACAACATACAAATAGACAAACGCGCTGCAAAAGTCCACAACATACAAATAGACAAATGCGCTGCAAAAGTCCACAACAAATAGTCAAACGCGCTGCAAAAGTCCACAACATACAAATAGACAAACACGCTGCAAAAGTCCACAACATACAAATAGACAAACGTGCTGCAAAAGTCCACAACAAACAAATAGTCAAACGCGCTGCAAAAGTCCACAACATACAAATAGACAAACGCGCTGCAAAAGTCCACAACACATGCAAATAGACAAACGCGCTGCAAAAGTCCACAACAAAGTCAAACGCGCTGCAAAAGTCCACAACATACAAATAGACAAACACGCTGCACAAGTCCACAACATACAAATAGACAAACGTGCTGCAAAAGTCCACAACAAACAAATAGTCAAACGCGCTGCAAAAGTCCACAACATACAAATAGACAAACGCGCTGCAAAAGTCCACAACAAATAGTCAAACGCGCTGCAAAAGTCCACAACATACAAATAGACAAACACGCTGCAAAAGTCCACAACACATGCAAATAGACAAACGTGCTGCAAAAGTCCACAACATACAAATAGACAAACGCGCTGCAAAAGTCCACAACAAATAGTCAAACGCGCTGCAAAAGTCCACAACATACAAATAGACAAACACGCTGCAAAAGTCCACAACACATGCAAATAGACAAACGTGCTGCAAAAGTCCACAACATACAAATAGACAAACACGCTGCACAAGTCCACAACATACAAATAGACAAACGTGCTGCAAAAGTCCACAACAAACAAATAGTCAAACGCGCTGCAAAAGTCCACAACATACAAATAGACAAACGCGCTGCAAAAGTCCACAACAAATAGTCAAACGCGCTGCAAAAGTCCACAACATACAAATAGACAAACGTGCTGCAAAAGTCCACAACATACAAATAGACAAACGTGCTACAAAAGTCCACAACATACAAATAGACAAACGCGCTGCAAAAGTCCACAAAACATACAAATAGACAAACACGCTGCAAAAGTCCACAACAAATAGTCAAACGCGCTGCAAAAGTCCACAACATACAAATAGACAAACGCGCTGCAAAAATCCACAAAACATGCAAATAGACAAACGCGCTGCAAAAGTCCACAACAAATAGTCAAACGCGCTGCAAAAGTCCACAACATACAAATAGTCAAACGCGCTGCAAAAGTCCACAACAAATAGTCAAACGCGCTGCAAAAGTCCACAACATACAAATAGACAAACACGCTGCAAAAGTCCACAACATACAAATAGACAAACGTGCTGCAAAAGTCCACAACAAACAAATAGTCAAACGCGCTGCAAAAGTCCACAACATACAAATAGACAAACGTGCTGCAAAAGTCCACAACAAACAAATAGTCAAACGCGCTGCAAAAGTCCACAACATACAAATAGACAAACGCGCTGCAAAAGTCCACAACACATGCAAATAGACAAACGCGCTGCAAAAGTCCACAACAAATAGTCAAACGCGCTGCAAAAGTCCACAACATACAAATAGACAAACACGCTGCACAAGTCCACAACATACAAATAGACAAACGCGCTGCAAAAGTCCACAACATACAAATAGACAAACGTGCTACAAAAGTCCACAACATACAAATAGACAAACGTGCTACAAAAGTCCACAACATACAAATAGACAAACGTGCTACAAAAGTCCACAACATACAAATAGACAAACGTGCTGCAAAAGTCCACAACAAATAGTCAAACGCGCTGCAAAAGTCCACAACATACAAATAGACAAACGTGCTGCAAAAGTCCACAACATACAAATAGACAAACGTGCTACAAAAGTCCACAACATACAAATAGACAAACGTGCTGCAAAAGTCCACAACAAATAGTCAAACGCGCTGCAAAAGTCCACAACATACAAATAGACAAACACGCTGCAAAAGTCCACAACATACAAATAGACAAACGTGCTGCAAAAGTCCACAACAAACAAATAGTCAAACGCGCTGCAAAAGTCCACAACATACAAATAGACAAACGCGCTGCAAAAGTCCACAACAAATAGACAAACGCGCTGCAAAAGTCCACAACATACAAATAGACAAACGTGCTACAAAAGTCCACAACATACAAATAGACAAACGCGCTGCAAAAGTCCACAAAACATACAAATAGACAAACGTGCTACAAAAGTCCACAACATACAAATAGACAAACGCGCTGCAAAAGTCCACAAAACATACAAATAGACAAACGCGCTGCAAAAGTCCACAACATACAAATAGACAAACACGCTGCAAAAGTCCACAACAAATAGTCAAACGCGCTGCAAAAGTCCACAACATACAAATAGACAAACGCGCTGCAAAAATCCACAAAACATGCAAATAGACAAAGGCGCAGCAAAAGTCCACAACATACAAATAGACAAACGCGCTTCAAAAATCCACAAAACATACAAATAGACAAACGCGCTGCAAAAGTCCACAACAAATAGTCAAACGCGCTGCTAAAGTCCACAACATACAAATAGACAAACGCGCTGCAAAAGTCCACAAAACATGCAAATAGACAAAGGCGCAGCAAAAGTCCACAACACATGCAAATAGTCAAACGCGCTGCTAAAGTCCACAACACATACAAATAGACAAACACGCTGCAAAAGTCCACAACAAATAGTCAAACACGCTGCAAAAGTCCACAACATGCAAATAGACAAACGCGCTGCAAAAGTCCACAACAAATAGTCAAACGTGCTGCAAAAGTCCACAACAAATAGTCAAACGCGCTGCAAAAGTCCACAACATACAAATAGACAAACACGCTGCAAAAGTCCACAACACATACAAATAGAGAAACGTGCAGCAAAAGTCCACAACATACAAATAGAGAAACGGGCTGCAAAAGTCCACAACACATGCAAATAGACAAACGTGCTGCAAAAGTCCACAACATACAAATAGACAAACGCGCTGCAAAAGTCCACAACATACAAATAGACAAACGCGCTGCAAAAGTCCACAACAAATAGTCAAACGCGCTGCAAAAGTCCACAACATACAAATAGACAAACACGCTGCAAAAGTCCACAACAAATAGACAAACGCGCTGCAAAAGTCCACAACAAATAGTCAAACGCGCTGCAAAAGTCCACAACATACAAATAGTCAAACGCGCTGCAAAAGTCCACAACAAATAGTCAAACGCGCTGCAAAAGTCCACAACATACAAATAGACAAACACGCTGCAAAAGTCCACAACATACAAATAGACAAACGTGCTGCAAAAGTCCACAACAAACAAATAGTCAAACGCGCTGCAAAAGTCCACAACATACAAATAGACAAACGCGCTGCAAAAGTCCACAACACATGCAAATAGACAAACGCGCTGCAAAAGTCCACAACACATGCAAATAGACAAACGCGCTGCAAAAGTCCACAACATACAAATAGAGAAACGCGCTGCAAAAGTCCACAACATACAAATAGAGAAACGCGCTGCAAAAGTCCACAACAAATAGACAAACGCGCTGCAAAAGTCCACAACACATGCAAATAGACAAACGCGCTGCAAAAGTCCACAACATACAAATAGAGAAACGCGCTGCAAAAGTCCACAACACATGCAAATAGACAAACGCGCTGCAAAAGTCCACAACACATGCAAATAGACAAACGTGCTGCAAAAGTCCACAACATACAAATAGACAAACGTGCTGCAAAAGTCCACAACATACAAATAGACAAACGCGCTGCAAAAGTCCACAACATACAAATAGACAAACGCGCTGCAAAAGTCCACAACAAATAGTCAAACGCGCTGCAAAAGTCCACAACATACAAATAGACAAACACGCTGCAAAAGTCCACAACACATGCAAATAGACAAACGTGCTGCAAAAGTCCACAACATACAAATAGACAAACATGCTGCAAAAGTCCACAACATACAAATAGACAAACGCGCTGCAAAAGTCCACAACATACAAATAGACAAACACGCTGCAAAAGTCCACAACAAATAGTCAAACGCGCTGCAAAAGTCCACAACATACAAATAGACAAACACGCTGCAAAAGTCCACAACACATGCAAATAGACAAACGCGCTGCAAAAGTCCACAACATACAAATAGACAAACACGCTGCAAAAGTCCACAACAAATAGTCAAACGCGCTGCAAAAGTCCACAACATACAAATAGACAAACACACTGCAAAAGTCCACAACACATGCAAATAGACAAACGCGCTGCAAAAGTCCACAACACATACAAATAGACAAACACGCTGCAAAAGTCCACAACACATGCAAATAGACAAATGTGCTGCAAAAGTCCACAACATACAAATAGACAAACGTGCTGCAAAAGTCCAAAACATACAAATAGACAAACACACTGCAAAAGTCCACAACAAATAGTCAAACGCGCTGCAAAAGTCCACAACATACAAATAGACAAACACGCTGCAAAAGTCCACAACACATGCAAATAGACAAACGCGCTGCAAAAGTCCACAACATACAAATAGAGAAACGCGCTGCAAAAGTCCACAACATACAAATAGAGAAACGCGCTGCAAAAGTCCACAACAAATAGACAAACGCGCTGCAAAAGTCCACAACACATGCAAATAGACAAACGCGCTGCAAAAGTCCACAACATACAAATAGAGAAACGGGCTGCAAAAGTCCACAACACATGCAAATAGACAAACGTGCTGCAAAAGTCCACAACACATACAAATAGACAAACACGCTGCAAAAGTCCACAACAAATAGTGAAACGCGCTGCAAAAGTCCACAACATGCAAATAGATAAATGCGCTGCAAAAGTCCACAACACATGCAAATAGACAAACGTGCTGCAAAAGTCCACAACATACAAATAGACAAATGCGCTGCAAAAGTCCACAACATACAAATAGACAAACGCGCTGCAAAAGTCCACAACAAATAGTCAAACGCGCTGCAAAAGTCCACAACATACAAATAGACAAACGCGCTGCAAAAATCCACAAAACATGCAAATAGACAAACGTGCTGCAAAAGTCCACAACATACAAATAGACAAATGCGCAGCAAAAGTCCACAACATACAAATAGACAAACGCGCTGCAAAAATCCACAAAACATACAAATAGACAAACGCGCTGCAAAAGTCCACAACAAATAGTCAAACGCGCTGCTAAAGTCCACAACATACAAATAGACAAACGCGCTGCAAAAGTCCACAACACATGCAAATAGTCAAACGCGCTGCTAAAGTCCACAACACATACAAATAGACAAACACGCTGCAAAAGTCCACAACAAATAGTCAAACACGCTGCAAAAGTCCACAACATGCAAATAGACAAACGCGCTGCAAAAGTCCACAACAAATAGTCAAACGCGCTGCAAAAGTCCACAACATACAAATAGACATACACGCTGCAAAAGTCCACAACACATGCAAATAGACAAACGCGCTGCAAAAGTCCACAACAAATAGTCAAACACGCTGCAAAAGTCCACAACAAATAGTCAAACACGCTGCAAAAGTCCACAACATACAAATAGACAAACGTGCTGCAAGTCCACAACAAATAGTCAAACGCGCTGCAAAAGTCCACAACATACAAATAGACAAACACGCTGCAAAAGTCCACAACACATACAAATAGAGAAACGTGCAGCAAAAGTCCACAACACATACAAATAGAGAAACGTGCAGCAAAAGTCCACAACAAACAGACAAACGCACTGCAAAAGTCCACAACATACAAATAGACAAACACGCTGCAAAAGTCCACAACATACAAATAGACAAACGCGCTGCAAAAGTCCACAACATACAAATAGACAAACACGCTGCAAAAGTCCACAACACATGCAAATAGACAAACGCGCTGCAAAAGTCCACAACATACAAATAGACAAACGCGCAGCAAAAGTCCACAACAAATAGTCAAACGCGCTGCAAAAGTCCACAACATACAAATAGACAAACACGCTGCAAAAGTCCACAACACATACAAATAGAGAAACGTGCAGCAAAAGTCCACAACACATACAAATAGAGAAACGTGCAGCAAAAGTCCACAACAAACAGACAAACGCACTGCAAAAGTCCACAACATACAAATAGACAAACACGCTGCAAAAGTCCACAACATACAAATAGACAAACGCGCTGCAAAAGTCCACAACATACAAATAGACAAACACGCTGCAAAAGTCCACAACACATGCAAATAGACAAACGCGCTGCAAAAGTCCACAACATACAAATAGACAAACGCGCAGCAAAAGTCCACAACAAATAGACAAACGCGCTGCAAAAGTCATGTGTATTCAACATAGTGACGCGCTGCAAAAGTGCAAGCTGCCTCTAAAAACACAATGCATAACCGATTTAATAAGATTAGCTAACCCTCATTAAAAAAAAAAAAAAAAAAAAAACTTGTAACACCTATATCTCTTCTCATTTTTTTAAAAACGTATGGGCCACAAGAGAAATATTAAGAAATAAATTAAGGTTAAATAGTGTTATCAGAATATATTGAAGTAGAGCTCTCATCGCTCTGAGTTTTTACTTTCACTTTCTGAGTGAATAATTGACTGGGATTTGAGACATAAAATCAAGTAGCCTAAATGTCCATGCCGGGACTGGCACAGACCACAACGAAAATGTTACAGGGAAAATCCAGCAGGACCGCTGTCTGGGATTGTTCAATGTTTACTCGTGGTGTGCACCTGAAAGGTGAGTTTTTTTATTTATACTTTTGTTTGTTAACATTCTGATCATATGTGCATTATGGCGCCTATTTGCAGCGCGTTTGTCTATTTGTATGTGTTGTGGACTTTTGACGCAGGTTGAGGTCATGTATCGGCAGGGATGAGTAATAAATGACATTATTTTAATTTTTGGGTGAACTAACCTTTAAATGCAATGTATAAATTTTAGCGGCTTCTAGTATGAGGTAGAACCAGTGGCTCACACCCTTCCCTTTCAGAAATGGCTCTGGCCGATACAAGACAAAGATCTCGTCTGAAAGCAGAGAGTAGCAGGAAGCAATGAAGTCTTCTTACTTCTAACAAAGAATGGTCCCTGCTTCTAAGGCCCACTACTTCATGGTATTCAACATAGTGACGATGCACGCTGCCTCTAAAAACACAAATGATTTAGAAGAACCACAACATAGGCTAAACCGCTCTGTACAGATTTAGGTGTAGAAACCCGGCGCAATCCGACATGTAAGGGGAGCCGGGGGATGATCTGAACAAACACAAGGCCCACGGGCCGAATACGGCCCACAGAGGTTAATCCGGTCCGGGGAAACAATAATTAAAAACAGTTTTGCATGGTCTACTGGCCATAAATCCGAACGATTATTAGTTTTATTTTGCCCTATATCTATTCTGAACTTGCAAACAAACTGCTTTGCAATCATTTCCCAAACTGTCATTTGTGTGGAAATATTACAAAGTCTGTAAACAGGACGTTAACACAGGCACATGCTGAATACGGACGCAAAGAGAAGAACACAGCTCACTGTTTGAGAAATATAGGAAGAAAAATATAAATATTGAATTGGGTTTTATATGAATCTAACTTAGAAGGGAACTGTCTTCAGAAATGTTTTGATCTCCGTATAAGTAGCCTATTTTATAAGCACAGTGCTGCTTTGTGTACAGCGGTAACCAAGGAAACGCTATATCGCTGCTGTTCCACAAGCGCCACCTACTGTTAGAGAGTGACTTTGCATTTTCATTCAGTCCGTCTGCTATTTATTTTGTCCAGGTGTCTTATGTAACATAATTTTACAAAGATATAAAGTCAGACCATGCTGTTTTTTTCTGTAAATCTTGAAATTATACAGTCTGAGCAGCATTTTGCATGTAAACCAAATGGCTACACAAATTTTTTTGTTTAAGGCCAGTTTGGCCTGTTATAGAACACATAAAACAACTAAATTAAAAAAAAAAAAAATTAATTAAAGAAAATAATTGGCATCGGTATCAAATCGGTATTGCTCCAAAATTGGAATTGATCATAAAAAAAAAAAATCAATAATAAAAATATTAAATAAAACATTATTTTAAAAATCGAATAGTCTTTTCGCAGTAAAAACAAAAGCAGTTTTCAAAGAGCAGTGTGTTTTTTGTTTTGTTTTGTTTTTCTTGCAAATTAATGTGTAGTTTGTATGGTTAATATTAATGTAACTGTCAGCTCACTAAGGTTTAAAAAAAAATTCGGCCCGCACATGGTTACATTTTTTCCCATCCGGCCTTCAACCTAAAATGAGTTTGACACCCCTGTTCTAAAGTAATAAAAACATAACAGTTCATTATGAAAGGTCTTTATACACCACTGAAAACATAGTTATCTATATTATATTGCATTTCTGTCAATAGATCCTCCCAAATTTGACACATTGCACCTTTAAGAACCACTTTTGAGTGACTAAAAAGAATCAGTTCATTCATTTGGGAATTGAGCTACAAGAGTCAGTTGTGAATTTATATATCACAATTCTTACTTTTTTCTAAGAATTGTGAGATATAAACTCACAATTGCGAGTTATAAAGTCAGAATTGCTAAATATACCTTGCAATTTTAAGGAAAAAGTCAGAATTGTGAGGAAAAAGTCACAGTTACCTTTTTATTTACCTTTTATAGCCGTTAACAAGAATTTATTAAAGAATGAAGTAGTATAGTGTAGGTTTCCTAAAAATTGTTTTGACTGATAGTACCTAGAGAGCATTTTGCCTCCAAACTTTAGTGCGAAATGAACTGGAGGTGTCAAGGCATCTCATTTGAGTTCCAGTGAATTTGTAACTAACTCTGATCTCTTGTGTTCTGCCCACCCAGGCTTGAACGACAGCCAGAGTACTGAACAGCCATATTAAGCAAAGGTCACGGAACCAGCCTCGGCGTCTGTCTAACGCACACATCTCTAATTCACAGAGGAAAATGCAAAATCTGTCAAATCTGACAGACATGTGCTTTGAGCTTCCCAACTCTCTCTGCCTCGTGCTCCTCGCGGCGACACCTGTTTGAATAGATTCCTACGCCCTGAACGCACACGCATGCGACCATCGCAAAGAGAAGAAGTACCAAAAAAGACAAACTTGGGTCGATCCTATCAATTAATACCAATAAAGACCTTAAGTGACAACACAGAGACACATTAGGCCCAACAAAGCACGGCAGCTTTGTTACAGCGAGGTGCCAGCTGCCGGCCACGGGCCCGGAGGAGCCAGCGGGGAGCCGGCGGTTCTGCACCAGCGGGCTGCGGGGCCGGGAGGAGTGCGGGAGGGGGGCGGCGGTGGATGGCGGGTGCAGGCCGGCCCCGTTCCCTGTGCGAGTGCAGTATTAATGAGGCGACAGCACGGCCCTGCTTCCGTATTCATTAGGCATCTGGGCCAGCAGATGTGAAGTGCTGCCTCAAGACGAATAAAAAATGACTTCCCATCTGGACTCCCTAAACTGGAAAAGACAAGAGCGCGTGGTTCTCTTTTTCACTCTCACTAACTCGCTCACTCCCTCTTCCCTGGCACTCTGTCTTTCAGTGCCGAGGCCTTTAGAGGTATGGCTTTTGTTGAAGTTGGGGGAACTGAGATCAGACACTGATCACGGTTTATAAACCGGAATAAAGGTCATTGTTTGACTAATGCACCCGGGCATTCTCACTGCCAGATTAACGTGGGTGAACTTCATGATATCACAGCTGATTTTAAAACTCTCTCTGAATGCATTAGAATCCACACACGACAATGTGCTTTTATTGTGTTTATGGTAAAGGGCTCATACTGTATGCAGAATGCACTTTTTTCTACAGCACATTCAGCTTTTAAGATAATAATACCATGAAAACACCTTTCACATACCAAATCACCTATATCACAAGAATGATTAATTTTACCACCGTTTTATCACATTCTATGACACTGTCAAAAAAAATGTCTGTAAAATTTTCAGGTTCTTACTTTTATGCTAATTATTCAAGGACACTAAACATTATACATTTTATATTTAAGCAATAAAGTATAAAAAAAAGGCAGCTCTGCAAAACTGCAGTTCAACTCTGCTACAAACTATATTTCATACTTCTAATTTAAGCCACAGGCGATGTTTGAAATCCCACTAATCTCATCTAAATAAGACTTGATTGACTTTCTCTTGCTTTTTTTCCCTCTTTTATAAGGTCCTCTATTAAAGGGCTCATTTCCCCTCATCTGCTTACTGTGTGTTTTATATGCTGAGTCCAAATGGACATCAAATGGACATGGTTCAAGCTCCCGGGCCGTACGGAGGGTTACTGGCTGAAGCGTATATGACTGTGAAGGTCAATGACAGATGGCAACTGCAAATGTTTCTGCAAACAGAAATATTTGCCCTGTTTCACTTGCGCATACACATAAACTGTACACCAGTCCTTAAAAGAAATTAATAGTTTTATCCAGCAAGACATTAATAAAGAGATTTGTTTAAAAAAAAAAAAAAAAAAAATGTATCACAGTTTCCACAAAAAAATTAAGCATCACAACGGTTTTAAACATTGATAATAAAAATTAATGAGCACCAAAACCAGCATTTTAGAATGATATAATTGTACTAATATTGCACAATATCACTGTTTTACTGTATTTTTGATCAAATAAATGCAGCCTTGGTGATCATAAGAGTCTTCTTGCAAAAACATTTTAAAAATCTTACCGACCCCAAACTTTTAAGCGGTATACTGTTTAAAGGGAACATAATAAATTCTTGTCAGTGCAACTTAATATTTCATTTTGCTTTGTTGACGCAATCGTACACATCTTGGAAAGATATTACTGTATGTAGAATAGACATCAACACTTCACATACAAATCACAGTAATGGTGACAATCAACAAATATCATTCTCCAAGCTCTAGCAAAGCGGTAACTGTTTAATTTATTCATGCTGCAATGCTTGCTGGGATTTTAATAAACTGCAACACCCCTCAGTAGCTCAAATGAACTGTTTGTTAAACTCTGTTTGGATAGATTGGACACATTTGGGCGGAATATTGTTGGTTTAACTGTCTGTTTTGTAAATGACATTCTTGGTTTACCTTTGACTCTGGAGAAAATCTGGAGAAAATGTAATTCCGTGTTTTACAGTGAACCTGAAATCCATTAAAGCGAGAACCACATACAGTAATAGCTGAAGGGGCAAAGAGGTCCAATACACAAAACCTCAACATTGAAAAATATCTTTCAGAGCTATGTATCTTTTTCTGAAATAAGCTTTAAAAAAAAAAAAATGAATAAAAATCTTGTCTGCAAAATACATTTCAATTGAGACCGCACTAGATATTCACTGACAAAACCCCTCAGTTTACAATAACGGTCAGTCCTATTCAGCTGTTCTGCTCAACATCCATCATCGCTGCATCCCCAGGAGGTGCAATTAAAAATGGAGGCACGGCAATGGCTGAACAAAAACTTAATAATAGAACAAATAAAAACAGACATCAGGGCTAATAATCTGTGCGGGGCGATTTGGGTGGTGTGCGTGGGGGCTTTGCAGCAGGTGTGAGATGGCCTGATTGGTGAAAACCCCCAAAAACAATTTGTTTCACTCAGACGCCCAGTGTTGCATCTCCCCAGGCTGGACAAAACCTCAGGCATGGCGGCAGGCCTCCCAGCCGCTGTCATGCTCTTTATATGAAGAGTAATGGAGGAATGTTGTGGCCAAGCCCTCCAGACAAGGGCCAAACCGAGGTGGAGACATTGGCGTTATCTGCTGCGGGTAGATTTATCCTGTCAAAAGCGCCATGTTATTGCACGGTGTAAGCTGATTCAGCAGTAATGGCTCACATGAGAAACTCATGGAACATGTGTACTGTTAATATATGCTTATATTTAATTGAGATGAGCAGCTGTAGATTCTTAGCTATAAGTAAATCAATGCCAGATGAGGAAATTAAATTAATAAAACTGCTAATACACCCAGCTATGCAATCAGTGTTAACTTTTTACACTTTTTTTTTTTTTGGCTTATAACAAATATTTTTAAATATTTTTAGTCAGTATTTCACAGTCAAATTAATTAATTAATTAAAATAAATTAATTGATGAGAAAAAAAATAAATCCAATATTCAAACATTTTACAAAACATTATTGACTATGATTGTATTATTTGAAACAAACATAGCCTATTCAATTATTTGTCATATTTTTGTCACCATTAATCAAAATCGTTTAATCATCATCATGATGCGCCTTTTCCATCTCATCTTTGTTAAAACACAAAATCAATAATAATAATAATAATAATAATTTTGTCACTGATTTTGTTAATGATATTAAAAGGTTAGTTCACCCAAAAATGAAAATAATGTCATTTATTATTTACCCTCATGTCGTTCTACACCCGAAAGGCCTTCTTCGGAACACAAGATCCAGAAAGGTACTCAAAACATATTTAAAAAAAAAACATGTGAGTTCAGTGGTTCAATATTAATATTATAAAGCGGCAAGAAAACGTTTTGTGCGGCAAAAAACAACAACAAAATAACGGCTTTTCTAGTGATGGCCGATTTCAAAACACTGCTTCATGAAGCTTCGAATCTTTTGTTTCAAATCAGTGATTCGGATCACGTGTCAAAATGCCAAACTGCTGAAATCACATGACTTTGGCGCTCAGAATCACTGATTGATGAACGAAGGCCTTTAGGGGTGTAGAACAACATGAGGGTGAGTAATAAATTACATTATTTTCATTTGTGGGTGAACTAACCCTTTAATGCTGCTTGTAATGTGACATTCAATAAATAAATTAAGTCAGACAGTCACCATACACTGCTATTCGTTGGGGGAAATTTGAAAACTTTAATTTTAAAAACTTTTTTTTTTTGAAGAAAGAAAATGTCTGCAAAACGGACAGTAGACAACTCAAAGTTGGTGATTACACATATTGGCGTACAGAAGAACAGGAGCAATAACATGCAACTAAAGGCTGATCAAGAGGCGCTGGGTTAATAGAGGACTGACAGCGCCTGCAGTCACCACCTCTCATTAACCAGCAGGAGTTAAAGAACCCAAAGCCACATAAATGGGCGTGATATAAAGTTTCGCAGGGCAGATAGAGGGTCAGGCAGAGGGGGAGAGAAGCCCTTTCACCGGGAACATCTGGAATTTTCCAGCCTCTCCAGATAGAGACACACACCATTTTGAGGATATGAAAGCTGTCACATCTTTTATATGGCGGCACTCTCATTAAAGACAGGGAGGGCGTGCGCCATGGTAATTGTTTTAATTTATTTGTTTATGGCAAAGACAGAGGGGGACGGGCACATGGCACTCAGTTTTTTTTTTTCTTCTTTTTCTTTTTATTGGGAACATATGGAACACATTTATCACCATTTGCAGCGATCGGCCTAAATGATTTTATTAACTAATTTGTAACTTTACACTTTTTTAATCAAACACATGCTGCGCACCGTAATGTTTTGATAATGCTCCCGGGCTTTGTAAAGGGAGCCGCGGCAGAAGCCAAAGGGAAATAAAAAGTGAGAGAGAGTGAAACGAAATGAAAATGCAGCGAGAGGCGAGGGCTGCTGGGATGGGAGAGGCCGCGCTGCCTCGCAGGCATTAGAAGGCGGCCTCGGTAATATATGGCGGTGATGATGAAGATTATTATGGCGTTCTGCATCGAAGGGAAGTCGCAGAGGGCTCGAAGGTATTTAGGATGTCATAGAGCACGATTGTTTACCTAAACTAAGTGAAGCGATACAGGAGCTGTGACAGAAAATGCAGGTATTGTTCTCTAGTGAAGTGCAAAGGCGCGACGCTGCCTCATTGCCTGGGTAATACGCACTCCGTGGGGAGTCATGGCTACTGTGGGAAGTTATGTTGGGAGTTGAGGTAATGTTATTTGGGACTGCACTCCGAGGGCATGGGTAATGCTAACTGGTTGCAGGGTCCTTCTATGAAATGTGCAGTGGTCTCAGGAGATGTTAATAAGGCAGACGGCACAACTATACCGGCTTATCAATGTATAAATGAGCTTCTAGCATAGTAGAGGGAGCAAAGTACTTACAAGTAGGCTAAGAAGCCAAAAATACTTACCCCACTGACAAACAGATAGTCCTGATTCTAAGCATAAACGTAACACAATGTAAAATTACACTAGCACTCAAAAGTTAAGAAATTACTATTATTCAGGAAGGAAACATTGAATTAATCAAAAGAAACAGCAAAAACATTTATAATGTTACAAAAAACAAAAACAAAAAACTAAAAAACAATGTTATGATAGAAATGTTTCATGAGCACCAAATCAGCATATTAGAATGATTTCTGAAGAATCATGTGACACTGAAGACTGGAGTAATGATGCTGAAAATTCAGCTTTGAAATCACGGGAATTAATCACAATTTAAAATACAATAAAATGTTAAAGAGTTATTTTAAAATTTAATAATAAGGCAAACTTTTAAACGGTAGTGTAATTCAAGATATGGGATAGATTCTCTAAAAACAAGACTTAAAGTGTTAGTTCACCCTTAAAAAAAAAATAAAAATCTGTCATTAAGTACTCACCCTCATGTCGTCCCAAACCCGTAAGACCTTCGTTCACCTTCGGAACACAAAATTAAGATATTGATGGATTCCAAGGGTTTCTGAACCACACATAGGCAGCAACAACACTATCTCACGACCAATTCCTATGTATTTTACGAGGTGGCTAATTCGTACGAATTCATACGATTTGTCTAAACCCCAGTGACGGGTGGGTTTATGGGCAGGGTTAGGGGTAGGTCATTCGTACGAATTCATACGAATTTGGCAACTCGTAAAATATGTACAATTTAGCAAAAAACATATGAATTCGTATGAATTAGCCACCTCGTAAAATACATACAAATTGCTGTGAGATTGGGTTGACAGCAACATCATTGCACCTTTTCACATCTAGAAAGGTATTAAAGACATTGTTAAAATAGTCCATGTGACTACAGTGGTTCAAACTTAAAGGGTTAGTTCACCCAAAAATTTAAATTCTGTCATTAATTACTTACCCTCATGTCATTCCACACCTGTAAGACCTTCGTTCATCTTCGTAACACAACCTGATGAAATCCGATATGATTCGTCCATAGACAGGAATATAATCACCACTTTCAAGGTCCAGAAAGGTACTAAAGACATCGTTAAAACCGACTGCAGTGGTTCAACCTTAATGTTATGATGTGTCAAGAATACTTTCTTGTACGCAAAAACAAAACAGAAATAACGACTTTATTTAACAGTTTGAACTGTTTTCATACGCAGTTGACGCAGTGCAGGCTTCCGTGTTTACGTCTGAGCATATTGTGTCTAAAATATAACACAATATTAACTTCTTATTTATTGAACTTTTGTATAAAATCAATATCACATTTGCCCTTGTACTATTCATGTGATATTGCTTAACTATATCATGATGAGACAAAACGTCATACAGTGGAATTTTTGCCCTGATATCTTGAATTTTAGGGGCATTATAACTGCATTCTTTAGTCTACAGTAAAGCCCAGCATCTGTCGTCTATAGCGATAGGAAATATAAGCCTTTCGCTGTTCAGAAATCATAACGCAGATGCCGTAACCCCAATCATTAAAAAAGCATGCTCAAACTGGCTCGTAAAGGATCGGCATGTTGTGTGGCACGAGCGTCACGTGCCAACAACTCCATTATGGAGGTGGCAAAGTCAATTTTGCAGTTTCACTGTGTTAGGATCCAATGCTTCCCTGCGTTTAGACACAGAAGCGCAGAGGGTTACTGAAGCGGGGGGCCGAGAAAACAATGTCAGCCTGGATGATGTCACCTGTCACCCACATAGAAGCTTGACCAAAGGCGACTCAAACTACTCTGTCTCACTTTGTTCAACAATTAGAGCCAGGAGTCTGGCAGAGTGAGGAGAGAGACGCCGCTCTAGCACACATGCTACAGCTAGTGCCTGGGTAATTGAGCCCCATTTGTAGATCGACAGCTGGACAGAATTCACTATTGCAATTTGGACACAAGACAACAGCAAAGAAGCCACATGTTCTATTAAAATATGATGATGTGTGGCCCTCCCGAGGTTGTGTCTGCTCCCCAGATTGTTTGATGTCCTTCTCTTTAGGGTTCTAATGGGAAGTGCTCCGTCCTGCCACTCTGCGGGCCACGACTCTTTGCGGGCGCGACACGTAATGGAGAGTGTCAGTTGGCACGCTCCGGCGAGGCGTTGGGTGGGATTTGATGTTCTTATTTGAGACCAGATGCTGGTGGAATTGAGAACATGTCAGCAACGGCTCCACTTCCGAGGTCTGCGAGTGCTGCGAGTTGCATAAGACGAATCATTAAAGAGAAAACGTGAAATGAATGATGCAAAGGATCAAAAGTAATTAACTTTAAGACATTCAGTGGCCCCAAAAGGAACTTGGACATTAAATGCGTAAAAATAAATTAATTGCATTATATACACCAAAAAAAAAAAAACTAAGTGGCATTAGCAAGCAAATGATGCTAAAGTTCCTCTGATCCACTGCTGCAAAGAATTTGAACTGATGTCAATATGATTATTTTTTTATTATTATTTTTGTTGGTTTTCCTAAAGTTCACACAGGTGTTCAAGAAATATATTCAAAGATGTGGTTCATCTCATCAACTATGAACATGATCCACCAACATTTAGCACCCAGAAAGTGTCCAAATACTTTCTGGCTTGCAGTAATTTTGAATAATATTATATCACTTGCATTATATTAATTGTACATTGCCTGAAAAATTTCATTGAGCTCTCCTTTTTTGAAAGTCCATGCCACTTTGTCTGATATTAATTTGGTGTGATGATTTAAAAAACATAAAAGTATTTTTTTTAAGTATTTAAAACAATTTACTTCTATTAAACGGAAATAAAATTGTACATCTACAGAAAAAAAATACAATTAAATATAAAATAAAATGCAATTTATTTCTAATAGATGGAAATAAGAAATAAAATACAAATTCTTTTTATTAAATAGAAATACAAGTGTACATGTGTACAAAAAAATTAAATCATAAAAAAGAAATAAAATATTTTTTTTCTATTAAATAGAAATACAAGTGTATATGTGTACATAAAAAAGTAAGTAATAAAAATAAAAATGAATAAAATAATTTAAAAGTTAAAAAAAATATTTTTAATATTAAATGGAAATATATGTGTACAGTTAAAAATATATATATATGGGGGGGGGGGGGGGGGTCACACATATATTTCTTATTTTCATAATTTCCTACCTTTATTCTAATCAGGTCTATTAATTCTGAAGCCTGTGTTATGTTGAGGACTAAGTGTGTAGTCTGCGTGTTATTGGCTGCTCCTCCTCTCCCTGAGCACAGGTCCCAGGCGCCTGGTCCTGAGACGGTTTCCTGGGCGACACCTGGCCATGGTGTTGTGATGAGAGAGCCCATGTGTTAATTAAAGCCCCATCTGCGAGGGGGAGTCCATCTTCACAGACTAAGACACAGGGGAACAAGAGCGCACACACACACAGCACAACACAATACACATCACTCACACTCTCTGATACCTGCGGTGCCATGAGAGAAACACACACAGCCCCGAGCCCTCTGTGTTTTGGCCATTACGTATAACGAGTCAGTGGATAGTGAGAAAGAGAGGACGGATCAGTCTGTTTGTTTTCTGATCAGTCTGATGTGTGAGAAATTGTGGTCACCAGATAAAAACACCCTGATGGACGTGATGGCAAAACAAGCAGAGTCACCCTCACTGTGACCATGGCAACATGCTGCTTCTCATCCACATCAAAGCAAATTGATCTTTATTGTTTAACAAAGAAAAGTTAAATTTATTGTTAAATATTTGTTTTGTACTTCAGAAAAAAAACTATTGTTTTTAAAATGTTTAATAATAAAATGTTTTGTTTACTTAAGGATTCAGTACAAGTTAAAATAAGAAATAATTGAAATAAGAAATAAAGCACAAATTGCTTAGAGATTGCTGTGGGAATTACATATTTTTTGGGCCAAGTTAACATCACCCTCGACAAAAACCAAATCCATTGGCTTTTTGATTCTTACACGTTTTGTCCATCATAATCTTCATAAATGAACACAACCTTTATGATTTTTAAAGCATAAATGCAATCACCAGAAGAAAAAGATAAACTATAAAAAACTACAGTACAAGGTCACATGACTTCAACGCCACCACCCATTAAGCTTTCAACAACTCTTTCAATCTTTATTCAAAAGTATTTTCCTTGAAAGTTCAAGTTATAATAGTTTGCTAAAGCATGAGTATAAACACGAATAACATTGAATTAAAACCTGAAAATATCTTGTGTAACCAACCACAGACCTTATTTCAGGCATTTAACCAAATCCATTCAAAAATATCCATTGATATACCAACTTGTTTATGGGTTTTAGGACTGAACCATGGATAATGCCAGATGAGGATTACCGGTCCAGAGTTGATTGTGACAGTCCACTTTGGGAATGGCGAAAAACCTGCAGATGAAATCTAAGGCAGGTTGGATAGCTTGGCTCCTGGCCTTCCTCGGTAGCTGCTTTGCTTCAGACTGCTGATTGAATGTCTCCTCAAAGTTGGAGAGGCCTTTCAACACAGCCTGTCTCCACTGAGGTCTGAGGCAGTAACTTCCCAAGAGTTGATTCCAAGGGCCTTAAGATCTCTATTACAAACATCTTTGTACTTTAGGCGGGGTCTCCCTATTGGCTCACCATACAGGAGATTCTTCGGAATGCGCCCATCTCTCATACGGACAACATGACCCAACCATGATATGCATCTCTGCTTGAGAAAGGTGAACATGAAAGAAATCCCTGCTCGTTCAAGGGCAGTGCAGTTGAGGGTCTTGTCCTGCCAGGTAATGTCCAGGATGTGGAGGCAACACATATGTAACGCGTTAACTCTACTTTCTTGCCGAGCATGCAAGGTCCATGATTTACTGCCATAGAGGAGCATGTTGACCACGCAAGTCTTGTAGACCTGGATTTTGGTATATTCACTATATTATGGTATATTATTTTAAGCTTGTCATTAATCCACACTTTCTTTGTCAGTCTGGGCATGGTTGTAATAGCCTTTCCAATTTGCCTGCTCAGTTTAGTGTCAAGAGAGTGCGAGTCAGCGATAAGAGGATCCCAGGTACACAAAGTCATGTACAACCTCAAGTTTACAGTCAGAGATTGAAATGCTGGGTAGAGGATTTACATCTTGTCCCATGACTTGCATCTTCTTTTGGCCGATTGTGAGCCCAAAACTCTTGGCTTGCCTTGCTGAAGCAATTTAGCAATTTATCAGTTATTGCAGATCTTTAGTGGAATGTGTGGTGAAAGCTGCATCATCAGCAAACAGGAGGTCCCTCAAACACTTAATTCAGTGTCTGGTCTTTGCTCTTATTTTAGAAAGGTTGAAAAGCTGTCCATCAGATCTTGTACGAAGGTATATCCCTTCAGTAGCAGACCCAAAGGCGTACTTCAGCAGGACAATGAAAAAGATGCCGAACAGTATGGGATCTAAAACACAGCCCTGTTTCACTCCACTTTGTATATCAAAGGCCTCCGAGGTTGAGCTATCAATGACATCAGTTCCCATATCAGCATGGAAGGACTTGATGATGCTGAGGAGTGCTGTTGGACAGCCTGTCATGGCCAAGATCTTGAAGAGGCCATCTCTACTAAAAATATCAAAGGCCTTAGTGAGATCGATGAAGGCCACATAAAGGGGCTGCCGCTGCTCCCTGCACTTTTCCTGTAACTGTCAAAGAGAGAAGATCATGTCGACAGTGGATCTGTTGACTCAGAAACCACACTGTGACTCTGGATAAACTCTATCTGCAAGAACCTGAAGGCGCTTCAGGGCAACTCGAGCAAACAACTTTCCAACTATGTTTAAAAGAGATATACCGTGATAGTTATTGCAATCGCTTCTATCACTCTTGTCCTTATAGAGCATGATAATGTTTGCATCCCTCATATGGTGTGGAACAGCACCGTTTCCTTACAGCACTTTAGCAGGAATACCTTTCTTGCCGGGTGCCTTACCAGGGGCAAGACCATCCAGTGCAACATTCAATTCCTCTAGGCTGGGCTCCCTATCCAGCTTATCCACCACAGGCAGGCACACAATGGCACCCAGGGCTTCCTCAGAGACCATGTTTTCCATATAACTTTGAGTAGTGCTCCACCCATAACTACATCTGCTTAGCAGATTTTTTTTATTACTTGTATCATCTTCTATGTAATGGACTTCAGGGGTGCAGTCTTCTATTGTGTTGGACCCAATGCCTGCTTGATGAAGTCATATATCCTCTTGATCTTTCCAGAAACTACGGCAGAGTGTATCTGGGAGCAAAGCTGTAGCCAATAGTCATTGGCACATCACCAAGCCACCTGCTGAACCTTACTTCTGGTGGCCTGAAGAGCCTGCAAATTTTGTTGACTGGGACACGTCTTATAAGCGGCCAGCACATGTCTCTTTGCTTCAGTGACTGGCATCTTCACCTTGACATTGGCTTCAAATCAATCTGCAGACATTTTTTTTTCTTGCCAAAGATGGAAATGGCAGTACCGCGCACAGAATCCCTGAGGTGTTGCCATCTCTCACTGGCATTGCTGTTTAATTTGCCTGGAAGGACATCCTCCAGTGCTAGTGCAAACTCTTTCACTCTGTCCTGGTCGCATGTCTTGCTTGTGTCAATCCGAGGCCTGCCTTCCTTTTTGTTGTGATGCAGTGTCCTTGGCAGCAGCTTGACCTTACTGCAGACCAGAGAGTGATCTGTATCATAGTCAGCACTCTGGTAGCTGTGCGTGAGCTTGACACTAGACAGCGCTGGGCATCTGGTCAGAATCAGATCTAACTGATGCCAGTGCTTGGACCTTGGGTGTCTCCAGGAAACCTTGTGCTGTGTCTTGGTGTTAAAAAAGGTTTTTAAAAAAGGTTAGCATTGCCCATTTTCATTCATCTTGCCAAAACCAAACTGACCCAAGCAAGTTAGCCAGGAGTTGTGGTTAGTGACCACTCTACCGTTGAAGTCCCCGAGGATGAACAGTGGCTTGTTCGGTGGGACACTGTTGACAACAATGTTGAGATCATTGTAGAGCTTGTCCTTTGCTTCAGCAGCGGAAGTCAGAGTTGGCACATAAGCACTAATAATGCTGACTAGTCTTACTGTAAAGCTGTATAAAGCTACATGGAAAGGACTCGCTCAGATCCCATATTTAGAGGGACAGTGCTTCCCAGCCTGGTCTCCTGAAGAGCAACTATGTCTAGCTGCATCCTCTGTAGCTCCTTGTTTATAACTGCCATCTTTCAAGCGCCGCTCATTTGCTGAAGATCATTGGTGATGCCTGGAAACATAGTCTTCACGCTCTAAGTGCCTACTTTTAAGGCTTGATTTGTCTTCTTTTTGTTTCCTGGTGCTTGTGGTTATCGATCTGTTTATCAGGTTTTCACACTAAAATCCATATGCCCAGTGGGGTTAGCGGACCGTGGCGACGTAGCAACCAACTGGCTGGGGGCTGCCCAGCTTGAGGTGGGCGTTAGCTACCCAAATGAGACACAATGGTCTCTCCCAGTATCTGAAGCAACCCCTGGCGTCTCGCGCTATGCCAATCAAGCAGTAGACATATAATCAGTAAACTGTTGCTTCCCGTGTTGATCCAATACTGCAGCTGCCTACATGTGCAAGAGGCAAGCTATTATTAGAGCAATCTGCAACTGCTAACACTTGTACGCGCATACCCAGTGTGCATGAAAAGTGATGTGAAATGTGTTTTCAGTCATGTAGTGTGGACAAAGATCTTTTCTGAAACGCAGTAGAAATGCCAGTATGGATGAGAATCATTTTCATTTTAAAGCGCAGTGTTAAAACGAAAAGGCACTACTGTGGACATAGCCTTATACTATGGGCTTATTGAATGCTTGAATCTGATTGGTTGATGAAAATTCTAAGGTGTGCAATTATTTTCAGGGAAACTAAACACTAAAGTAGTTCCAGACAGGTCTTGACCGCATTACATGTCCATAATATCACTTCAACAAATGAGTTCAGTTATTTCAAAGGTCCTTACAGCCTAACAAAAAAAAAAAAAAAAAAACACAATGATACTGACAAAGCAAATAAATATAGTAAACAATACGATAAAAACAACAAATTATTTCCATGTTTTTTTGCCATAAAATTACGTTTTATTATGTACAGAAAGCACATACTCTTTCTCCCGCTCTCTGTCCTATTCAAACACATACTGTATACAGCACAGACACACACTCGCACAGAAATGTGTTGTCAGACACTGCTCTGACGATTTTACCAGTTTAATAGTTTAGCAACTTAAAAGCTACATGACATTTCTTACTAGCGAGGTAATAACAGCACTGTTCTTGAAGCAGGTAAACTTTTAAAGCAGGTAAACAGTTAAACTTTTTGAAGCAGGTAAACAGTTTCGCTATTAGTAGAGATGTTGTTGCCGAGCACTGTTGAGAGACGTCTCTCACTCTCTCTAATAACTCTCTAAGTCTGCTTTCAGTGGCTCAAGCTTTCTTTACTAGCTCTAAAATGACATTGCGGTGTGGAAACTGTAGTATAAGCAGAATAATTGATTCCGGCCTATTAAATTATTAGAAAATAATGCACACCCAAGGTCTGTTTCGTGTTGTGGCCATATTACCACATCTGGTGTGTAATATTCAATGGCCTGTTGTCAGTTATTCCTTTGTGCAAATTAAACAACACAGATGCAGTCTAATAATTTCCATAATGACAAATGCAATCTACCAAGAGCAACACAAATTAAAGGTGCCCTAGAACTTTTAAAAAAAAAAGATGTAATATAAGTCTAAGGTGTCCCCTGAATGTGTCTGTGAAGTTTCAGCTCAAAATAGATTTTTTTTAATTAATTTTTTTTAACTGCCTATTTTGGGGCATCATTATAAATGAGCCGAATCAGGGCTACTGGCCCCTTAATGCTCGTGCTCCATGCCCACGGAGCTCGCGCTTGCCTTGAACAGTGCATAAACAAAGCTTACACAGCTAATATAACCCTCAAATGGATCTTTACAAAGTGTTTGTCATGCATGCGGCATGCATGCGTCGGATTATGTGAGTATTGTATACTGTTATATTGTTTACATTGATTCTGAATGAGTTTGAGGCTATGCTCTGTGGCTAACGGCTAATGCTACACTGTTGGAGAGATTTATAAAGAATGAAGTTGTGTTTATGCATTATACAGACTGCAAGTGTTTAAAAATGAAAATAGCGACGGCTCTTGTCTCCACGAATACAGTAAGAAACAATGGTAACTTTAACCACATTTAACAGTACATTAGCAACATGCTAACGAAACATTTAGAAAGACAATTTACAAATATCACTAAAAATATCATGATATCATGGATCATGTCAGTTATTATTGCTCCATCTGCCATTTTTCGCTATTGTTCTTGCTTGCTTACCTAGTCTGTTGATTCACCTGTGCAGATCCAGACGTTACTGGCTGCCCTTGTCTAATGCCTTTCATAATGTTGGGAACATGGGCTGGCATATGCAAATATTGGGGCGTACACCCCGACTGTTACGTAACAGTCGGTGTTATGTTGAGATTCGCCTGTTCTTCGGAGGTCTTTTAAACAAATGAGATTTATATAAGAAGGAGGAAACAATGGAGTTTGAGACTCACTGTATGTCATTTCCATGTACTGAACTCTTGTTATTTGACTATACCAAGATAAATTACATTTTTCATTCGAGGGCACCTTTAATGTCTGGTTTAAGACATGCTTTTTAATAAATCACCTTGCATGATTTATTTAAATATGCTCCTCCCATAAATTTTGCATCTGAAAGGGAAACTCCTACAAATGCATATCCAATAAGATCTGCTGCAAAAATAACTGTCCACACCTTTTCAGTGCAATTTTTTCACTGTGTGTCGAGTAATCCTGACAGTAATTTTTTAACACTAAAAGAGGGTTTGTGCTGGCGCAAGTTGTTAGTAAATCTGGCCCTATGTGTTAGTTAGCATGCTAACTGGTTAGCCTGCAAACAAGATTCCATAATCCTTTTCTTATTATTAGCATGCTGATATAGACACCTAAGCTAAGCTAAGCCAACATCACACCACATATGCTATAGAGCATAACTTGCATCGAACCCAGAACATTAACAAGTTATCTGCATTTTCAATAATCTTTCCAAACACCTGCCTACAACATTTTAATGGATAAACAGCAGGGTTTTCCACATTACTCAAACAAATACATCACATTTCAGAATTAAGAGTGCTTTAAATCCATTTCCTACCAGCGGTAACAGCCCGAGTACATGAAAATACGATTATCTGACAGGAGGCCAAACAAACATTTCTATACAGGCTTTGGCAGGAAACAGGCACAACACCTCTCTCTCCAGCCTGCCAGAAACTCTGCGCTGAGTAATTGGAGTTTCTCCCATAATGAATGGCTCTCCGCAGGAGAATGGCTGCGACTCGCTTTAAAACTCTCCTACATGTTCTTGGACGAGGCCTCTGCGTCTTTTGACAGCTCGCTATTGTGCTGCAGGAGTTATGCCTCTAAACATATGACGGTTCATTTGGTCCCAGTTGATTGTGCAATCAAATCTAATTACATGTGAGAGCACTGGTGCAGTGCCAGTGGTGGGTAATATGTTAGTTTTTAATAGTGCACGTCAAAAGCACTATATATGAACGGTCCTAAAAGTCACCATATGGAGTAAGGTGCACCAATTTATTTCCTTATTTCCAGAAAAATGGAGCAACTCATTTCATCATGGAAACACGTTCAGCGAGAACTCGGTCTCAGAGTTGCCCAAGAAATTTGACATTTGGGATTCTCATTCAGAGGCTTCGTACAGCTATTTTTTGAAGGGGAACTAATGGCAGTCCTGGCTCACTTGGACCCAAGGAAGATAAGATATGACATTAACGAAGGGGGAAAACACCTTTTAATAACTTAACCTTTTAATATATTATATATACACACACACACACACACACACACACACATACACACACCTACCTCTAGGTATGCATAGGATGACCTGTTTTGTGTCTTTACCATCTGTTTCCTATTATCATTCTTGCTACTTTCCTTTTTGTCTATACTTGTTTTAAATGGTAGAGTTAATCGTTGTTCATATGGTATGCATTTGAGAAACCACAAAATGAGTGAATGGTTGCTATGGATGCTGGTCCTGTGGGATTGGGTCAGGAGTTGAAGCAAGAGTCAGACTCTTGTTGGGCCCAGATGGAGAGCTGAAACACTTCCTCTCCTTCTCACTCATCCTGTCTATTTCTCTCTCCCACCCTTCCAGGACTTACTGTCCACTCCCACACTCCTCTGACAGATGTGAGATACACCCCAGGGACTGGCCATTACAAGTTTTAACATCTGAGGTTTGAGTTTTCATTAGTGCACTTGTCTGTGCGTGTATCCACATAATAAAGTCTGCTTGTATGTATATGTATAATAACATTAAAAATAAAAAACTAGAAAATTGAAATTTAATCTTAAATGCTACCAAAAATAAATAAATAAATATTTGTAACCCTTCCATGGGTTGGTCTGCAGCACGGATGACAAGACGCAAAAGTAGCAAAACAAATAGTCTTTTTTTAGAATTTGTAAAACTCAGTAGAATAGGAGTAAAAATAGGAGAAATCGCAAAACCAACATTATTCATAAACAAGAACCGATAAAGGGACTACCCATGGCAAACATAAAAAGACACAGGTAATAATAATAATAAGTAAACAAACAAGAAATAAAGAAACAAACAAGAACCTAATCAGTAACAATGGAAACCAAAACTAAACAGAGCAGAAAATGGGAACTAAAGGAAACAAAACAGAATATCACATTATGAGTCCATAGAATGTTACATAAACCTGACAAAACCAAAACATTCATTGAGGCATTTCATGCAGCACGATCAGTATGGGATGATTTAGGTGTTAAAATGTGATATTTTGCATTTTTCAAATCCCTAACTCTAAGTAGGAACAACAATAAAGTTTCCCTTAGCAAACATCACTAACAAATCAAGACATTTTGAAGTTTCACACATTTTAAAAAAAAATACAACTATGAGAAATAATGTCACAATTGTGAGATAAATTTCCAATTGTGAGATATAAAGTAAAGTTTTGAAATATAATGTACCAATAGAGTGCAACAGTCGGATTCCGGAAGAAAAAACTGCATTAATTTTCTCCATAGGGAAATTCATTTTTACTGATAACTTAAACCTTTAAAGACAGACCTTCTGTGAGCTACAAGGTTGTTAATTCATGGTACTTGCTTCTGCTTAAAGGGGTACTTCACCCCTGGAAAGATGAATGTGTATTTAAAATTGGTCATTTATGTAGTAGAAATGTGACATTATTTTTGAATTTGGAGCTTTCTAGACTGAGAAAAGGCAGAAAATGTATTTTTGACTAATGTGGATGAAAGACAACAACTCCCAGAATGCACTTGTTTTGCTGCCCTTGCGAGGCCAAACCACGCCTATCGGTTACAGGCGGCATTACCAGGAAAATTCAAACAACTAGGCTTGCTTTGTTACATTATTAATTCTATAAATCGTGAGTTAGTTCATAAATTTACAGCGAAATGGTGCTAAATTGCTTTGTACCTGGATGTACACCCAAAACCAGGAAAGGACAAGTAAGTTTCCATCATTTTCCGATTAAGTTAAAGATTTAGAGCGATGTAAACAGTGGCTGCGGGCCATCAAACACCCGAAATTTGGAGATGAAACCGTTATAGAAAACCTAAAAAACCGCAGAATATGTAGTCTCCATTTCAAGCACGAGGACTACGAACCAAATATCTTTGCAATGAAGAGAACCATTCTGAAGGACACCGCGATACCATCAATATTCACTTTCCCAGAGGACGAACAGCCTGGGCATCTGGTACTAAGTGTATTCGCCTAGAGGTAAGACTCGCTGATACTAGACTGATAACACAGTAGCCTATTTGTAGTGTTGTAGGTAGCAGTAAAACTGCAAACTTAGCAAAGTAACGTTAGATAGACAATTACATATAAGTTGCATATAAGTTGACTGTTATCAAAGTAAAGCCACTGTTCTGTAAAACTGAGTTAGTCTATTTATCTATTTATGCTAACGTTACCACAAAAGCCTGTTGCTGTATTGGTTGAGATGACTGCAGAGACCGATAAATTTGTGTGATGAACCACTGATGTAGTGCAGACAAAATAAAGTTAATTACTGTAAGCTTAAAAATATAATTGACACCCACTTTTGATAAAATCTTTGATCTATGTCCGTGAGTAACCTCAAACGCGCATATGTAGGGGCGTGGTGAAAAAATGCAGAACTACCTGCTATTACTGGCTGTAGTTTTAAGCCTCTGGCCAAAAAAGCCTCCGATGACGCAAAATGACGATTTTTGCGTCATCGGAGGCTTTTTTATAGAATACAAATGCATAAATCTCTCATCTCGGGCTGATATGAAGGGGGAAAGCACGGTAATTCGAAAATACTAGTGGTATTCTACTAATACAAAGCTTAATGCTAAATCCTGAAGTAACCCTTTAAGTCGTCAGCCCACATTATTTCAACTTATTTTTAAAATAATTGTGTTTAACAGCAGAACTCCTGGTGAAAAACTACATTATGATGTAGAGAAAATTACACTATTCAGAGAGTCTAAAAAAGCAACACGCTCCAAAATAGCTCTTTAGCTCCGCCCACTGCCATGAAGCACTGTGGATGACGTAATCAAGTCGGTCTACCTACACTCTCAAAATAATTAAATGTTTGTATATATGCAGTAAACTTAAAATATATTGTTTTTATATATATAATCAACATTTGTAAATGAGTAGTTTTATATTTCTCCACCTTTTTATTCAGATTATGCTGTTTGCAATGCTACCTTCAATAAAGACGTTAAAAACACGTCTTGTACCTTTGTCTTTTTGTCAGAGTTTTCAAATACTTTTTTTCTTCAAATCAAATATTGTGTAGTGTTGTGATTCACATCATAGCTGATTGGCTTGTTTCAGGGCTTTTAACTCTTTAAAGCTGCTGTCCGCAATTTTTCCTCTTTGTCGCCATCTCTGTTTGAAACATGCGATTGCAGTGATATGCGGAACAGTTATCTGTACGTGCGTTGTGCCTCGGCACAGCTCGTCAGCGCGGATGAATCTAATGCTTGCTGTCAGTCACCGCACCGGTGTGGATACTGAACTTCAGAATCACAGATTCTACATCTTGAAAGTATGACCAATATAAGAATTTTCACTGGAAAATATCATCTGAACAAGTAAGTAACATGTCTGCCACTTTGTTTTGACCAACTGAGGAAAAAAGCATTAGGCCTACAATAAATCGTGCTGCCAATAATGATTAAATCTAACGATCGCTTAGCTCGGATCATGCCAAACCGTGCAAATTATTATTACTGTTATATTGTTCTCAAAATGTTATTGTTAACAACATCAGCATTGTGTGACTGTGTATTTAGTGTGTATTAGCGTTACCTGTAGATTTCAATTTCTGTAGTCACTCAACAGTCCAAGTCTTTTGCTTTTTGACTACGGGTGAATCTCCAGTTGTCACTGATGATTGTCATTTGGATCTTTCTGGATTACAATCCGCCATCAAAATTATTAGTTTAATTATTTCAGCTGTTGTGACAAAAGGCTATAAATGTGCCGCTACCGGCAGCATCCTCACATGATGTAACTGACTAGCCTCTGGACGGGACTCCTTCCTTTGTTTACGGACGTGATGTAATGACGCACAGAGGAAATGCTGCATGCTCAAATTTCCCGTGGAAATCTGCCATGTCGCTCTTATTATAAAACATTATTACAAGCTTACTGTTGTGAATCGAGACAAGATAATTAGATAGTTTTGAACACTGGCTGGTTATGTACATTTTCAAAAGTTGATTTTGGATCATTTTTAACCAAAAAAAGTTGCGGACTGCAGCTTTAATAAAAACTTTAAAAAAAAAAAAAACTTAAAAAAATAAAAATTAAAAATCCCAATGGGAAAAATGAATGAAAAAAACAAAACAAAAAACAGCAAAGCTGAAAAGGGGGTGGGCACTGTTGTACTCTGTTACTGTATGATGAGAAATAAATTTGCAATTATGAGCTAAAGTTACAATTGTGCAATATAAAGTTGCATATGTAAGATATACAGTCACAATTACGAGAAATAAAGTTGCAATATGGTCAGATAGTCACATTGTGAGATATTCAGTTACAATTACAAGGAATAAAGTATAATTGCAATTGTGAGATATAAAGTCACAATAACAAGAAACAGTCACAATTATTAGAAGTCACAACTGTGAAATGAAGAATCACAGTTTCAAGAAATTAAGTTGCAATTGTGAGATATAAGAATACTCTTTTTTTTTAAGGATGCTTGTGAACATATGTAGAATTTCTTCATACTTCTAGTCACATACTCATTGAAATATTATGTTTATCATTACAGGTTCCCTTGATGTGTATATGAGGCAGTTTTTTATCAGTCATTTTGGGGCTTGTAAAGAATCTGTTTTGATGTGCTATCATTAGAAAGATAAACAGAGCACTCACAGATATAAAATGCTAGCGTACTTGTTCTCCTAATTTAGTTGTCCATCACCTTGAACAGACAACATGATTACTTCAACAGGAGAATTAGTTTAATATTATATTGCTCTCCTCTGGGGAAATGACAGCTAATCGCTGCTCTGCTATCATTTGCTTTGCCACGCAGCAGTTATGGTTGCATCTAGACACCCCCAACATAAATTAATCACGACGAAATAATGCGAGATGTCACTAATTCCGCGAAAACCACGTGCAGCGATGACAGAGGAAATAATGTGTGTGCATTAACGCCATGATTGCGTTTAGCATGCTTTCGCTCGTGGTCATTCACCGTGCAAACTTCATTTTGACGGTCTGACAAGATTTTTCAAAATAGCACTCGTGAGATTTAGGTGTAACAAAACATGATGAAAAATAAAGGCCTTTTGGTAGAAGCACACAGTGTTGTGATGATTTTCACATTTTCGAGCCACTGTGTTTGTTTACACTGATGTATTGATTTGTTTTTACTATTTGCGTCAAAGATATTTCCCGAATGCACCGATCATAGCAAAGGTAAGAGCGGTTTGAGCAGGGCTTTGAGTTCGTGTTTGGGGTCATTTCCTCATATTGATCACTTGTATCGGCAGAACTGGGAGCCACCTGACTAATTTCTATTCAGCAGAGCTGTTGATATAGCATCCACATTCCCTATAACTCACAAAACAAGCACATATAACAAGCGTGCATGACTCTAGGAAACTGCATTCAGGTTCAGACATTCAAGGGCTTCAGGAAGTTCAAATGAAAAAAATGTGTGACGGGAATCAGGCTAATTCGTTTTGAACAATGCCAGTGACTGTCTGACCTGCACTTGTATTAAGTGGCTACATTTCAGTGTAGCACAGCTATGCAAATGAAACCTTGTTCTTCCATTCTCTCTCTCTCTCTCCTTTCCTCTATGCACCTACCCTTCTCGCCACAATATCAAAAAACAATGACCCCGGGCTAATTATTAGCAAGCAAGTGCCAGCGTGGGGGAAGGAGCCTTTGTTTGTGGCTTGATTTGGACATTAATGATGGACTGGAGAACAAACAGAGGGAGTGTGTGTGCATGTGTGTATGTGTAAATGAGTGACTCGCTGTGGAGATACGGGACGCGGCCTCTAACCACAAGTCTAGTAGAAATAAACACGTTCAGCCTTGACTGAACAAACAGCCCCTTCAGCACTCTATAGTAGAGAGAAATGCAGAAATGCATTGTTAAAAATCAAATATAGGCAATACAGTGGTCATACAAAGAGGCCAAAATGTACAATTTTGCTACCCATAAGGAACAATGGATATATAAATATAATTACAACAATATTTCATTGCAGCACAACTTGTAAACAGAATATTTTGAAAGAAATCAATACTTTTATTCAGCAAGGACTCATTAAATTGATCACAAGTGACAGTAAAGACATTTATAATGTTACAAAAGACTTCTATTTCATAAAAATGCTGTTTTTTAACCTTCTATTCATGAAATAATACTGAAAAAGATCCAACATTAATAAGAAATTAATATGAAATGAGCAGCAAATCAGCATTTTAGAATCATTTCTGAAGGATCATTTGACACTGAAGACTAAAGTAATGATGCTGAAAGTTCAGCTTTTAAAACATTTTAAAGTAGCTTATATTAAAATAGAAAACAGTTATTTTAAACTGAAATAATATTTCACAATATTAGTGTTTTTGCTGTATTTTGGATAAAATAAATGCAGCCTCGGTGTAACGACTGAGACAAATCAGACACAATTATTTGTTATATTTAACAAATAATTGTTTAAAGCTCACTCTGGGGTCTGTCCCCATCCCCCGAGAAGACCAGTCTGTGCAAGGGCCTCATGGGCACCATCAGATAAGACTTTTATGATCTGAAACTATGCAGAACTCTGCAGAACTCTGCATCCAAAAGTCCTTGTGAGTCAAGTTACTGGGAAGGCACAAAGCCTGTAGAAACAGACTCTCCTGCTTTCATTTATAGATGAACTGATCTATAAGTGAACACATACCCCAGCCATTGTGTGTATTATTATAACTGTTTTGTGCAGCGTCTTTTGTATGATATTTTGTGATAAGAACCAATGGTTAACATAAACTAACCTATACCAAGTTTGGTGCCTATGATTTTGTATTTTGAAGATTTAAATGCTTGTTTATATGATATGTCAATACCTGTGCAACATATCAGTATTACAAGAATCTTATTCAAATAGTTTCTTCTCCATCTGTAACCAATCTGCTGGGTCGGCCTCTTCAGGCCAAGGCCTATGGGCCTGCAAGGCCTGTAGTCTCAAACCTGCACCCCAGCCATGTGCTCATTTAGAAGAGTGAAAGAACTCTTTCCTACAAAGTCAAACTAACCACTCAAGTTTGTCATCGTTCCTTCATTCAATGCAGAAGACATTGATTGCAAGTTCAGCACCATCGGACTGAAATCTTAGGACTTCCTACGGCAACAGTATATCCGGATGATCTTCAAAAGGCTGAGGCCTAATGCAAGTATCGTACAATATACTAAATTGCTGCTAGTTAGTTAAAGTTGTGAACCTCCCTTGTTACCAAAGGAGATTTGTAATGAATACTGATGATTCTTTCCTGGTTTTTTGGCTTCTCCATATAGCTCCAGTTCCTGTCCTACTTCCGGTTTAACTCTTTCATCGCTCATTTTACCTATGTATGTGTGACTTGTGTATGTATATGTTCGTTAGTTTAGTTATGTGTTCATGATTTAGTTAATAAAACTTGTGCACAATACATATTTGGTTCTGACTCCCTGTCTGCTAATAAATTGCCTCTTAACCCTTAAATGCATGACTGTTTCACCAATCATTCTTACATATTCGGGTCTTTAGCGACCCAGATCTATATCTAACACGGATGGATCTCTACCTGTCGCGATAATATAAAACTCCTCTGATATTAGAGTAACAATTACAGAAGAATAAAATAAAGCATATTTTGTTATCTTTTGGAGTTTGGAAGGGTTCATTTTGAGCAGATGTTTTATGCCATCATCACTGTCCATGTCAAAGCTCATTTCCCAGTACATTCAGCAAATTATAGTTTTGAGAATATGTTTGAGATCGCAAATATGAGCCCATTCGCGATCTCAAAAAAACGACATAATTTTCAGCATCTTCAAAATCAATATTTTGATCGCTGACAGCTTCACCAGATCCATCAAGTGACAGTGACACTCATATTTGATTGCTTTCAGTACTTGCTCTGCATTAAATCGCTGAGCCATTTCACGTTTTGCTAATGATACTTCCTATTCTCTCGTTTTCTGTCTGAATGAAATGTCACTTTTTTGATACACATCATTGTGTATCAGACATTGTGACCTTGTGGAATAAAGGTGAATTGCACTTTTTCCATCATCAAAGATTCAATTATTGTTGTGCAGAAAAAAATATACATACACTTATACACACCTCGGGTCGTTAGCGACCCTATACAATTTTTTACAAAAAATGAATTGGGAAAACAGACATTCTTTTATAATTTTATGATTTTTTCTTGTTATGTTGTTTGTAATGAATTGATTGAGGAATACTAAGAAGGTTGATGTCTATCTTTAAAAAATTAATGAAGAGGAGGGTATTGAATGACGTCCCGGGTCAATAAAGACCCGAGGTATGCAATTAAGGGTTAAATAACTGAGCTTTTGCTACCAGCTCTAAGTGCTGTAAATGCTAAGAAAGAATTATTTTTCTATGGCCATGAAAAATACCCTTCTCTTAGAATTAATTAATAATCAATACTGAGTGTTCACAGAATGAAACTGATTGTCATTTTAATGTAGCTACATCAAGTTAACTGATTAACCGATTCAAATATGCATTAATCATAATTAATAATCATAATAAGTTATGAATAATTATTAATATTTCCCCTTTGAGCTAATATCGCTACATTGGTGAGCGTAAGAGACCAATATAGCAATTATATAGAGTACTTTGTATGCAAGCAATGGAGTCAAAATGTATTTCGCCATTAAAAGAATTAAGAAACAGAAAGCATAAATACTCTCTATTTGCAGATTTGAACTCTGCAAAAACTTTAATTTCAAAGGGTCTTCTGAAGTAGTTATTTTGCTTTATTATTATTTTTTAGCACTGTTTGGAACAACACCAACATAGCTGCCATAATATTCAGTTGAATTTCATCACTATGTTTTCTAACGTACTAGATAAAATCACAAATTCTCCAACAAAGCTTTGTAAAATGCTTTGTGAATCATTTCAAATGAATCATTTAAAGAACTTCACCAAAAAAATAAATAAAATAAATAAACAATCCATTTGTGAAATGGACATCACAACTGAGAAAGTGAGTGTAAGATGACAACAAAGGGAGCCAATGTCACGGTTTTGGTCTCTCTGTGTGGGGACTCGTAGTTTGAAGTTCTTTCTGTTCTGTTTTGCCTAGTTTCCCTTTTCCTCTTTAGTTCCTGTTTGTTTGGTTGTCATAGTTATTCATTAGCTGCGTCCCAATTCAGAGGCTGCATCCTTCAAAGGACGCACACTTCAAAGGCTACACCTTCGAAGGCCATGAAGGTCGGAACAATCGTTGTTAAATGGGACAGTCTAGCCTACGGAGGATTGTTATTGTTGCCTAGAAACTGTGACAGCTGCCGTTGATGAGCAGCAGTAACATTTGTTCTGGACTTTTTCAAAGTTATATTAAACTGTCTGAAAACAAAACAGGGTTCATAAACTGTCTAAATATGTTCAGCATGGACCATTTCTGTATATAATAAAGAATATTCAGTAAACTATGGGCCAGATTTACTAAACAGGGCAAATTAGCATGAGAGCCCAATTCCACAAATGCGCCGATGGGAGTAGCAAGTTTTGCGCGTGACCTACTGCTGACGTGCAAATTAAAGCACAGACGCAGTCAAATAATTTACATAATGACCAACGCAATCTACCAAGAGCAGTGCAAATTAGCGTTGGGTCGCAAATAAGCAGAGCTGATGCTCATCAGGTGCAGGTCGACACACGTACACATATTTGTCAAACCTCTCTTCCTCTGGCATTCCAAAGAAATTAATACGAGTGGAAAATATTTTCTCCCTTCTACCATGCACTCTCTGTTCTCTGCGGTGTCTCCTCCTAGCAGCAACAATTGCAGCAATGTCACAAAATGGGTTAAAACATGCTTTTTTGGGGTGTTAAATAATGCCGCAAATACCATTAAATTTACTAGCACAAACATTAGTAAATTGTGTTGCGTGATTCATTTAAATACTCTCCTCCCATAAATTTTACGTCTGAAAGGGAAACTCCTACAAATGCATATAAGCATTAAGGTCAGCCGCAAAAACAACTCAGTCCACACCTTTTCAGCACTAATTTTACACTGCGTGTCTTTAGTAAATCCCGACAGTAGTTTTTAATGCCAAAAGAGGGTTTCACTCCTTCAAGTGGATGATATTAGTGGAATAATGTAGAGAATAGTGAATGATGGAATTGGGGGCGATTTCGAACACAAAGTGTTGAAGATTTACACTGGTTTTTATCTGTATTGTTCCTGGTGATAATTTAATGTGAGTTTGTTGTTCTTCTGCGTCAAGCATCTTTGTTTGGATTATCAAGTCTGCACGTAACAGCCAAAGGAAGTGGTGAAGAGGAACAGAGGAAAAGAAATTCAAGTTTCAAGGTCAGCAAGACTCCAGCAGGTTATAGCAGAAGGGCAGAGAGCATGAAATCATACGTTATGCTGATAGGGCTCGGATTCTCTCAGGCCAGGCCACACAGCTCAGCTGGGACACTAGAGGAAAAAACACAATCAAAATAATTGAGCCTGAGACCTCAGGTCGGCAAAAGATTATTTACATGCTCATTAATAATAAATAGGATAGACTGGCATGAAATATGGAGCTGTGTGAGGGTGTGTGTGTGTGTGTTTGAAATCATGTACTTATGAAATGTGTTCTAGGTTAAACTCTAAGCCTCACTTGAACAGTATGTGTTTATTAACAGCAGGTGGTTACTCAGATTTACACGCAGGTGTGTGTTAAACTGGTGTACGGAATGCAATCATCTCTATATCAACATGTGAATCTTCATCCTCATGTCTCCCCATACAAACAACAGTCATAGATCATCTAAAAGTTTAAATGTTTTTGCAAATTGACAAACACAAAAGCTAATTTCCATTTGCATATGCAGTTCTCACTCACTGATACTTTTAAAAAATAAAATATGTTGTTGAAACATTTTTTGAAAGTTTCAAAGCTTTTGATTAATATATAAATATATAAGTATAATATACATTCTGATAATTTTATTTAATTTTTCCGCTTAAAATGTATGATTGTTTACATACGGTATCACAGAAGAAATCTGTGATTTAACACTTTTTTTCCCCTGAAATATCATGAACATTATCACTACAATGTAATGTCCATCACATTTAGAATGATGTAAAAATCATTCTGTAGTAGAAATGACAGATTGGAAATTACATTTTAAACATTAATAATACAATACAACAAAATAAATGACAAATGAAAAGTTCCCAAAGCAGTTTTAATTGTAAAAAATAAAAAAATAAAAGTTTGAAGAAAAAAAACATAATTTACTTATTAACATGCCTAGCCAACATACAAAAACAGCTGATTATCAGTGAAAATGGCTATATTTATATTTCAACACCTTATTGTATCCAGTTATTCTGCAACAGAGTTATTCTCTATTATCAGAGTTGTCAGAGTTATTCTCTATCATTTTAAAACCTAACACAATTATGGACGTATAATCTAATAAAAACTCCTGGACTCATTTAAGTTGTCTGATGCAAATTTTGTTTAGCCCTGCTCCTCCCCTAATTTAGTTGGACATCATGGGCAAACACTGACAGGATATTTTTAGATCCTCTTTGAACCCTTTTGACAGATTAAGAAGGAAAATCTGCCCTGATGTTTATCTGACGGAGAAAAACATCCCAGAGATGTTAGAGTGAAACTGGCAAGGCCGTCTGGGCGGCGTTCAGAGAAATCTTTTGGTTAGCGGTAGGGCAGCCCTCTCTCGATCTCTCCTTGACCTAATAAAATCGCTTTATCAGACATCAGCGGTGACCGTGTGAAAGTTGGCCTGGATAAAGCAAAGGAATGAAACCCTGGAGCCCCTGATTGATGGACTGGACACTTGTCAACGCTTGAGATTATAGAAACCCTGGCTCTCATCACACGACGCCCCTTTTGGGCCGCAAACAGAAACATCCAGAAGCCTCCATGCCAATCCTGCTTCTCCTGTGAATTCCCCCCCACTCCACACAGGAATTCCAGACTGTGGGGAAATTAATGTTCGGATCTGGCGTAGAGGAGGGTAATGCAAAGCGCTGCCAAGTCATCTGAGATCTGCCTTTTTTTTTGTTTGCTCCGTCCGTGAAATGCGGCTGATTCCCAGCTCCGCATTTTCGGCTCCCAGTCAAATCCCAGCCGTCTTTATGGATTCTCCAGATCTCATTACAGTCAATGAGCCTGCAAAGACTTTCAGATCAAAGTGAAAGACTTTTAGCACTGGTGAGAGAGAGCAAGAGTAAGCCAAATCAAGTAATTATAACCAAGAAAAAAAAGCATATCAGGAATACCTGATAAATAAATATTGGTCAACAAAGTTTAGCCAAGGGAAAAAAAATCAGCCCCATGCAAACAATTTCAGGGTCCTAGAATTATAGCAGCTTCATCTGAATAACATTTATTATTCACAGCCAGACACAAATTTCCAAGTTGCAGAAGCCTGCGAGTCATTATGCGATAAGACAAACGAACGCACGGGCCTGACCTTGAATAAATCGGTAGGGCTGGAGGATCTTCGGGTGAGCGTTCGCCGCACGAGTGTCACATCTCGATGTCGGAATTGAAATGAGGTTTTGTTTATAGACTGAAGCTGTCGGGGTTACGGATGAACCCGAGGAGTCATCCGTCAGATCGCATATGCAAGGCCAAGCAGAAGGAACTGTAGCTTTTTACTGATTCATTGTGTTTTACCATGGGCTTAATCCTCTGATCTAAAATGTATGGCTTGTATCTGTTGGAGATTAGCCCGACGGGACGTGTTGCAAGATGCGAAACAGAGCGAAGGTCAGGAGGGAGCTTGTAAAGCAGAGGGCACAGCCAAACACACAGATACGTCAAGCACCTGAAAGAAAAAGTGAGCGCATCTTAAGACCGAATATCTCAACAGCTTGATAAAATGTAGTTACATGGATCCGTTGGCGTCGTTCCTCAGAGTCAAAATGCTAGTCGGCGTCAAAGCCAGACCTTCCGCCGTGTTGCCGTCAAATATTTGGACGCGAGAATGAAAAGCATTTTCTCATTACGTGTCAAGCACCTTGTAAATTTGTTTAAAAAGGTCTGCCAGACTGTTCCAGTGATTTTACAGAGCCAAGACAAACTCGAAATGTGCTGTGTAGACTGCTGAGTGATCGCTGAAAATAATAGACATTTGGCTCGAAGTCCAGAGATATATTTCCTTTAAGCTATAGAGCATTTCCTCCTTTCAAAAGAGGTGAGTTAATGTTATGTGTCTATGTTTTAGGGCTACTAAAGTTGGGTCCCTACACTTGGATCCGTGACACACTTTACGGGTCATTCCTGTTACACTGTACATTCTCATGCCCCCATTATATATGGCTTTAGAAATTGGAAAAAATACTAAACTCATATTACTTAGCTTTCTTTTATCACAATTAAAAGTAAATTTAAAATTGTAATACATTTTTGTTTGAGTGAACATTCTAACATGAAAAAAAAACATTTTGTTTTATTTCATTTCAAGGCTTTCCTGTCATCAAAGTCACTTATCATCCTGTGATTCATTTGTTAAACCCCTCTAACTAAAAAAGTCACTTCCTTAATATCATCTGACAGGAAGTTACATCATTTTGGTGCAAACACAACACAAAGGTGAGCAACTATTAGCAATAGATGTGGTCAATTATGGAAAAAAACTAATTTGGATTTTTCTGATAAAATATGTGATTGCGATTTAAAGTGCGATTTTAAAGCTGCAGTCCGTAAGTTTTACCTGTTTGTCGCCATCTCTGTTTGAACCCTGAAATTGCAGTCATCAGCGGAATTATCATCTTTACGTGGGTTGTGCATCGGCACCAGTGGCGTAGTGCAAATCCGCGGGGGCCCCCCCGCGAGCCGAAAATCCAATGGGGGAGAGGGGGGGGATGAGATACGTCACAATATTGTAAATATTTCCGTTTTAAACCAACAAGGGGAGCCAATGGATATCACACAAGAAGCAACGTGCAAACTTTGCGCAAGAGTTATGCCGGTAAAAGCTTAACCTCGGTCAGTAGGCTATTCAAAGTGAAAGTAAAAAGTGACGGAGCTGCCTGACGCTGCATTAACAGAGCATATATTCTCTCAGAGACGAATTTCAACATAATATGCTGATAACGGTATATAACCGTCTTAAATGTATTCCCGTATATATAGTGAAACAAATGAGAATAATAGTATCTTGCTTGTATCAGCTTGTTTTTTTAATGTCGGGGGGCTTGAAGTAACTCTTAATTTTCATTGATGACTGCAGTCAGTGTTAGGAAATATTATAGACTGTTAATAATTTTAATTAAAGGCCTATAATTCAATGTATAATAGACCTAAAAAAAAAAAAAGTAAAACATTTTCAAAGATGAGCTAATAGCCTTATTATTAGCCTTTATTATCCTCACAGAACGTCAGTTAGGCCTATGCGGTGATGCACTATGAAATTATTATAGGGCAAATTTATTATAATGTAAATTTAAAAATAAAAGTAGCCTAACCTAATAGTAATAATAATAGCTAGAAGAATGTAACAGGCCTACATTAATTGGAAATGCCAAATCCTCTTAATATTGCCAATATTTGATGCTTTTGACAATATCTCTGGCTATCGTCGATACAAGATCATCATCTGTTGATGCAACCCGCGTATAGTGCATGCCCTGTGTGCCCGTCCGCTACGGCACTGATCGGCACGGCTCCTCAGCGTGGATGAATCTAATGTATGTGTGAGTTGTCTATCAACGCACCAGTTGTCAACGATGATTGTTGTTTTAAACTTGCTGGATTACAAACCGCCATCAAATTAAGTTTAATTATTCCAGCTGCTGTAGATGAAGATGCTTCAAACGATCCACCACCTGCCGTATCCACCCACGCACGATATAGCCTGCTAGCCGGAACTCCTGTATGTAAACAGACGTGACATTATGACGCAGAGATGAACGCCGGCATGCTCAAATTTCCAGTGGAAACCTACCAGTACCACCTGAATTATTACAAGCTTACTGTTGTGAATCAGGCTAAGGTAAGGAGATAGGATGAACACTGGCTGGTTATGTACTTGATTGACTGCAGCTTTAAAAAAGTGCTTGTTTTCTGTGCTTGTTTCTGGGGATGCACAATTTGGCCTACATTTTGTGATTAATATGACTATCATTATTGCTATCATTACAACTGTAAAAGTAAAATAGTAATATTTATGGCCGTCTTAATGTCTTAACGGTAAACCATCAAGCTTTTATTTTGGCAAAAATTCTTCTCTATAAAGCTTCTCTTTTGTTGATAACAGCCAGTTTATGAGCGCTTCTAATACAAGAATGGGAAGATGCTTGGCACATGTTGCATTCAAAAAAAGCACACTTTAAGTGACCCAAACTCACAGCACATGCAGATTTGAGTTTGTGTGGAGCAGCAATTACTGCTAACCGAGCCACACTGACACACCGAAAACACCAGATCATGAGCTTGTTACATGTAAAAGAACATAGTGCTGCGCTTCACTCTGAAACATGTATATTTATTTAAAATCACAGCCTTAGCGGTTCAACAATTACACTGAGACATATCAAGATTTTTTTTTTCCGATTAACAATATGGCCTTAAAGTTTAAGGTAACTTAACCAGAATAGCCTGGTTTACCCTTTTATAAAAAATACTTCTTTAAATTATAATACAGGCCTAATTGTTTAATTTACATTTACAAACGGTGCTGCATCATAGGAATGCCATTGCTATAGTACAGGAGAGTCAACTGAGCATAGTTGACCAATCACAAGTTAGACACACAACCTCACAGGCTGACTTACTGTACTGCACCAGCTTGCCTTATTGCTTTGTTTGGGCCTCTTCTTGAGGGGGAAAAAAATAAAATAAAATTTCTGCACCAGCACACTAATAACAACCCACTACCAGACTGCAACCCACACACATACTGCACTCCTCTCCCTCACTGCCTTCATCTCTTAGATCCCCTTGCTTGCTTCATCTCCAAGTCCCTCCATCCAAACCCCCAATGCACTCAGCATCTGCTTGCAGGATGAATAAATCAGTGCTTCTTCCCGGCTGCGGTCCCCTGACTGACAGAGGCCCGTCTTAATTGTAGCTGAAAGCCGGCTTTCTCTGTGCTAATTAGCAGAATGCGCTGCTAAATGATTTAAAAACTCGGGGCTTATACGAGCCCTGCCGATCATCACTTATTCACATGGAGCGCGGCACTTTGTGAGAACATGGCGCCCGAGGTAAATTAATTTACTCCAATTAGCAGGCCCTGTCAGCGCGCATCAATGTCTCTTCCTAGACATGCCTCTGAAAAAATAATGCACTTGTTTTGTCCTCTGCTTTGGTTACATCTGGTGCTCAGTGGAGGGGAATCGGGTGAAGCAACCGTAGGAAAACATACAGCCCTCGTCTTGGACGACTAAATACCTCCATATTGCCTTCCGAGATGAAGCGGAACAGGAAGTGGTCACTCTAAAGGTGGGACTTTAAACCACATGCATGAAGAAATCAGAAAAATGTGGTATTTTACTATCTGTTAAAATGGACAAAGCAAAATAATGCTTTAAAAAATCAGTTAGGGTGCATTTACACAGGACGTGCTCTTGCATAGACAGGGTCTCGAGAGGCAAATTGAAAAAACTAAACTATTTTTTAACATGACACAAAATGCTAAAAAAGTAGGAGAGTAAAATTAATAAACTTACGGAATCTACTGCAGAAAATCTACAGTATTATTTTTTTCTGATTATAATTACATTGTGGTATGTATGCAATTTAAATTTTCACATACAACAATGTTTAAAGAATCAAATCTCAAAAAAAAAAAAAAAAAAAAAGCAGGGTTTTTTTTTTACTTGGAATTAAATTCACCCGATAATAATATGATATACCAAAATTTATTCAGACACCTTGAACATTTTCATTAATACAGTTTATTCACTATAGTTTAAAAAAATGGTAATAAAATATGACAAGATCTCAGAGTTACAGAGTTGTGTCAGAAAAAAATTAATCTTAATTATGTCAGATAACATTTAAGCAAAACATGGTCAGGTCAAAGTGTCTGAATAATTTTTGGTCCCAAATGTTTTATCAGTTTTACTGGTAGTCCACTGTATGAAGAATTTTTGGGTATAATATGCCACAGTTTACTTTATTTTGCTATCCTCACTTACATAAATGAACTATAGTGTCCTGCACCCACTAGTAAATTATATCTAGTGTCTGAATAATTTTTGGTTTGACTGTATAATGTACCTATTAATATTTATTTATTGGAATTCAATAAAACAGAATCCAAAATATTATGTCTATGGAAAATAAATAAAAATGTAATAAGAATTGCATTGAACTGGAAGATAAAATGTGAGCCAAAAACCCAGAAAAAAAAAAAAAAAAATCATAGACAACCCTTTGCCAACAGTTGTTCTGCCAACAGTTGTAGTTACAGAAAGTATTGCCACACAGAATTTGTATACTCAAAAGGCAACAAAAACTCCCCCTAACCATTCATCAAGAGGAAAAGAATAAGTTTTGTTCTTTTTTTTTTTTTTTTTCTTTTTTTGCCTGGCAGCGCACAACCCTTATATCTCAGTTACAGTCTAGTCTCAAGAGACCATAATGCTGCTCACTTCCTGTACCTATTTTAATTTCTGCAAATGCATTGCAGAGGGCAAATTCCTCTTCCTTACACAGGGATTTGACATGTCACTGACAGCTGAAGCAGCAGAGATTAATCTAGAGTGAGAAGACTGTTGAAAGCTGCCTTTGCCTGCTAATGACCGAGCCGACTGCAGGAGAAAGAGATGGAAAACACTACAAGGGCTCATCTTTTTCTCATCCTCCACTACTACTGAAAGAAAGTTGATGTTCTTCTTCTCTCTTAAGAGAAGCCAGCACGCAACGCAAAGGCAAGTGCCAAAAACGGCTTCATCCGGCAGGATTCAGACAAAGGCACAGGACAGGTTTGCTTGGAATGCCTTCCAGATGATGTCAGACTTGAGCACAGGCAAACATACAAATCCAACCCTGGCGTTTTAGAGTTATTTATGATTCCACTACGATGAATCTTGTGAGTGGTGATTCTTTACGTGGCCCCAGGGATCTCAAAGCATTGTGGGAAGCCCACGTTATATATTGCATCCTTGTTTTACGTGGAAATTATGTTTCAACAAATGCAGCGCCTGATTATGGCCCTACCCATGATGCATCAGAACCTAGCTGGATGTGCATAGTGTTTCTCCAATTCTTTTTCTCCACTAAAGTAGTGAAGTAGTAAAAGAACACAGCAGTCAGAAGACCACAGCTGAAAGAGAAATAAGGGAGAAATCACTTTTAAATTAGGCACATATTTCACACCCCACTATAGCTTCCTGATCCTGCTGCTAAGGTGTGGACGGTGTGAATAAAACTGACACTGATAATATGTTCTCTTCAAATATGATTGCATCCAAGTATGGTGGAATTAATATTAGATCAACACCTTGAACTCTTCATCATGTTCTCCAACTATTACTGAACAATGTGTGCATATGGAATTGGATTTAACACGTGTCATCTACTTAAACATTGTTGCAGACCAGGTACACCCTTTCATGACACTGGTATTTCCTGATGGCCGTGGTGTCTTTCAGCAGGATAGATTCACCCTGCATTATCCTGCTGAAAGACACCACGGCCATCAGGAAATACCAGTGTCATGAAAGGGTGTACCTGGTCTGCAACAATGTTTAAGTAGATGACACGTGTTAAATGTACATCCACATGAATAGCTGGACCCAGGGTTGCTCAGCAGAACATTTCCCAGAGCATCACACTCCCTCCATCGGCTTTTCGTCATCCCACAGTGCATCCGATCTACGTGATTTACAAGAAAATGGTACTCAGGCGACCTTCTTCCACTGCTCAAAGGCTCAGTTCCGACTTTCGTGTGTCCATTGTAGGCACTTTCAACAGTGAACAGGGGTCATCATAGGCGCTCTGATTGGTCTGCGACTATGCAGCCCCATACTCAGAAGAGTGCGATGAACTGTGTGTTGTGACTTGTCTGGCTATCACCAGACCAAGCTCAATTTAAAATTGAACATTGGTCTGGGGAGTCTGCTATGTATTCTCTACTGCACAGGAGGCGTGATCAATGAGCATTATTCATGCAATTGGATTTGGTCCTTCAACCAATCAGATCAACGATCTGGGTGACGTACTTTGCAGAGCGACGCGAAAACTCCAGACAGGTTTAGTTTGTATAGAAGGCATGCATCGACGTCACTTTCCATTCGGAACGCGCTCCCTAAGCTGGACTGAGTGGCAAAAGAACCTGCTGCGTGACTGGATTTAATAGGGGAAACTGCGAAAACGTGTACAAAAATGAGTAAAACTAACGAATTACACTAAAGGTTGGACTCGAAAGTGTTTCTTACAGCTTGTCAAATAAACCTAATCCATGGATAATGACATGCAGCCTGGAGTCGTGTTTCCTGACATTTATATGTGCCTGATTTGACGCCGGGGAAATACATAAAGCAAATCTGCCTGTGAATATTTTATATAACTACAATATAGGTAGGTTTAAATCCGAGTAATCACTTATATCAATGTTATATATATATCGTCATATCGTCCAGCCCTAAAATATATAGTTCTCTGCTGGAGTCCAGTTGTTTCTGTGAATTTCAGCGATCCATTTGCTTCTTTTTCGGCAGTCTTTAAATATATACCTCAGGTTTTGTGTCAAAGCTATTTGTACAGTCAATCACAAATCTCTTTTCCATTTTGGATGAGTTTTGTGTGTTTTTCGCGGCATTCATGCTGAAAACCAATGCTGCCACTCAGTCTTTTTGGCACTTAAGCCGGTCACACATTTAACGACTAGCTAAAACATTCTAAGACTGTGCTCAACATACAGCGATTGTTTCCTGCGACTGAAGCCGATTTAAATACTTACACATGGAATTTGAAAACCGACTGTAATCGCAGACTGAACGCAACTGGCCCCGACTGGACATCATAAGTATCAATTTACATTCATAATCGGCCTTACAATCGTTAAGTGTGTGCTTGGCTTTAGCGGGCGTGACCGCAGTTGTAGCGGTCGACGGTGACGTCACGTGCATACCCTCTATTGGTTTGTAGCATTGATCAGCGGTTTGCAGAAGCAGCAATGGCATCGAGTGTTTTTTGCAGGTTGTGCAAAAAAACATGAAAGTGAGTGGTATTTATACCCACTCGAGCGATTTGTTTGCTAAACTAAAGAAGTCATTCAGCATCGTCGAGAGGTTAAAAGGAATTGGATTGACGGTCGTGCTTGCCGTCGCTTCTCTATCGTCATCGTGTTATACCCGCCAATAGCCAGCAAGGTGGATAAGCCAGTCTGTGATTGGTTCAAAAGTGTAACAGAAGCAGTAGAAATGAATGTACGGGTTTCCAGACTGAGTTGCCGGGCGAAATCAAATCACCGGCAGATCAGGTTGGGTTTACCCAGTCTATGTTGTGACACATTCCTACCTTAACAGCATTAAATTTTGTGTGATTTGTGCCACAGTGGACCTTCTGTTGGCTCTGACCAAGCGTGCCGCACATGTCTTGAAAAGTAAAGCCAAAGCATCTCCATCGCCCCCAGGTGGTTGGTCCCAGTATAGGTCATAAACCCTGCCCTCTCCATGTAATTTAATGGGATGTGAGACAAACTAAACAATTAAATTACACTTCAAATATTTTTTTCTAAAGATGGTTTCTGTAATTTTATGTAGTTTTTAATCACACTGATGCAAGTTCAAGTGTTCGGTTTTTTTAAATAAGTTTGGTTTTAGTTAGTTATTTGATGCTATAAAAACGGGGGGGGGGGGGGGGCATGATTGACAGCTGTGATTGACAACTTCTCTGAGCGAAGTAGTCAATGAGGCATCAATGGACTTTTTTCAGGATTTTCAGGAGAAGATGGGAGCTTTAACTTTAATCACACCAATATAATGAGTTGTTCTACGTTTCTGTGGCAGTGTGGGCGGGGCTTTGATAGCACCCAACTCCACTTCATGCTCACTACTGCGTAGACTCAGGTCCCAGATCAGCACAAGATGTCAATGCCATATTGGGACATTGGTGGCTTCACTTTTCTACAATGGAAGAGAGTGGAGGTGCGTTGTACTTTATTTTTTTCCTATGGCTTTGACCAGACAGGATAGCCTTCATTGCCCTGGTGCATTAATGAGCCTTGGGCACCCAACACCCTGTCGCCGGTTTGTGGTTTGTCTCTCCTTGGACCACTGTTGGTGGAAGCAACACACAAGCCTTGCCATTTCAGATATTCTGACCCAGTCACCTTGCCATAACAATTTGGCCCATCGTTGCTCAGATCTTTATTCCTGCCCATTTCTCCTGCATCCAACACATTGATTACAAGAACTGATTGTTTGCTTATTATCTAATCTACCCAGACCTTAATATGTTAGGGGATGATCAACGATAATCGCTATTCACCTGTGACTGGTCATAATGTTTTGGCTCATCAGTGTATATGTGAAACACTATTATAGGTTCTTTAATATTGCTCCGAAGCATTAAAAAAAAAATTCAGAACGAACCTTCTTAGTGTTGTCATTTCTTCTTGCCCTTTCCATAAAACAATCCTGTGTTCATTTTTGTCTGGAAAAACAAATTATAATTATGTTATTTATGCATAAATGCAATTATATCATGTTAAATGCCTCCAAATAATTTAATGTAAAAATTCAAAATGAGAAAAAACTGAGAAATGTTATTGTAGTACCTCTTTGTCATATGGTATTGTAAATATTTTCTATAAATAAACTGTTCAGCAGACAGCAACATCTAATTAACCTATCAAACATTCAGTAAAAAAACAATCATGATGTAGAAAAAAAATCATATGTCTACACTGTACCATGCTGTGTTAAAAACCATGTCTCCCAATAACCTTTGCTCTAAATGTGACTGCACTGTATGCAACATCATGTTTTACTGATGCATCCTCTGCAGTAATTGTGCTCCCTGTCTTGATGATCAACTGAGCAGAAATTAAATCATGGCTAGTTTTTGGCCAGCTAAACTCTGAGCAAACAAGCGTCCAAACATCTGCATTAGCATTTGGCAACTGTGGGGTTGCTGTTTTGTAACCATGATCTTCTTCTAAGCACATTTGGCTTTATTCTAAGGGCTACACCTTACTCATCCTCTCATCTTCAACATATTTGCAGATTTAGGGGTCTTTGGAGGAGCTGGTTGGATGTGGTAAGCAGCATGTGTGTCAGTCTGCGGGCTTGTTGAAACAGCGATGTAGAAAAAGATATGACACACTGACAGAGGGGGACTCACTAATAAGATGAGAGTGGGAACATTGACTTATAACACCTCCACTGCACACATTGTTCAGGAATGGTTTGAGAAATATGATGAAGGGTTCAAGGTCCAAATTCACCAGATCTCAATCCAACTAAACATCTGTGGGATGTGCTGGACCATCAAGTTCGAGCCACGGCGGCTCCACCTTGCAACCTGCAGGACCTCAGGGGCCTTGTAGAGTCCATGTATCAATGCAGTTTTGGCAGCACATGGAGGACCAACAGCATATTAGGCAGGTGGTCATAATGTTCTGGCTCATCAATGTATATAAAGGCTTTAAATAAAGTGTTATCAATTAAATTTATTTGATTAAAAATACAATTATATGTATTTATTTTATTAACAATTCAATTCACTTGACATAAAATATATTTAATTTTACATTTTTTAGTGCTTTCTGAAAATTCTACTAATAACTTAAATTTGAATTACACTTCTGCATGTTTGCTCAAATGATAATCCAAATTCAACTGAATTCTGAATTCTGAATGCTTACATACCAACATTAGCATCACTCATCGCCTTCATCAAAGCTGCCCTCGCTGCGGTGCTTTCAAGAGCTCTCCAAGGTGCTGAAAAGGCCACTTCCTTTTACCTGCGAGGCCCACTGACTCCATGTCAGCCCGTCACAGCACTGCAGAACTTTGAGCTACCTCTTTTGCACTCACTCTTCGTCTCCTCCATCCTGAGCAGAGGACGAGGCTGAGCAGAGGGAGCCGCGGAAGACTCCGGGGTGTCTTTGTTTAGATTAATGACTTTTGAAAATGCAGCAGTCTCACGGATTCATGGCCAGTGCCCCACGTTGAGCTCTTAAGGGGCTGCTGCAGAAGCAGGCAGACTGACAGTTGGACTGTCAGCATCATTATCTGGCTTGAGTCCTGCCATTAAGGTGGCAAAAAGCTGAAGGGTGTCACCCTCCGGAGCAGAGATTTAGCCTAAAGCTCTCATCTGTGCAGACAGCAAGCGAAAAGGACCCTCCCAGGTGAGAGCGCCGGGGTGAACCCTGTTTCATTACCTTTCTGCACTAGTACATCGACCTGTTAGTAACCTTACCGTGACAGGGAAAGAGACTCTGTTAATGCTTCTCGGCTCTTTTGTCTCAGACTGACAGGCTAAACTGAAGTGAATATGTGGAATGTAGCAACAGTTTGTGTCCAAACAGGTCTTAATGTATGATTTCTAGTTGCATTAAAGGCACATTTTCATGACAATAGGCAAAAACCATCTATGAAATTAATATAATTTTTCATGTTGACACTAAATACACAATATGATTATGAAATATACTTCACTTAGATCATCCGACTGCAAACTGCAGGTTGTGAATCAGCCTTTAGTCATTGTTTCCAAGATGTGGATCTTTTCATTGAGCAGTTGATTTAATTAGCACTTATCTCAAAGCATATTTGTTCACTTTCCTTATGCAATTTAATTTGTGTTTCTTCTTAGTTTTGTATTTTACTATTATTTTACTCTGCTGTTCAAAGGACTAGGTTCAGTAGGGTTTTTTTTTTTTCTCTATCTATTATTTTATCTATTGTGAATAGTTATTTAGTTAATGGTGTTGTTCCACTGGTCTTAAACAAGCAGTGGTTTAAAAACCAGGCCTTTATTTTACAGAGGTGAATCATTTTCAGCCAATTTCTAAATTACCAAATTTTCATTAAATAAGAGATCACATTAGTCCAGGGTTAACCTCTCTCCATTGGCTGTCAGTTCAGTGTAGGAGCGAGAATAAAATTTTATGGTTTTATTATTGGTTTTTAAAGCTCTTCACAACATGTCTCCAATTTATTCCACTAACCTTTTAGGATTTTACACATCGGCTAGGACGCTGAGATCGACGGATCAAATGTTGTTGGCATTCCCTTGTTCTAATCAAGGCCATAACCATGTCCTGAACACTGGGGGGTTGTTTTGGGGTTATTGGTCTTTTTATTTAAAGGAATTAAATAATTAAAGAATTTAAGGAAAGCTCACCTTCTTTGATTTGATTGGCCATCTCAATCATTTTGACATAGTTGGAGAACATGATTTGAGGTTGATTGTACAGGCCTACAGCCTAAAAATGTACCATTTAAAACTTTTTGTCATCCTTAGAACATTTAGCCATTTGGCTATTTCAAATTTTTTCTTGTCTCTCTCAATGTCTATGGTGGTTATGGTCCTGGTTCTAATAAGTCAAAGGGTGATCGAGCTTTCACAGTAGTTGCTCCTAAACTGTGGAACAGTCTTCCACTCTATATTCGGCAGGCTCCATCAATAGAGGTTTTTAGGTCTGAGTTGAAAACGTATCCGTTTAAATTAGATTTTGAAGGAAGGGGGTCTCTGTGTGTGTAGGCACGATAAATGTTATTGGCTAATTGTGTGTAGGCATGTTAATTTTTATTTGGTATTTTTTTATCCGTAAACAGAGAAAAGTTGCTCAGGCTACTTTGAAGTGTGTTTGGAGTTGGAGTGGCATAGGTTAGTTGTCATAACGAGCGAGAAAGGTTGACATGGAGCATCTAAATCACCAACCTTCAGGGAATCAACCATTTTAAAAAACCCAGAACAGAGGATGCAAAAAGAGAATGCGACAGAGCTCGTAATAAAACCAGAATCAACATTAGCTTGGCTTTTCGGAGATGGCGAGAACTGAAGGATTTTAAATGTTGTAAAAGCGATGCAGAGATAGGTTATTTTTTTGAACAGATAAATTGCCATATGTAGCTCTCTTACAGAGTTCATTGTAAAGCATTATCTATTGTGAAGGGTCATATTCACAACCAAATCAATGTTCTTCCACAAAATGCATATCATGAGCTATAAAGCCAAAATTCCAAGTTTATTTTTTAGGATGAAATGGGCTTCCATACTTCAATTGACATTGTAACATATAAAGCAGCAACTCTGAGAAGGTGTAATTGTGAGATAAATTCAAATTATTAAATATTAAGTTGCAATTTGTATATGTGAAACTTTATGTACATATTTGTCTTTTGTAAAGTGCTTTGTAAACATTAAGAGTTGCTACATATATATATAGTTTTACCTACTTTTACAGGTGTGCTGATCGAATCCAGTTTTTGTCATTTTCAGGCCCAGTTCCCACTTCTCAGCATAATTTCCAGTCATCTCTCACCTGTTAATTAAAAAGAGGAAGAGACATAAAAGGTTTCGGTTGTGAAGAAAACTACTTTGCAATCTCATTAACAAACACAAACTCATCCCTGCTTGATTCAACCAATATTCAAATGTATCAGTGTTTGTAACTGATTAGAATAAGCTCTAAGCTGTACAGATAACCCACAACAGCAGACAAACCATCATTTAAGTTCATTCTTGTAAATACTATCATCTTCTCAACTCACACATTCTTCTTGTCAGAGACAAGCAGCACTGATGTTTGCCACATATCAAGGCTGTGTTGAAATCAACACATTATAATACACTCCATAAACAAGTCACATCTAATTAATCTTCTCCATGTAAGACTCAATTATATTTATGGTAACTTTAAATGTTTCGACGTAGCTCTACAGCTCAAAGTAGTTTGAGGTGGTTGGTAGTGGGAGTCACAGCTATGTAAATCAGTGGCTCTGTGGTTTATTTTTATTGGCAAGAACTCATGGACGCACGGCGTATCCAAGTGTGGCTTTACAGTTGGAAGTGGTCTCAATGAAGGCCTCTGTGAAAACCTACTCACCAGGAGTGGTCAGAATTAAGTGTAGAAAATGACACAAGCCAGTTAGCTTTTCCACAGGCCCGGCCACATATGGCAGCAGTTCAGATGTGAGGCTGCCGCCACCGATGCCGCTGCTCGGGAACAGTCGATCCAGAGCAGCTGGGCTACACTGTTTAGATTAATAAGCTCAACGTGGAACACATTAAGCACTAAGCGCTGACCATGCCAACTCCAGAGAGGACCGTAATGGCTTCAATATTACCGGGGCATGTATGAAAGAAACCTTACATTAATTCATTTAAACAGCCATTTACATCCTGTGGAGAAGAAGGCGGGAGCGAGTGCAGGCCACGAGAGTGTCAGGCAGTGATCTAGCCTCGCTGTCATTGTAATAGGGTCACTTTGACGCATTGGGCCAAGTTTGTCTGATAATGGTCTCGTTTAGGATAAAAATGTGGAGCAGATTGTGTCTGGAAAACAATCAAAAGTGACATAAGACATATTTTTATAAAACTACAACAATGCTATTCTGAATATTAATTTTGAAGCCAAATATCTGAGTGAGATGCCAATGAGGAAACAGTGTTATTTAATTATCATTGAGATGCTATGATTATTTTTTATTTTAATATTTTCCATTTTAATTTTCGTTAAAATTCTAGTAATATTTTTTTTGTTATTTATATGTATAAATATAGTTTTTCTTCATTTTATTTTAGCTTGAGTTATTTTAGTACATAAAGTTAAAGGGATAGTTCACCCAAAAATGAAAATTTGATGTTTATCTGCTTACCCCCAGGGCATCCAAGATGTAGGTGACTTTTTTTCTTCAGTCGAACGCAAATTATGATTTTTAACTGCAACCGCTGCCGTCTGTCAGTCAAATAATAGGAGTGATTGGGAACTTGAACAATAAGAGTTGAAAAAACTTCCATAGACAAATCCTAATTAAACCCTGCGGCTCATGACGACGCATTGATGTCCTAAGACATGAAACGATCGGTTTGTACAAGAAACCGAACAGTATTTATATCATTTTTTACCTCTAATACACCACTATGTCCAACTCCGTTCAGCTTCCGGTTAGTGAGGTCTGATCGCGCTCTGACAGCGGAAGTGATGTCTCGCGCTCATTGAAGTATATGGGCGAGACATCACTTCCGTCAGCAGAGCGGGTTTTTTGACCTCACTAACAGGATGCTGAACGAAGTTGGACATAGTGGTGTATTAGAGGTAAAAAATGATATAAATACTGTTCGTTTTCTCACACAAACCGATCGTTTCGTGTCTTAGGACACCAATGTGTCGTCACGAGCCGCAGGGTTTAATTTGGATTTGTCTAAGCAAGTTTTATTTACTGTTACAGTAGAAGTTCCCATCCACTGCTATTATTTGACTGACAGACGGCAGCGGTTGCAGTTAAAAATCATAATTTGCGTTCGACTGAAGAAACAAATTCACCTACATCTTGGATGTACTGGGGGTAAGCAGATAAACATAAAATTTTCATTTTTGGGTGAACTATCCCTTTAAACTATCTATGCTATCTTGGCAACTAGATGAAATAACATTTCATTTTTATTTTAAGAAACAAAACTGTTTTATTTAATGGTTTAGTCAACTATAATAACCTAGCAAGGAAACAGTTGCAAAAGTAACAGGTTGCAAAACTAAACTCTTGTTCCAAACTGTTCTTTGCAGTCGCCCCCCAAAAAACACGTTAGAAAACCCCATTGTGTCACAGTCGGCTTTGAACCGTTCTCCTGAAGGCGTCCCTTGCGTAATTGTCAAGATGTCCTTCAGCAGCGATCAATGGGGCATCCAGGCATAAATGGAAGGCAGTTTCGGAGTTTTGCGATGATATGAATTCTCCTCAACGTCCCATCTATCAAGATAAAACAAATGCTGCTCATTACTGGGAAAAAAAATACACCAGCGTTCCAGCAAGGGCAATTTTGCCTCCCCAAAAACGTGTGGGAGTTTTTAATATTGTGGAGTGGAGCGTGTGTCACCCAGGGACCCACTTCAGCTCTTCATCAATCTGCCGTTCCCCCCCCTCCATCCCTCTACCTCCACCCCCATGGACCTTGCCGGAGATCTACAGACAAATCTGTGCCTTATCGTTTTAGAACAATGCTTCTTACTGCTCACCAGAGAAATGTCCTATTTGATTTCAGGGGAAGTAAATGGTCTTTTATCTGTGGTATAAAATTGGTTAAGTTTTAGCACCAATTGTCTACCCTTGAAGAAAGAGAAAAAGAATATCTCACAGATTTAAAAAGACTAAGATTTTGAAAGCTTGATCGATGTTTCAGTCAAACAAAACCCACCGTTTTCATTTTAGATGTGCAGGCTGTTACTGTATTTATCAAGGTGGCACATGGAGACAAGAAAACTCAAAGTGGGTACCCAGAAAACGAGGCAGGTTAATTTCACTTCTTATACTGGGCTACAATTTTATTGATTTCATACAAATTTTCTGTTTAGAAATTTCCATTCACTTTCCAAACCTAAGTGAATCATAAGTTGAGCAAAACCCTTACCTGAAACTGGGGTTTTCAAGGGGGACCACAAGGGGGTGCTGTGGGAGAGTTCAGAGAAATAGTAATAAAGCTTCTTCATATACACTGACTTTACATTATTGCCATTTCACAGAAAATTGGTGTATGACGTACAACAAAAGATAATGTCAACTTAATAGAAAGTAAACATTTTTCAGTTAATACTTTACACATTTATAAAATGTAGCTTTTTTTACAGTATAAATGGGTCTTTATAAATGGCTTTATATTTTAAGAAGGGGTCCCTCACAAGAAGATCATCATATTTGGGGCTCTGTTGCATCAGAAAGTTTAAAAACCCGACATAAGGGCTTTGATTTTGGTCATTACTCAAAAAGTGCTAGTTCCAGCACTTTGCTGTGTACTTGAATTTAATTTGATTAATCCAAATACATTCTCTTAAATCTCTACGATCCCTTATTATTTTTCTCAAACAGTTTCCTTACTATCTGCTGTTGAAGTCTAGGTATACTGATTTAGCTTAGTCCGGAACTATGCCTCATTCCCCTGGGCTTTTGGGATCTAAGCCATCTGGTTAGCGTTCTCACAGTCCATTTCCCCGTGCTGCGCTCTCCACAACACTGGCTGAGAGGAACTAATGTGAAAGTGAGGGAGAACCATTGAGCACAAAAGCTCATTATACATCTACACCAGGCCGAACAGCTTTCGCTGGGTCACACACCAAGCAAAAAAAGATGAACGTAGGTTTTATTTAACAACCAGAGGAAAGGACTGTTTCCCGTTGACAAGACTTTGCCTTAACCTTGCGCTTTTCTCCTCGGCTTGTCGTAAGTTTCCTATCACAATGCGGTGGAAAATAGCCCTGGAAAGAAAAGGATTAGAGATCCTTACAAAAAAAATCATTTCCATCTGGACAAAGAGAGGTGGGAGGGTGGTGGGAGGGAGGCATTGGGAGGGGTGGGGGATTTCTTCCCAAAAAAACATCTGGAGAAGCAATCTGGTGTAAATAAGGAGACAGCAACTCACTGCCCACCCAATAAATAACACACAGGGAAGGAGCTAGTTCACAATCTGGGCTTCCCCGGAACATGACACTGAATTAGACTCAGCCAGCAAGTATAGGGAAAGCTGGGAACGGGGTGGACACAAGTGCGCATACAGCGTGTGCTTGCGTGCATGTGTCCGATTTGCCTATTCTGGTTTTGGCTGCGCGACAGTAACTGGCTGGTAATGCACATTCTCCTCTCGTCCACACAAAAAAGTATCCTGCCTTCTTGGGTGACTACATGTGCCAACGCTCTCAAGCAGAGGTAGCTGCGCTGGTACCATGCTGGAGAGAACACAGCTCCAGTCTGCCCCTGTGGGACTTTCAGCGCCTCTCTCAACTAGAAATATTTGTTTTCTCTGTTCAGATAGTGGTTTAGGTAAACAGCATATTGCCTGCTCAAGTTGGCACAAACATGGTTTGTTAATTACATTTTCCATGCCAGACAAATATTCAAAGTACGGCACATATTTTTTTGTATGATTTATGAACAAAAACAAATATTCTTGTATCACAACAGCAGTTTTTTAATCATTTATAACTGCTAAATGCTAAAATACTTTATCATATCCTAGTTTAATATGTAAAGACATCTTTAAGTAAGCCATCCGAAGCTTGTTTTACCTGAAACGTCTCAATGGCACTGTCAAGACATGTTTGTTTGAGCATCCCGACCAGCACGACCAATGGTTCAGTTTGGGAAATCTGAGGAATTTTTAGCTTTACATTTAAAAGGTTTGGGGGCAGTAAATTTTATATTTAAAAAATTGAAATAAGTTTCTTAAGCCCACCAAGGCTGCATTATTTTGACCTAAAATACAGTAAAATAAAATTTATTTTTTCTATCCAAACATATTTTAGAATGTAATTTATTCATGTGATGGCAAAGCTGAATTTTGTAGCAGTCTTCAGTGTCACATGATCCTTCAGAAATCATTCTAATATCCTGATTTGGTGTTTAAGAAAAAATCCTATTATTATCAGTGTTGTGCTGCTTAATATTTTTGTGGAAATCGTGAAACTTTTTTCCAAGATTCGCTGTTGAACAGAAAGTTCAAAAGAGCAGCATTTATCTTTTATAACAATACAAAGCATTTTGCTGAATAAAAATATTAATTTCTTTAAAAAAAAAAAAAAACTTAACTGACTCCAAATGTTTGCAAGAGGGAGTATTTACATATATTAGCAAATGCAAAAACTAAAGCATACAGTATGTAATAAATTGCACAAAGACACTCTTACAGTAAAACATGATGCCGCATTTATGGTTAAAATGAATCAAAAATTCTCTCTTCTATTTAAACTTAATATTGTTTAATAAACTTCAGTCACAAAAAAGTTAACTTTTAGTTTACCTATTAGCTGAAAAGCTTCAGCAGCCACAGCATGTGCTGGTTTCTTGCAGCAGAAGAGAGCTGCCTCACGCACACTGACTCCCAGTGCCCAGCGGTGGCAGAGACAGAGGCAGATGGCACAGGCCCGGGTCTAAGGAGAGGTACACGGGGTGCCAGGGCTGCACGGGCAACCCAGGAGAGTCTCTCCAGGAGCAGTAGGCCACCTCCCTACATCTATCAGGGCTGGGGTGTTAATGAGAACGACGGAAGGAGGAACGCAAGGGAGGGAGGAGAAGAACAGAAGAAGGACGCATTGATAAAAATGACAAAAGAACAGATGCAGGTGAACAGATAGAGAGAGAGAGGGAGGAGTGGAAAAGGACAGGTTAAATGTCACTAATGATAGCTGTGAGATTACTAGAAGTGCATGAGTCGGGAATGTCAGGTGCATAACGTACAACGGGGGGAAAAAAAAACGTAAGAATTGAAACTTGGAATTGAAATAAAAGGGAAAACTCCGAGAAAACTCAGAGCTGGTCTTCACCACAGGAGATCATGCTTATATATCCCATCATTCTTTGCTCTTGCAGCCAGGTGTGTGTTTTTGTGCGAGCAGGCCCAGCAGAACATCACACATGCATTATGGGATGCTGAGTGGGCGGGAGCAGGAAGGGGACAAGAATCATGAATATTTTATACAACATGAGAGGGACCAAACTGAGGTCGTCAGGAGATCATCAGCTGAGCCCATCAATATTACATGACATCTCCACATTTATTGTTCATGGAAGGGGGAATGTCTTGGGAAGGGATTTCATCCATGTATTCTTTTCGGATGAATCAGTGGAAGTCGAGGGAGGAAAGTTTTATGGTAGGTTAAACTTTTTCTTGTAGATTTTTACATATACATGGCTGGTCAACTTGACATTTAGCAGAAACGCTCTGCTAGATATAAGATTACAACTTTTTAATTCTCAAAGTCGAAACTGCAGCACGCTGATGGCATAACGTGATGTCTTGGGAAGCCTTTGCCACCTGCTGATCACAGTTTCCCTTTCACTAAAACACACCAGATGTATTTTGCCTATTAATCTCGATTATACAATGCAAAATATAGCAAGATTTTACTTCAAAGGCTTTACATGGGAGTTAAATAATAAAAACAAATGCCAAATTAGCATAAATCTACACATGTGCAATCCTGCATTATTTTCTCTGAAAAATATCCCATGCAATATAAAAGAAATTTTACATTGAAAATATTATTATAATATTAAAATAAATATTTTAAATGAATACATTTAAATAATGAGAAGTAATGCATAATGAATAAATATATTTTAATTAAACAACATCACATTTTTCCAGTTGTTCCCCAAATTCTTCTGAACAATCCAGAGTTTCGATATTTTTATAAGCCTGCTGGAAATCAATAATTGAGCAGTGAAGTATAGCATGCTGTTAGTTTTTCAGGTGAGGGTAAGAATGAATATTTATAATTCTGTATTCCTGTAGCGTTCAGGTAGTACACCGTGGTAATGAGAGGACACATTGAGCAGATCCCGGGGAAAAAAAAAATAATGAAGCTGTACAAGAACATGAAAGAAACATCTGAAGGCACTTTACTCAGCGAATATGTCCTGTGTTTTATTTGCTGTTGTTCAAATCTCTGGTTTTAGTGTGACAGTGCGGTTTTCATCAGGATGGTTAAATTTCTCAGGCTGTGAAGGTCTATGATGAACTCCTGTGAACTGATACAGCTCACCTGCTGTATGAGCGATATTGTGGTTCATTTGAGTGATACAGTGAGCTGAAAATGAGAGCACAGAGTCAGTGTGTTTCCTAAAAATCTCTCTGTCTCGCTCCACTTCTTTTTGCGAAACAGAAACTTTGTGGCTGTGTGTAGTTTTATAAGACAGAACACTGACTTTTCAATTCACACATAACTATGATTACAGACGTTAAGATGAAGAACTGAATAACAAACTCACTTAGAGCAAATCATAAAATGTACAAGAACTGATCAGAGAGTAGCATACCAAGCTATCAATAATTCAAACAACAATCGTGCCATAAAACTCCCCATACTCGCACTCAAAGTCTTGTCCCCAGCTCTCTCTCTCTCTCTCTCTGTCTTGCAGGCTGGAGTGTGGGCCCCTCACCTGGCTTAGATCAACAGAAGTTGCTCAGCAGGTTCTCAGGTTCCCCGTGTATGGCCTGGGTCCACAGCTCTCATAGGTCATTAAAGGAGCGGCATGCTGCTAGCTCTCATACAACCGCTGCTGGGTCACTGTACAGGATGGACACACACACACACACACACACAGACTTAGACCTGCTCCTAATGAAACTCAGAACTTACAAAACAGACCAGCTGAAGAGTGCAGGGACCCAGACATCATTTTAAAAACGGTATATATGTGTATATATGATGAATGATCTACTTCTATTAAATATATTAGATAATTTAAATGATTTAAAAAAAAAAAAATACATATATACTTGTGTGTGTGTGTAATTTGCAAAATTTTATTACATTATATTCTTACGAATACTATATACAGCAGAGAAAAAGATATATTTATATATTAACTGCTTAGACCCCTAAACTTGTTTACAGCCTATAAAAACCAGGAGGCTATATTTAATTGATCTGTACAATCAAAGTCTAATTAGTAACTCAATTTATAGAGCGATAATCACAACAACTATTGCCAAGCAGACCGCTGGGAGCAATACAGCATGTTTTCTTCCAGTTTCATTGCAGTTCCTTGTACCAATCCAATTTCTTATACGCCACCTGATAAATTTATCACTTATGGTTTGACATAAATAGTTCACAAAGTACTCCAGTTTTTGCTCTAGTAAAGATGACCTCAGACAGTGTTCAATGAAGTCATGTTAACACCTATCCAGACAACATAACAGCACAACAGACACTATAGCACATATATATTTAAGGAGCGGAGCAGGTTATGAATATTTCGCAGTGTTAAGTTTCCTATTAAGCGTTGACATTTCACTCCTCACTGTAGGTGGTACTGGGGGGAAATGACAGGTTGAGGAAAGGAATTTCTATGCAAACTCTGTGTTTTTTTTTTTTTTCTTCTCACATCCGGTGTGTGTTAGAGAGAGGGGGGGTGGGAAATTCAAGAGAGAGAAAAGGGTAAATTAAATTTTTAGGAAACTACACCCTCCAGCACATAGATCTTAATATATTTTAGTTTTAGCTTTGTTCTCATGCAGACACTAATAAATGCATTCAAAATTAAAAACACTTAAAAAGCACTATATATAAATAATAAAGTAATACATCTATTTCCACCCTCTGAGTTTACCTCTATTAACCTTCAATGCATAATGCCACTAAATTACATTTTAACACTTAAATATTTATAAGAAAAAGAGAAACTAGACCAAGCATTATTTAAGAAAGAAAAGAAGAAAACAACAATCATTCTATAATTGATAGGACATAAAAGGATAAAATGTTTTAAATGCTCAGAATTGTTTGTCTGTTTTTCACATGTCTGAAATGGTTGTATGAAGTTTACTGATGCGTGTAATGCATTAATAATTGATGGTGATGTGGTCTCTAACCTCGCTACTATAGTAAAGCGCAGCGGGAGCTCAGATTGGACATGGAAGCCATTCATCAGTGAAAATAACATCTTTCAAAGCATGAACATTTTCTTATTGTTTTTAATTGATCAGCACTTGAGGACTTTTAATTTATCAAATTTGAGAATTTTATTTAGTTTTGTCCAAAAAAACTTTTAATAAAAAAAAAAAAACCTCCAATATCAGTCGTGTTTTAGGCGTTCGAGCTCCTTACGTCACATTGAAAAATACACAGTGTTTTGTCGCCATCTAATGGAATATTTGAGGTAATCATATTATTAAATTGTTTCCATACAAAGTGTTGTGCGTCATGTTTAGAAGAATTGGATACGTTACTTTGCTTATCGTTATTATATTCATGATAAATACACACACGACGAAATTGTCATTTTAGACAACTAAATTCTGGCAATGAATTATCTGGAATATGAAAGTTTCTTGAAACTCTGATTTCCTGTAACTCTTATTTACAAACGGTTAGTGAAAGAAGATGAACATGTTAAAATATCCATTGCTACAATCTGTTTTATTTTGTATTAATTTAATATTGGGGTTAGCAGCAAAATGCAAAAATTTAGCACAGGTTTTAAAGACGCCATTTGTCATTTCGGAGATTTTTTTTTATTATTATAAGAAGCAACCTATATGTCCAAATTGAACGAACATTAAAATGAAATAGGCAATTGATTAATTATATGAAATAATAATAATTAAAAAAATAATAAAAAAAGAACAGTCACTGTGTGTAAACATTGGAGAGAACGGAACAAAATTTTTACTTCTCGCACTGCTGAAGGCGGCGTTCAAATGATGACTTTTTTGACATAACAAATGTTAAGGAAATTTACATTTTTGTAATTGGGTTAAAATTACACTTTAACTGGGTAGCATGCAAAAATATGGGAAACACGAAACAGCTGTGTTGTTAATTATAATTAGCTGATTAAAAATATTTACTAGAATCAAATGAATATTAATTCAACAGGTTATGTCAAAATTATGACAATGTAATATTTTAATTGTTGGATGGATATGGCCAAGAAGGTCAGGAGCCGAAAAGGTACAGGCCAAGATGACCGATTGAGTAGTATTCAGATATCGATGTCTCTTTAATGTCTTTATACAAGGTATAAATGCATAATTTATGTTAGGTAATAGTTTATTAGACATAAAGGTCTAGGTGTGCAAAGCATGTGTTTTCCCAATGTTAACAAGCTCAACCATTCAAGTCAGCCATTTAAAAAAATAAGTCTGGTCTGTGATCGCCACTAGATGGCGCGCTGCTACAATTAATTGGGAGTACAAGCCTTCAACATTTTTTGAGTGGAAAAATATTACTAAATGTCACAGGTAACCTAATAGAATTAAAACAATATATAACATTTGGCTTGATGCTCAAAATATGTTTTTTTTTTGTTTGTTTGTTTGTTTTTTTTAACGAAAACTTTCGTCCCTAGAGAAGCGTCATTAAAGAAAATTAGTAAAGTAATGTGTAGGCCTATGGCACACATTTTCCCCTCAAATTCTCTCTCCCTCTATTCAAAGTAATATGGTCTCAAGTTTGATTTGCAACCCGAGTGGCGCGTGATTTTGCAACATTACGGGGTT